>NW_026262680.1:2546769-2899178 GCF_021869535.1 Mytilus californianus
CCGCCTTCTTTCAAATGTATATCACTGGACTAAAACAATACACAAAAGAAGTAGCAAGAAATTAGTAAGCCTATGAAAGCTACTATTAGTAATCTCTATAAATAACTATACAAAACATAAGATAACAAAACACAGGCACACACAACAGTAATAAGTAAAACCATAGCCAGGGATGCTCACATTACACAGACACTCTAACCTGTAAACCCCGGACCACACCCTCTAGAACTAATGTCTTGCTAGGCAATAATGTATTAGCAAAGTTGATGGATCAAAATGACTGCTAATAATGAAAAATATTAGTCCTGAGAAGAAATTCCCTTCACCTGGCGGCTCCTTCTCTCAACTGGTATTTTTAGCAAAAAGCTTTCCTGAACATGATAAATCTGTTTGCTACCTTGTAAATGATCATGTTAAAAAAATGAGTCATTAGCAATACAAAACACATATTGGTTGATTGACGAGAAACGAGAAACACTTATGAACCGCAAACAAACGACAACCACTGAACATCAGGTTCCTGACTTATGACAGGTGCAAACAAATGCAACGGGAGTATACTGATTTGTTTGCACCTGTCATAAGTCAGGAAACTGATGTTCAGTGGCTGTCGTTTGTTGGCGGTTCATAAGTGTTTCTCGTTTCTCGTTTTTTAAATAGATTAGACCATTGGTTTCCTGTTTGAATGGTTTTACACTAGTCATTTTTGGGGCCCTTTATAGCTAGCTGTTCGGTGTGAGCCAAGGCTCCGTGTTGAAGGCCGTACTTTGACCTATAATGGTTTACTTTCACAGATTGTGACTTGGATGGAGAGTTGTCTCATTGGCACTTATACCGCATATCTATGTTAAAAAATGTGTCATTAGCAATACAAAACACATATTGGTTTATTGAAGGCTGTTATGAGTATACTCTGTATTGTATTAGAACTAAGCGCTGAGTCAGATTTTAAATGTTTAATGCTTAAATGTAGAAGACTGATTTCCGAACCGACGACTCGTTCATCTTCAACTTCTGACTATCGCATACATGGTGGAGAAGCAGCAACTACTTATTTGAAAGTCTTTACCCAGCTGGGGACCTCCGAAACACTGATGCAGTTACAAACATCGGTGAAAGTTCAAAGTTCATCATTCTATCAAAATTCGTATAGAATGAAACATGCATTTTCTGTCGTTCTTGGTCAACATGATGGGGAGAGAGGTCCATCTATTTTCAAAATTTGGTTTGCGACTGATCTAGCTTTTACAGAGAAAACTTACCTCCAAGTATATGTAACGTCACACTTGCAAATTCATGCCCAATGTTATTGCTAGCCCGACAAGTATATGTTTTCTCGACAAAAGTGACATTGGAAATTGTCAATGTAATGTTAGCTTTTCCATTGTCTGTAGTTGCTTCAGTATCTACTGTGTACGATCCACCGGAAGTTATATCAGTCAATCCTGTCGATGTGTTGAGACACCAGCTGAATGTCGTAATGGCAGGGTGTGCAGCAATAAGGCAATGTATTATAATATTGCCACCATAAATAATACTGGAGTTTTCATTAGGAATCCTGATAGAGGGAACTAAAGTTAAAAAATAATGAATATGTATACAAGTTCTGTATTTGTGAAAAAAAGAAGATAAGAAAATACCAAGAGGCAACCAAAAACCGTAAGTCTAAGAAAACGAAAGAACACCATCAATACATTTTTCTAAGACCGGTGTAGTTTATATTTTGCTGATATAACCCGCAGCTGTGTTCTTCTATGTAAAGTTTTAGAGTGAATAGAATCTAGTTATTGTTCCACTCTCATACCGGTGCTATAGATCACTTTTAACTTGGTTATATATGGCATATAACAATCTTGTGTCATGAATTAACTGTCTTCACTACTGTAAAGAATCATGGGCAAAGCATTACTGTCATTTTAGATGCATAAAAATAATTCGTTTGTGCTTGTTCACCCCTCGAAGAGATTTGTGAATTTCTATTTGTGAATTAATGTTATGTTTGGAAACCACTAAAAAAATAAAATATCGCGAGCAACAAAACCAAAGAACAAACAATTGATTTTTGTTTTATTTCAGAGCTTGACATGTTGTATAGACACTATTTTAACCTCTAGATGACATGTTGTATAGACACTATGATGAACTCTAGATGACATGTTGTATTGATACAATGTTGACCTCTAGATGACATTTTGTATTGACACTATGTTGACCTCTAGATGACACATTGTATAGACACTATGATGAACTCTAGATGACATGTTATATAGACACTATGTTGAACTCTAGATGACATGTTGTATAGATACTATGTTGACCTCTAGATGACATTTTGTATAGACACTATGTTGACCTCTAGATGACATGTTGTATAGACACTATTTTGAACTCTAAATGACATGCTGTATTGACACAATGTTGACCTCTAGATGACATGTTGTATTGACACTATGTTGACCTCTAGATGAAATGTTGTATAGACACTATTTTGATCTCTAGATGGCATGTTATATAGACACTATGTTGAACTCTAGATGACATGTTGTATTGACACTATGTTTACCTCTAGATGAAATGTTGTATAGACACTATGTTGATCTCTAGATGACATGTTATATAGACACTATGTTGAACTCTAGATGACATGTTGTATTGACACTATGTTGACCTCTAGATGACATGTTGTATAGACACTATGTTGACCTCTAGATGACATATTGTATAGACACTATGTTGACCTCTAGATGACATGTTGTATAGACACTATGTTGAACTCTAGATGACATGTTGTATAGATACAATGTTGACCTCTAGATGACATGTTGTATTGACACTATGTTGACCTTCCAGATGACATGTTGCATAGACACTATGTTGACCTCTAGATGACATGTTATATAGACACTATGTTGAACTCTAGATGACATGTTGTATTGACACTATGTTGACCTCTAGATGACATGTTGTATAGACACTATGTTGACCTCTAGATGACATATTGTATAGACACTATGTTGACCTCTAGATGACATGTTGTATAGACACTATGTTGACCTCTAGATGACATGTTGTATTGACCATTTGTTGACCTTCCAGATGTCATGTTGTATAGACACTATGTTGACCTCTAGATGACATGTTATATAGACACTATGTTGAACTCTAGATGACATGTTGTATTGACAATATGTTGACCTCTAGATGACATGTTGTATAGACACTATGTTGACCTCTAGATGACATATTGTATAGACACTATGTTGACCTCTAGATGACATGTTGTATAGACACTATGTTGACCTCTAGATGACATGTTGTATAGACCCTATGTTGACCTCTAGATGACATTTTGTATAGACACTTTATTGACCTCTAGATGTCCTTTGTTTTTTATTTTATTTTAGATATTGACATGTTTTAATGGCACTATGTTGATCTCTAGATGACATGTTGTATAGACACTATGTTGACCTCTAGATGACATGTTGTATAGACACTATGTTGACCTCAAGATGACATGTTGTATAGACACTATGTTGAACTCTAGATGACATGTTGTATTGACACTATGTTGACCTCTAGATGACATGTTGTATAGACACTATGTTGACCTCTAGATGACATATTGTATAGACACTATGTTGACCTCTAGATGACATGTTGTATAGACACTATGTTGACCTCTAGATGACATGTTGTATAGACCCTATGTTGACCTCTAGATGACATTTTGTATAGACACTATGTTGACCTCTAGAAGACATGTTGTATAGACACTATGTTGACCTCTAGATGTCCTTCGGTTTTGAGAGCTTGACATATTGTGAAGACACTATGTTGAACTCTAGATGACATGCTGTATAGACACTATGTTGAACTCTAGATTACATGTTATATAGACACTATGTTAACCTCTAGATGACATGTTGTATAGACACTATGTTGACCTCTAGATGACATATTGTATAAACACCATGTTGACCTCTAGATGATATGTTGTATAGACCCTTTGTTGACCTCTAGATATCCTTCGGTTTGTAGAGCTTAACTGCTTGTATAGACACTATGTTGACCTCTGAATGACATGTTGTATGGACACTATGTTGACCTCTAGATGACATGTTGTTTAGACACTATGTTGACCTCTAGATGACATGTTATATAGACACTATGTTAACCTCTAGATGTCCTTTGGTTTTTGTGTTTTATTGATTTTTTACCAAACACCTTTGTTATTTCATACGAAAATTTGATTTTAATTTATAACCGGAGTTTGTCTCTTATACGCTATGGATTATTTGAAATATAATGAAAAAGGCATAAAAAGGTATATTGTACATTAAATCATGACTTGAAGAAAACATATAGAAACAGCGTTTTACTTGCTGTTCTTCATCTAAAAGTCAATCATGACTGCAAGTTGAACGCGGTTCCTAGTATAACATTCCTTTTGTTAAATGTCGATCGCGCTACATAATTACATGTATGTGCATTGAAGTACGCAGATGCGGGGAAAATGTCTACCAATTACGCCTGCACCAATTACAGCACGTGATTAATTGTTGAATGTGTATCTTCCTCTCCATGATTGTGCCTGTTATGGTATATGTTAGTTCCCGAAAATATTTCTAAAATTAGTAATACTACTTTATTTACTTCATACGCGATAAAGCTGTGATAAAGGAATGATGTATGTAATCTATAAGTCTTATTCAATTATTATTACTTAACTTTTTCATTCTAATAAAACACTCTATAAACAAAGCCATGTTCCAATAACAAAGTAAGGGGTAAATCTTTGCGTTATTTTGTACCATGTAGCACCATAAAAAGAATCCTTACTGGTTTTAAGAAATAGCTATTCTTTGTATTTCTAACATCAAGGTAAGGATATGCATAAATTCATGTTGAACAAATTAAGCTGAGTTCTCTTGTCGTATGAATATTTTTTACCTGAATATGGGCAGCTGGTTTTTGGTTTAATGCATCCTGGGATGTTGTTTCCAGGCTTGCAAGTCTGTAAAAAAATATAATTTTACATCATACAAGTGTTACCCCCTCTAAGCAAGTGGTGAATTTTATGTCAGTTCTATGAAGAAGTGTTTTAGAAAATATCAGATGTTAAACCCAAAATTTTAGGTAACGTCACACGTCGCATGTGTACTATATCACCTTATGGTTTATCGAAGTTAAAATCAACTTAAACAATTCCAACGAGCCAATCACATTCAAGTGTTTGTAGTTATGCAAATAATATCAGCATCATTCTACATTATATTTAACTAAGGTAAAGAATATAACATCAACAGATTGACAGAATCCGGGTCTTGTACAGTTTTGTTTATCAAATTTGGGCTTATTTCTGAGTTTGAAATTGAGTCAGGTTTCAATTTTTAATAAGGGCCTTTTCGGTTGAGTGATCTAATTAGTGCATCTACTGTACCACTAGTCCGTCAACACTGAGGTTGTAAGTGCGAACCCCGCACTTGGCAGATGCGTGCGGCTCAAATCTTAATTGATTAGGATTGTAAGTTTTCTTGCCTAAGTTCGGTGGTTCTCTACGGGCACTCCGGTTTCCTCCACCAATAAAACAACCGCCGCGGTAAAGCCAATAGTGCTGAAAGTTGCATCAAATACAAACAATCAATCGATCAATCAATAATTATTTTAGATAAGATATTATTACAAGTATTATGTACACGTATTTCTTTGGGTTTTTTTTATTTGTATTTAAGGTGGTTCCAAACACCTTGACTAATATTAATTTCGCTCGTTTAATTTTTATAAAATTTTGACAATATATTTACTTTGACCCTTTGACAAAAATATAAAAATTTCATAAAACTTGAACCACACACTTTGTCGGAAAAATTTCATTGGATATATAGCAGTTTGACAAACACTTATTTTGATCATTGAGAAGCTTAATATTTCCTTATCAATAGAAGGTGATTAAAACATTCAGCTGATTTTTACAGAGTTATCTCCCTGTAGTGTTATGTACCACCTTAAATCATTTTCCTGTATAGGCTTAACTTTCACTTTTGTCTATTTAGTCGTTCGAATATACTTCGTTTATATTTATTTACATTGTACTTCCTGCATCCCAATCCCTTTTTCACATCGGTTTTTCGGAACTTATAGCACAAATGAATGAATTTTCCCAGTTTTAGTTATGACGTCTCGAGAACAATTATTGTTCAGGTAAAATATGACTCAAACTTGTTTAATAGAGTGTGATGGTGTTAACAGGGAAAGAAACGAGCAGTTCATCTAGACAGCAAAATAAAAAAAGTGGATTTCATATGGAAAGATTATTTGCATAGAATACTACAGTTAAACAACAATTATTTTCAGAAAAAAAACAATAACAATCTGTTTTTCATCATTTCATTCTAACCTTTGTTTCACAATTGAAAACTACGTTAATCTTATGTAATTATATAATTATGAAATAAAGTAATAAGTAAAGTACGTTTAGTAAGTGATCTGTAATAAAGTTAAAGTTCTGATAGGTATATATAATCATTTAAAATAAAGTAAAAAGTAAAGTATTCTTAATAAAGTGATGTGTAATGAAGACAAATTTGTGATAGGTATATGTAATTTTAAAATAAAGTAATAAGTAAAGTATTCTTAATAAAGTGATTTTTAATAAAGACAAATTTGTGATAGGTATATGTAATTATGAAATAAAGTAATAAGTAAAGTATTTCAATGAGTGATCTTTATTGAAGTCACATTTGTGATATATACAATGTAGTACAACACATATGCTTTAAAGAATTACCATATTTCTCTGGAAATATTGTCCTCCAAGAGTGTGTAAAATTAGTGAATAACCATGTCCGTAGTATACATAACCACCAAAGTTTGCACTGGTATGGTTTATTCTGTTGATTTGTCCTGGATCTGGTGTATATTCTAGCGCCGAATACGACACATCACCAATGTCGAGGTCATATGAACCTGTAGAAGCAGCCTGAACCGATTGCGAGTTAAGCATGATACTGTTTGAGTCAGACGTGAAAACGGTGACCCCATAAATATCCGACTTCTCATATATCGATGGAATATAAAATTCATAAGATTTCTGAAATCCGTCCAATGGGGTTGCGTAATACATCGAAGGATTTGACGTACCGGATTCTAGAATATGGGCAACTGCTATTGGTTCACTAGAGGAAATGAAAAGAACATCTGATTTTATGCCAAAGTGATCCCAGTCATTATTATTTAACTTTTCATAATAGCAACGCTCATCATTGTACCCCATTACGGAAGTATTATCTGATGTTGCAAGGACAAATACACCTCCATGATGAAGATTTCCAAATTTGTTAATAATATAATCTCGTCCCAAGACGAGAGTTGGTGGTACTTGGTCAATCATAAAGATTTTAGGATTTCCATTATCTAGAAAAGTCATGTGATCACATCCTGCAAACACTGCTATTTCTGTGTTACTCGAAATTTGCAAACCAGTCAAATCATCATCATACCACAAGGTAATCACGCTATATGCATACTTTATATTGATCTCGGCGGAGATGGGGTCAATCATATTAATGCTCGTAGCTATTTGTTGATTAAAAGCCACAAGCTCCCCCATTTTATGGAAGGTAAGACTGATCGAGTTGCTTAACTTGGCAAAAACTATAGACACAAACGAATACGAATCGTTCGACATCTTAGGTGCGATTACATTATAAGTATATCCTAGAAGTGAAAGTGGAAACACGACGAAAGATTCCGCTGCATAAGCAGTAAAGATGACAACTGTAACGTCAACCTTGACGTTGTTCGTCACTTCAATATAAATGCTGTTTTTTGTCCAGGGTCGAATACAGTACTGAACACGGCTTCTGGAACAAAAGTCTTTTGAAAAGAATTACCATTGATGTCGAGTATTTTATCAAGCAGTGTTGTGTCGCTCGGTGTTGTTACACTTACAATTGCCATATTTGGTTCATGGTTGTTAATGACAATGTAAGATTCGCTAATTGTTGACGAACTGTACTCGATCGGAAAAACAAAAAGAAATTCTGTTCCAACCAGTGTCTGATCTGCTATACATACCCCTAAAGCATAAATACAATTTTGACTATGTCTACACAAATAATGTATTCAGTTGATAAATATGCTTTAACCAATGTTTTGTCTGCTATTTGAAGAAATAGAAGAGTTTTTATATGAGGTTCTGGATGGGGTTTACAGAGTAGAGAATAATGTGCAAAAGTGCAGAACAAAGGAAAAAAGAGAAAAATAAGTAGAAAAAAAGTACCCCCAAAAAATAGAGAAATAGAGAATAATGGGCCGAATAAAGAAAAGAAAAATGGCCTTAAAAATAGAGAATAAAGCAATGAAGGACCCCAACCTAGACCCTCGTAAATGTGAGATTTGACATGTTCCTGATAAACATACACGAAAAACTACCCTGTATGAACGGTGTAGATAAGAACGTAACTATATTCGTTTGTGTCAATTGTTTGGTGTGTTTTTAATATAATGGCATGTGGTAAAATTCACCACAAAACGGTCATCTTATTCACTATTTAAAAGTCAAAATGAGTATGTTCGGGCGCAAGACATTTCAGAAAAAATTTAAAACTACTAGGGGACATTTAAACGCAGACATTACTGCCAATTTTAGCGCCGAATTAATCTGTTCACCTGTCTTTTCGATAGCCCATTTTAGCGAAAACTTACCTGGTTAAATTAAACTAACCATACTAAAACCGTGAAAAGTTACTAATGCTGGGTTAATGTTTGAGTTGTTTGCATTTAAAATTTGGTTGTTTATGGAAATAATTCTTGTTGAAACAGAGGAAAAAACGCGACATTATCGATTTCTTGATACTATCATCAAAATGAATGCTAAAACTTTAAGTGCTGTATTTGTATGGACATGACATTTTTATATTGTTCTGTCTTGATACTATTAAAATGTATTATTTTACAATGAATTACTTTCGCTAAAATGGGCATTGATAACTTAACCTTTCGCTAACACGGGTTAAACATCTAGCGCTAAAACTTTGAAGCTTAAACGTCAGATTTTTTTCTCGCTAAAAATGTCCTCCGCCGGTGTGTTCAAGGAACTAAATGTATGAATATAAAAAATACATTACGATACATTGCGAACTCTTAGTAACAGTGAATATCTTGTCAGCAGTATCAATGATCAATTTTGCCAACTACCATGATTACATATATAATAAACACCGGTTACTTTATGTACTACTGCGGGGTTGTTCATAGAAGTTTTCATGCATATTACACATCAAAATTAGTACGTAAGACTCAACATATCTTTTCGGGGTCAAATATTTGGTTAAGGTGGTACCAAACACCTTGACTAAAATTAATTTGGCTCGTTTATTTTTTCATAAAATGTTGACAAAATATTTATTTTGACCCTTTGACAAAAATATAAAAATTTCAAAAAACGTAAACCACACACTTTATCGGAAAAAATTCATTGGATATATAGCAGTTGACAAATACTAATTTTGATCATTGAGAAGCTTAATATTTCCTTAACAATGGGACGTGATTAAAACGTTCAGCTGATTTTTACAGAGTTATCTCCTTGTTATTTACCACCTAAATGGCATTTATAATGAAATAGTAGAATGAATAAAAATAAGATAGTAGAATAAGTTAGAAGTACAACAGTACTTCTATAGTAACAGTCAGTACATTTTAATGACTTCTAATTTGCAATACCAGAAAAGTCAATATTATAATTCTTTGCGTATTAATTAGCATCATATTATTTCTTTCAGTTTCATTGATTATTTAAGGATGTACTTAAGTCAGGTTAAGGAATTTTTGTCAAATGTTCAGACTCCTTGGGTTGTTTCCTACGATACAGGGTAAAATATTTTGCCCCATAACACCTATTTTTCTTTTTATATCAGAATCCAATAACTCATAAAAGGTCATTTACCAAAATTAAAGCAGATTTTAGATTTCTTTTCTTTCGATTTGAGACCTAAACGATACCATTGCAAATATAAGGTAAAAGTCCGAGTTAGCCTTTCCCGCCATTTTTAGAAAAAATAGTGTTGAAAAGGAGCTCCATAACCTATCAATATTGTTAGCTTATTTTGTTCCTTAACTAATTCTCTTCTGACTTATAGTATCAATTTTAAAATCTAGATTTTTTTAATTTCACATAAGTACATCCTTAAGTTATAAAGCAGATAGAAGTTATCCTTTACTACATGTAGTATCAGATACGCTTAGAGCCAACATTATGTGTAATGTACGTGGAGCTTTTTCGTGTTGGACGCCTCATACAATTTGTCAGAGGTTTTGACCTCAAAGGTTAACTTGGATATAGAAATATTGTAATCCTTGGACTTCTAGCTCTAATTCGGAAGAAAAATACTAATGCTAAAGGGAACATCCGTTTGGCTGTGCTGGATGGACCATGCCACATCCGATCAGAATGAGGACGTAAAATCTAATGTCTCGTTTGGGAAGAGTGCCACGCTCTCTGCAAATTAAAGACTAACTCTCGTTGGGTTCCATAGATGGCATGTTGCAGTTAAATTTCCGCCCCTATCTCACTTCTGCTCTGTCTTATGTGGAGTTATTTATTCCCTGTCCTTCCTCTCGGTTGACCCATTTTAAAGCACCTATTTTTCAATTTGTGTTTATGTGTTCTCGTTTTGAATATGCAATACATGTTTGTAAGGTAATAAATTCAGGGTCGGTATATACCTCTTCTCCCTTTTTATGATAAATTTTGTATACATCTATTTTTCGAAAACTGCATTATAAGATTACTTGATATGTGGTTATAATCCATGTTAAAACTAATTACGACAAACTAAGGGAAAATGCATACAATAGATGCTTCTTGGCGGTAGATAAACAACGGTTATTAAATTGCAACAGATTGTGTCATAAAATGTGTTGGCTGGGTAACATGCTCACATGAAAAGACTTATCTACACAATTAATGTTCAGCTGATTGACTTTTCAACGTCTTGTGCTTCAGGATTTTACGATAATTTCATTTTTTCTGTGTTTTAGATAAGGTAATGCATTTTTCAGGTTTGACGATGTTGAACAATGTCCAGTAAATGCATATTTAGGATGAGACCTTTTGATTCTGTTGACAGTTTTGAGTTTTCAACTTTTTACACTATATTTTCACACAATCGTATCAGACAAATTTTTTCCCATTTAATTAGATGGTTGTTTGAAAAATCTAATTGCAAATATATTTGCTGCAACTCACTTAAAGCCTTCTTCTCAAGTGAGAACGGTGAATATGCTAGATATACTTACTGGAGGTATGATGAGATGATTGAAGCGGTTAATTTTCTCCTTGATAACATTTATGTCCGTTTCGGTAATAAAGTGTATCGACAGGTTGTGGGTATTCATTTTGGGTATTGTCGATAGCTGTATATTGGCATTGCACAAGGTCATGTTTTTCTCTGACTGTTAATGATGTTTTTACACTAAATCCATTGGATGTTGGATGTGAACTGATTGATACTTTAGTCCTAGATACATGATTTTTTTATTAGTTGTTATTGGCTTTGAACTAGCTGCCAGTAACTGCGAGTATTCTCAGATCTGTACTTAGTGACTTTTTTGTTGTAGGGATGTATAAATACCCTGCCACATCCGGTTTGTGTATTTGCTGCTTGCTTTTCTGCTTTATATCAAACTGATGAGTAATTTAAAGCCCTTTCAACTCATTTTTATAGTTTGTTTATATGTTGGTCTGTTACACCAATGTCCCAGGTTTTTTTTCCCTTTTAAATATATAAACGTCTACAACGAGTAAGTGTCGAAGAAATAGCTCAAAACTGCAACCATCAAATATTCAGGCCAAATCTTAAAAAGGCCATTTTAAACAAAATCCAAAATTCTATCTAATAAAGAATTCTTTATAATGTCTTTCAGATGCTCATATTCAAATTTGGTTAAATTCCTTCGGTTAAACATTTTACATAAAAATGTGCGTAATTCTATCAACATTATCTTCAACGGCAAAATGTAGAACTGAATAAAATGTAGATTTTATATGCATGTATTAAACTATTAAAACACTTTTCAAGTAAGTTATACTTACCCAGTTTTAAAGCGTAAAGAAGCAAAAAGCATATAGACATTTTTGAGCACGAAGAATGCATCGTTTGTCCACACACTCATGAATGTTGGAATTATCTGAAGCCTTTTTACTATAAAGAATAATTTCGGGTAACTTTAATACTTACACAAACAATGATGACGTGGAACTCGATAAATTGCTTTCTTCTTTGCAACAAAACCCCACTTAATTGAATACACAATACAGCGGTCATATCGGAATGTCCCCGATTGAAGGCAATTTCATAATGCTTAGCATAAACAATCGTACAATCAGACAGATGTTATTTGTACTGGTGATTAAGTTTGAAAATTCTCCGATTTAACCAGGTTATACAAGCAAAATTATTAATCGATGACATAGAAAATGCATGTTCAACTTGAGATTGATTGATTTGATTGATGTTTGCTTTTAACGCCGCTCAGCACAAAAATTTTATCTCGCGGCGGATATTCAGTTTGATTTTGTTTAGCAGCATATAATTAGTGTTATGCAATCGGACAACACTCATAATTGATTATCGGAAACGGGGTTGTAAAATCGATTTCACGGTGATCGATTACATTGAATTCTAATACATGTCATATATATTTCAAATACAACCCTAAAAAGAGATTAATAATTTCTTATTTACTTTATCATCAGATCATAGGGTACGATTGGCCTTATTTGAAAACCTCACCACTAAAATTAAACTTTTCACGTCCGATCTGTGTTTTTGTTAGTTGTTTTTCCGATTGTTATCGACCTGAGAGCCCTTTTCAAGTGATATTTATAGTTTGTTCTCATGTTGTACTGTTACACTATTGTCCCAGGTTAGGTGGAGGGTTTGGCCAGCAAGCATGTTTAATCCCGGCCGCCACATTTTTTTTATGATCCTGTCCCAAGTCAGGAGCCTGCACTTAAGTGACTGCCATTGGTTCATGTCTGTCATATTTGTTTATCGTCAATTGTTTTATTATAAATTAGGCCTTCAGTTTTCATTTCGGGGCCTTTTATAGACTAATATACGGTATGGAATTTTCTCATTGTTGAAGGCCGTACGGTTGACTATAATTACTTACAACCACTTCATTTGAACTTTGGTGGATAGTTGTCTCATTGACAATCATACCACACAAGCTACTCATGTCGACTGTTTAAATATTTTTATCCATGCCCAAACAACACATACTGTATAAGCATTAAATATGTCTATCCATTCCAAGACGGCCATATTCAAGGTGTGACTGTCACATTAAAGAGGGTGGCAAAGGGTTATTTTCGTGCAACGTGTTTTACCATTTTTATCAGCTCACCTGGACCAAAGGGGCAAGGTGAGCTTTTCTCATCACTTGGCGTCCGTCGTCGTCCGTTGTCGTCGTCCGTCGTCGTCGTCGTTAACTTTTTACATTTTGAACTTCTTCTAGAGAACCACTGAATGGAATGAAACCAAACATGGCATGAATGTTCCTTATGAGGTGCTGACCAAGTGTTGTTACTTTGTAGCCGATCCACCATCCAAGATGGCCGCCAGGGGGGACTTAGTTTAACATAGGATCCTATGGGAAATACATACAAATGTCTTCATTTAGAGAACCAGTGAATGGAATGAAACCAAACATGGCATGAATGTTCCTTATGAGGTGCTGACCAAATGTTGTTACTTTGCAATTGGTCCATCATCCTAGATGGCCGCCAGGGGGGACTTAGTTTAACATAGGACTCTATGGGAAATACATACAAATGTCTTCTTTTAGAGAACCACTGAATGGAATGAAACCAAACATGGCATGGATGTTCCTTATGAGATGCTGACCAAGTGTTGTTGCTTTGCAGTTGGTCCATCATCCAAGATGGCCGCCAGTGGGAGACTTAGTTTAACATAGGACCCTACGGGAAATACATACACATGTTTTCTTTTAAAGAACTGCTGAATGGAATGAAACAAAACGTGGCATGAATGTTCCTTATGAGGTGCTGACCAAGTGTTGCTACTTTGCAGTCGGTCCATCATCCAAGATGGCCGCCAGGGGGGGACTTAGTTTAACATAGGACCCTATGGGAAATACATACAAATGTCTTCTTTTAGAGAACCACGGAATGGAATGAAACCAAACATGACATGAATGTTCCTTATGAGGTGCTGACCAAGTGTTGCTACTTTGCAGTCGGTCCATCATCCAAGATGGCCGCCAGGGGGGGGACTTAGTTTAACATAGGACCCTATGGGAAATACATACAAATGTCTTCTTTTAGAGAACCACGGAATGGAATGAAACCAAACATGACATGAATGTTCCTTATAAGGTGCTGACTAAGTGTTGTTGCTTTGCAGAGGGTCCATCATCCAAGATGGCCGCCAGTGGGTGATTTAGTTTAACATAGGACCCTACGGGAAATACATACAAATGTCTTCTTTTAGGGAACCACTAAATGGAATGAAACCAAACATGGCATGAATGTTCCTTATGAGGTGCTGAACAAATGTTGTTACTTTGCTGTTGGTCCATCATCCAAGATGGACGCCAGGGGGGTTGGGGGGTTGGGGTGGGGGGGGGGGGGGGGGGGGGCGCTTAGTTTAACATAGGACCCTAAGGGAAATACATACATATGTCTTCTTTTAAAGAACCGCTGAATGGAATGAAACAAAACGTGGCATGAATGTTCCTTATGAGGTGTTGACCAAGTGTTGTTACTTTGCAGTCGTTCCATCATCCAAGATGGCCGCCAGCGGGGGACTTAGTTTAACATAGGACCCTATGGGAAATACATACAAATGTCTTCTTTTAGATAACCACTGAATGGAATGAAACCAAACATGAATGAATGTTCCTTATGAGATGCTGACCAAGTGTTGTTGCTTTGCAGATGGTCCATCGTCCAAGATGGCCGCCAGTGGGTGACTTAGTTTAACATAGGACCCTATGGGAAATACATACAAATGTATTCTTTTAGAGAACCACTAAATGAAATGAAACCAAACATGGCATGAATGTTCCGTATGAGGTGCTGACTAAATGTTGTTACTTTGCTGTTGGTCAATCATCCAAGATGGCCGCCAGGGGGGGACTTAGTTTAACATAGGACCCTATGGGAAATACATACAAATGTCTTCTTTTAGAGAACCACTGAATGGAATGGAACCAAACATGGCATGAATGTTCCTTATGAGGTGTTGACCAAGTTTTGTTACTTTGCAGTCCATCCATCATCCAAGATGGCCGCCAGCGGGGGTCTTAGTTTAACATAGGACCCATGGGAAAATACATACAAATGTCTTCTTTTAGAGAACCACTGAATGGAATGAAACCAATCATGGCATGAATGTTCCTTATGAGGTGTTGACCAATGGTTGTTTCTTTGCAGCCGATCCATCATCCTAGATGGCCGCCAGCGGGGGACTTAGTTTAACATAGGACCCAATGGGAAATACATACAAATGTCTTCTTTTAGAGAACCACTGAATGGAATGAAACCAAACATGGCATGAAATGATGAATGTTCCTTATGAGGTGCTGACCAAGTGTTGTTACTTTGCAATCAGTCCATCATCCAAGATGGCCACCAGGGGAGGACTTAGTTTAACATAGGACCCTACGGGAAATACATACAAATGTCTTCTTTTAGAAAACCACTGAATGGAATGGAACCAAACATGGCATGAATGTTTCTTATGAGGTGCTGCCAAGTTTTGTTACTTTGCAGCCGATCCATCATCCAAGATGGGCGCCAGGGGGGACTTAGTTTAAAATAGGACCATATTGGAAATACATACAAATGTCTTCTTTTATATATAGTACCACTGAATGGAATGAAACCAAACATTGCATGAATGTTCCTTATGAGGTGCTGACCAAGTGTTGTTACTTTGCAGTCGGTCCATCATCCAAGATAGCCGCTAGCGGGGGACTTAGTTTAACATAGGACCTTATGGGAAATACATACAAATGTCTTCTTTTAGAGTACCACTGAATGGAATGAAACCAAACATGACATGAATGTTCCTTATGAGTTGCTGACCAAGTGTTGCTACTTTGTTGGAGCACCCGAGATCACCCCCAGTTTTTGGTGGGGTTCGTGTTGCTTAGTCTTTGGTTTTTTATGTTGTGTCATTTGTACTTTTATTTGTCTGTTTGTCTTTTTATTGTTGGCCATGGTGTTGTCAGTAGGATTCGATCTATGAGTTTGACTGTCCCTCTGGTATCTTTCGTCCCTCTTTTGATGCCGATTTACTGTTCAAGATGGCCACCAGGATATTTTATTAAATAACGGGACCAATATTACACCAAATTTGGCCTCAATCATTATTTGGGTATCTGTTATGATTTTTATCTATCTTTACATGATTTCTAAAACCAAAGTAGAGTCAGGTGAGCGACACAGGCTCTTGAGAGCCTCTAGTTTCACGTGCAGCCGTGAAAAAGGTTCGTTATTCACCGTGTTTCGTGAAATCAGTAAAAAGATCAACGTGCAAGAAATTTTTAATTGTTCGTTCATCGTGAAATGGCATTATAATTTCGCGTTCTTCCGTGCAGATACCCCCTTTACGCCCTTCATTAAAATTTAACTTGAAAGAAAACAAAATCGTTCTAAGTTAAAAGTAAAATCATAACCATGAGACATGAGATTTACGCTTCATTCAAAATGTGTAACCAAACAATAACTAGAAGTCCATATTTGCAAGGTTTACGCAAAACTGAAAACGGTATGAGCTTTAAGAGCTGATATAACAGTACAATGTTCTCAAAAGTTTATTTAATACTTTTTTTGGCCAATTTTGTCCGAATTAAAGTTCGCTTAAGCCGTATAACAAAAGTGAACACTCCCACGAAAAGACATTCGCAAAATATTTAATTGAATGTTTAACTATACACTCAAATTTGTAAAATCAACTGCAAAGTGAAAACTGTAAAACAAAATTGACTAGCAATCGAATCAAACTTCTATCTAACATGTTATTATATGGTTTAACTATCAATGAGATGACGAGGGACGTTTTTCTGAGATGGGGGAGGGGGATGAGTTTCAGGATTATCACACATTTTGTGACTGAAAAGACACTATTTTATTTGTTTGCTGTATTTGTTGTAGCCTGATTTTTAGCTAGTTAGTTACTGATGCTTTGTGCCGATTGCGCCGGGTTTTGTTCAATAGTTGTAATGATTTTTCTGTAAAATATATATTCGGAAGATGGACGATGAACTTACCCCGTTTTGAGTGGGTCCAAAAAGAAGTTTTTTTCAATTGATATTCCATCCTTAGGTTATGTTTATATTTTAACACTTTACTGATTACACGTGAACTTGTTTAAACAATCTTAATTATAATCTAAATCCATATATTGTTATGGTGTATAATTATAATGAAATATAAAAGTAATCACAGTTATCACCCCTTATTGTATCGCGATAAATATTTTTAAGGATACAAAAAAAGAATAAATATTAGGCTTATTGAACTAGAAACGTAATAGAATATCAAACAACTGATATACAAGTGGAAGCAAAATAAAATAAGTTCTTTATTTCAAATGAAATTGCCAAATATAAAATGTTAAAATACCACATAATATCTACTTTATATTGTAATAAATCGTTTACTTATGTTTCATTTCAAATGCGTACTCATACTTAATGTAGGTAACTGAAGGTATGCGTATCCAGCTTTCCCAGATAATGGTAGACACCGGTATTATCCCCGATGGGCGTGGATGCCACAGCCCTGAAGGAGTAGAACGCTTGTAATATGTCGGCCATAAGAATTGTCTAAATTGTATAGTATTCAGAAAATTCACTGGGAGACGTGACACAGAGAGAGAAGGAGGGAGTAAGGGTGTGTGCTGCGAGAGAGTGTGAGAAAAAGTAGGCGAGATAGGGTGTGTGTGTGAGAGAGAAAGATGTGTCAATAAACCAGAGAGAAAGAATGTGTATGTGTAAAAAGTAAATTCACAAAAATACTAAACTTCGAGGAAAATTGAAAACGGAAAGTCCCTAATCAATTGGTGAATAGACAACAACTGCCATATTCCTGACTTGGTACAGACATTTTTTTAATCTTGGATTAAAATTAAACCTGGTTTTATAGCTAGCTAAACCTCTCACTTGTATGACAGTCGCATAAAATTCCATTTTATTGACAACGATGTGTAAACAAAACAAACATACATAATAGGTAAAAATGTCAAAAATAGGGGTACAGCAGTCAACATTGTGTTATAATCTTAATCACTAAAAAACAAACAAATATGTAACAAAGAAGCAAAAAAAAGAGGCATTTAGACAAAGCACATTATCAAAAATGAAAGACAAGAATACAAAAAGTTATCATTGTACAATAATACAATGACGGGATGTATAAGTACAAGCCACGTCAATAAACGAGAGAGCAACTGAGAGAAAGAGTGAGTATATGTAAACGATTGAATGTGAGCAAAAACGACAGTACAATTTCGGGAAATATTTTATTTGTTGATTTTGTGGTGTATAGAAAACATAAAACAGTTGGTTTTCCCCCAAATTGCATAGATTGTAAGCTTGCTTTTACTTCTTTCAGTAGCTCTTAATTGATCGGGTACCAGAATGTCCTAACACAAAGTAGGTAACCAGTCGAAAAATTATATACTCCGGAGTCTGAAGTCGGTAATATGAAAATAGTCTATTAAACCAAAGTTCACATGGCTTATCAAGAATATCTGGGTGACGAACATCAGATGTACAGTGAATTTTAACATGTTCAATAAAAAGGGACAGGAGGATTTCTAAATTGAATAACTTGGTTTGTTTTGTTTTTTTTTGCTTAAAACGGAATAATAATGAATAATAACCATGCGTAGCAACAGATGAATTTAAATGATCAATCCGGGAAAATATCCCCAAGTTACTGTTTTTATTTTACTTTTTAAATTGTTGATTGTTGGGCGTCACTGATGAGTCTTTTGTAGACTAAACGCGCGTCTTGCGTGCAAAATTTCAAGCCTGCTATCTATGATGAGTTCAGTTTCAATCATTCTGTGAAGTTTCAAAGAGCTGAGTAGAAACCTGCAGGAGAATTTTACTAGTACACAAAGTTCTTAATTTTGAAAAATAAGAAAAAAAATCCTCAAATGATTCCACAATAGCAGGTGCACAATTCCAGCATGTGTGTAATCATTCTATGAAGCCAGGGATATGTGTTGAAAAATAAAGGAGTTTATGGCACAAAACTGGTACCATCTTTCGCAAACTTTACTACAACATTACTAAGTTACAAAGTCTGGAAAAAAAAAGAGAAAAATCCTTAGAAATTTTGATAGCAGGTACAAAACGTGTGTAATTGCTTTGTGAAGTATCAGGTAAGTGAGTGCAATCGTTCTGTGAAGTATTACATTGTAGGTAAGTGAGTGCAATCGTTCTGTGAAGTATCAGGCAAGTGGGTGCAATCGTTCTGTAGAATATCAGGTAAGTGGGTGCAATCGTTCTCTGACGTATCAGGTAAGTGGGTGCAATTGTTTTGTGATGTATCAGATAAGTGGGTGCAATTGTTCTATCGTATCAGGTAAGTGGGTTTACAACTATAGATGTATTACAAAAACCTGGAAGCTTTCGAATTTTTTTTTTTAAATAAGATTTATCGATTAATGGTTGTTTATTTAACGTCCAGAGGCAAATATTTCATGAATTTTCAAGACGATAATACAATAAATAGGTCTTGCAATAGAGGATCGACCGGATTGACGGGCAGGAAATTTAAAATGCCACTAATAAATGAAGGTATATTGGATATGGAGAGAAATTGAGCCTTGCAATTGGCCACCTACTGAGCCTTCAAAGAGTATTGAAAGGGTTCTTTACTGTCATTCTGACATGACATGTCTGCGAGTTTATGCATCCCACACACCCAAACGCACGCTCTCCTATGGCAAGGGTTTCACTAGAAGTCGGAAGAAGACCAAGGGATGACTATATTTCTATACCAATGGCCACTACTTTAAAAATTACGGAAAAAAATTCTCATACAAATTCATAACGGCAGATGCAGAACTTCAACATATGTGCAATCTTTCAGGGAGGTTTTAGGGATCTGTGTTGAAAAATGTAGGATAAGTTGATTACACAAATAAGTACCGACTTTTCCGCCTACAGTCCCCCATCCATTTCACTATAAGCTGTTTTTGGCATTCGTCCAACACAGCAAAGAATGACGAAAAAGGTAGATAACAGTCTGCAAAATACTACACAGAAAACTAAAGATTGAGCACCACGAACACAGGGTGTGATATTATGTACCATCGAAGAGGGTCTGGATGGGTTTATAAAAAGAGAATAATGAACAGAACGTGCAGAATAAAGGGCAAACAGAATAAAGAATAGAGAAAAATGGATCAAAATAATAAAGAATAGAGAATAATGGGGTGCTAAAATAAAAGAATGGCCAAAAATTGGCTAAAAAATTTAATAATACAGAAATGAATGACCTCCGTCCACACTTTGATAGAAAAGTATGCAGACCCTGCTCTACCTGTGGTAACGTCTTGTTGATTATGGTAAGTACAAAATCGATGATAAGTCTTATTAACAATCAACTTTCCTTTGATATCAAGTTATCCATCAATTAATTTTGTTAATTACTAGCTGTTTCGCATTTTATTGATTTGAATTGGCTGAATTCTTTTCATAACATGTAAATAAAAGAAAAACACAAGTTTTAGTGTAATTTTTTTTAAATTTTTTTATTGATCAGTATATCCCTGATCACAAAAACAAAAAGAACAAATTAACATATAACCGATGCTATGTACTTGCTAATATGAATTCATATCAAATATCAGATGGTATTCGAGGTAAACGAGTTGACCTTTACCATAGTCATATCTATTCCGTGAATAATCCAGATTTTATACATTTTGTACAAGATTATTTGTATGTTTGAAAGTTATCTTACAAATGTAAGAACGTTGAGCAGAGGAAACATTATTAATGTTGAATATTAATCTCTTATATCCAAAAAAATAAAATGCCAATGACAAAAGCAGAAAAGTTTTGTAATTTGGTCATCAAATTATGTATTACGAAATATAGTATTTTTTGTCAAACTATACATTCTTTTAACACAACTTTAAGAAAAGCATGGTTGAATTTTTGCCATAGTGATTAGAAAATGAAACCAGAAGACGAGTTTTCACGGTGGCATGAAGACTCCAAAGATTCCAAAGGATTTTGCGACTGGGTGATTGGTATTTATAAAGATACTGAGAAAGTGTTTTTTGTTTACTGATCCACAAAATAAAAAAATATTATAAATTGTTTATTTATTTCCAAAAAAGGAAGTTGATTTGCACACGAAAGCTAGACCGTGCCTGATAAAATAAATGTTAACAATGATGGATTCAGTTAATCCATCGAGCTACGCGGGTTATTCAGTGTGTACCACATTTTTGAGGTTATTTTTTCATAGACAGAAAAAGTATTAGTCATTCCTTATAACTTAATTCTAAATTCCATTTCTAAGGAGTAAATCATGAAAAAAACGTTGATGACGTCACGGTCACATGACAAAATTATGTCTATGAGCTGATAGACAAAAAACTTTAAGCCAATCTGAAGACGTGTTATATCCAAAATTAATTATGTATCAGTAAAATAATAAATTAACGTGTGATTTTTAATCTTTGATATGATAAAGCTTTCGCTGTAAAACAAACCCACGTTAAAAGTAATATTTATATTGTTATTAACGGCTATGAAGTCTTACGTCACAAGCGAATATGGCACTATATAAAAAAAACTGTATGCTTAAGAACCACAAGTAAAGGAAAATGGTTTGAGTATTTTCTTTGCTTTTAGTTGCTTCGTTATACAATGTATTTTGCTATCTTTAGTTTGAATTTCTTTACAGTCATACATTTTATAACAAATAATATCGATACCTCTATATTTCAATATTGTGATTGAATCATTTAATACATTACTGACACTATTTTAAATGGTCTAACATCAAAGTATCAAACGACTGCTATGAGGTAAAATCAATATCGCTCACATAGTACTGTATATTTCATAGATTTGATTTATAAGTTTTGCTTTTAAATAAGTTAATACTTTGCATAGTCCCCTCCCCCTCGAATGTTTATGGCAGTCAACTACACACATACACGAATAAACATAATAGTTTCTATTCATTGATTTAATAACACTAACTGATCTTGTCTAGATTCTTGGGGATCACTTAACCTCGTGAATCAAACTACGAACTGTGTTTTTACTAAATTTTACTAAGAGATGTAAAATCACGTCAGTGAGACAACAACACATCAATAAATTAACTTATGTTTGCGTAAACAAAATAGTTAGTTTTTATTTGGTTGCCATGGTTATATATAATAACATCAGTAAACTAATGTTGCCTCAAATTCATATAAAAAATATTTGTCATGTTTATCAACAATCTTTCGCTTGAATGTCGTTTTTTTTTTTTATCAAAAGAGGTTTATCTTTTAAAAATCTGAAACAGCCGTTTTTCCTTTGTTATAATCATCTTTTTATGAAATATATACAATTTTATGAAGCTGTGCATTTAAAATGAATAATATTTTTTTTTCATCAATCAATAAAATAGTGTTATCTTCTCTAGCGTCAGATACAGAAAACAAAATTTTCGAAAACGCCGAGGAGTGAAGATGAAGAGAGATTCTCTTTTTTACAAGTAGTAATAGTAGTGACATAAAACGCAATTTCTGATATTATAATATTTACCTTTCAATAAAAAGAAAAGGAAACATGTGAGAAAAAATTGATTTCCAACTTTCCTATATAAAATAGATTCAGGACAAGGAGATACTCATTCTAGTCAATATGACAATATTTCACACTCATACAGATATATAACAGTTAAACTTTCAAACTACATATGTTGATTTTATTTGTGTGTGGGTTGTTTGTCTTTTTGTTACTATAGATTCAGAAATAATTTAACATTACTGTGTTTTTATTACTGAACAAATGCTAGAAGATATATATCGATATGAAATTAAATAGGATTTTAAATGGTGAAATATAAGATAAATTAAGAATCATAATTCTTAAGAATGATATTAGCACTAGGTTAACTGTTACCAAATGGTAATTATTTCACGTTTTTTTTTGTCAAATACAGCACCGTACATATAAGCAATAAAAACGTATAAACAATCATCTCAATAATGTGCACAATAAATGTAAAATATTTGATATGTTATGATTCCAAATGGATTTCTCAAATGAATAAAACACTTGAATGATTCATTTAAGTGTTATGAAATTGATTGAAACATGAAATAAAACTCAAATGAACATACTGGCTTAAAATTGTCCCAAACTTGACAAAATGAATATTACAACATATATACATAATAAATCATAATATTATGATCAGCCATAACACAAAATAAATCTGACATACCATGAACATACTAATAATCCATGATTCAAATCATGACAATAAGTTATTTATAATAAATTTAATTTTCAGTTGTCCCAGCAGAAACAATTTATCAAATTGTTAAGAACGACATTTAAGCTATATCTCATTCGTCTTATCAATTGTTTTAATAAATGTTTTGTCTCCACCTTCTCTTATCTCCGATCATTTATTCTACATTAGATGCATATAACATGTTATATTTGTAAAGTCTTATCCTAACAGTGAAATACTGTCTATTTTTTCCAGTAGGCTAATTTCAAAATATTTTGCTTTCCCTTTCAGTATTATTGAAATCTACATACTATGTTTTGCTCGAATGCACATACTATCATATTTTTATTATACCCAGTTTTGCAATTGGTAAAAAAAAACGATTTTCTCATCGTTCGTCAATTAAGGATGACTACTGATTGATATTAAATGATAAACCAATTCATAAGAATACAAAAAATTCTGTCCGCATTAATTGCAAGTTATGCAAGTTTACTTATAAAACGGGTAATCCATGTATGTTGTATATATACATAAGAAATTGATGAAGCTTGCATACACATTGACTAGAAATATATTCATGTATAGACAATGGTTAGAATTAATACAAATAAATGAGTATTTTATTAGATTAAATTTGGATTTTTAGTTTATACACATTATTATCAATAATAAATTAGTCCTGACAAATGGCTAAACCTCCATTGTTTTGGTATGCATTAATACTTTAACTTTACTTTCTTATTTACAATAAACCTATGTTAATCTATCTGCATATCTAAAAAAATAACTATAATATTTAACGTTTCAATTTCATTTGGCATCCTGATCTCAATTTGGAATGTTTCCTAGTCAATTAAAATATGCTGTTAGAATTGCTTTCGCGGTTTAAGTCCAAACAACTGAGCAAAGGGACATTACTCTTAACAGTAACTTGTAATTTTGTGTCAAACATTTTCATCATTATACTGTAAGCTTCTGAGAAATCAGATTATTGTATCACATGAATGCTTAAAAAGCATTGATAAAACACATTAATGATTTCAAGAGAGTTATCTCCCCTAACCCAGGCCTATTCTCTTGAAATATAATTTTGTGAATTTAAAAAAAAAATCATAGCATATGCACCTTTCTTCCTTTCAACTTATGTACAAATCACAGTTAAACAATATTAAAGCGAATATATAATGAGATCATATAAATGTCAAAATGAAAGATTGCATTTTAGCACCCAGCCGAGAGTAATCTCCCATTTTATGAGTAATCTCCCTTTGTTCACTTCTTTCCATTTCCATAGTTGTAATATAGCAAAGCCCATGGTATATCACCTCTGATTGGACCATCAGGTACTGAAAGAAAAAGAACATTATCAATCATTTCATAAATATTGCTGATTTTCGCCATTACACCAAATAATGTCAGTTAATCCATGTATGTCGTGAAAATATAAAAGTGTTCATTTGTATAAAACAAAAATAATGAAATCAAGAGAAAATATGTATTTTAATCCTTTACACTTATCAAATATCGGTAAATTTGAATCGGTATATAATAGAGAAACATAAAAGGTTAACCCCGATTAACTGATTTCATAAAAGACCTTTGCATGTTTTCATATATATCAATACTATATTTTGCATAATTTTCTCCATTTTCTTATTCAGATAAACAATCCAAGAAGCTGGTTTGTTAACATAATGTGTATGCATGGTTCATAGCTTTTTAAATGCTGCATGACATATAAAAGTAAATGAAGCTTTATTGAAATCTCTTTATACTGAATGGGAAACATGCTACAAAAGAGATTTTACATATATTTCTTTTTTTAATGGGTTTTGTTTCTTAATTCAACTCATGCTATTTTATATTAAAAAGTTTTATTTAATACTTTCTAGTTTGGTAGATATAGAACGAAGGTAGCTTCACATTTGACAAAAAATAAACCATATCTGTTCGTATCTTTGATGAACCTTGTATGGTACGTTGATCCCCCCAACAAAATAGAATTTTGAAAATATTATTAGTTTAAGAAAGGCACTATTCATTTTGATTTTTTACATTTTTTTAATTCATCGATATTTTGTTTTATCACAAAATACTTTAATTTTAATCATTCTCATAGTAATGACCAACATTTCAGTAAAGCAAAACAAAAAACAGTAAAAGCCCAAACAAATCATCTCAGCCAGGGCTTTCATTAGATAGTAAGCCAAACACCAGCAAATTAAAATAATAATTCCAAACAAAAACAAAATGCAAACCAAAGTCCAATGACACAAGCTTTGTTAATAACAGTGATTTATTCATAGTAACAAACAAAATTTACTTAAATGCATGATAGTGAGAAATTAATCAGACAATAAAAAAAAGGCAAGACGAAATGAATTCAAACACAAACTATTATTAAATCGTTTACTATTAAACCAATTGTTGAGACAGTCATTTCAATCTTGTTCTTAAAGTAGTCACAACATTTTTACTTGTAATGAACCGTATTTATATACTTATAAAGTGAATTGTTGTGATGTGTAATTGCCCAAACTATGTTGAATGAATTTTATTCGGGCAAAGTTTTGTAATATATGTAATATTCATTTCAGTTCAAGTTTACTAAGAATGTTGAATATCTTATACGAACTAAATTAACATGTAATCAACGTATTTGATGGGAAAACAAAAATGAATTAAATATTTTTAAATAACACAAACAGTCAGATTTCCGTTCCGCCCAACAAATCAATGATAATTATACTCATTTATGTTTGTAAAAAAATAATATTGCCAATTAAAGTTTTTGAAAAGGTCGAGATAAATCAAGTTGACAGAGCAAAATAATTGCTAAATTCCGAAAGTAAAATCTATATGTATTGAAATGACTGTTCACTATGGCTGACTGATGAGATCAAATCATGCATTAATGACATGTGCTTACAAATATATAGATTGCATCTGTAATGTGGTGTCGTCATCTGTAGGTAAAACATATTCAATGAGTTTTATGATGTGAATGATTCAGGTTGCTGACTAGACCAACTTATAAGATTGAAAGTAGCATTCAATATGACTTATTTTGTTTTCTCTGTTAAAGACGTCACACAGAAATAAACTAATTTTCAATTACATTTCTACATTTAGAAATGTCAACTTTTAACCAAACTATGTTTATAAGAAATAATGTTGCATTATATATTGCCAAACTGACGTAGGATCGAAAAACATTATTGTCGACCCAGATTTGAAACTCATTGTCTAATGGATACTTTATCTAAATGTTTTGTGCCTCAAAAAACCAAACAATTTCGAAGTAATAGTGTAAACATTTCAACAGGAAAATCTAAAGAATTTTTCAAAAGTACCGTGCGCTATTAGTATTCAATGCACAATTAATTTAAAATTAAAACGTAAAAGAAGTGCACATATATTTAGTATCGTTGTATATAGTACATTGTATGTATTGTATTCACAAAAATGTCTGTTTATCATACTAACATTTTTAATTTTACATATATATATATATAAATATGTTTTATTAGTTTACACAGCTCCTACATTTTGATGATGAAATAAAAAAAAAAATGAATCTAACCATTTTACCAGAATTGACAGTGTATTGCGAGGTGAAATATAGTGTAAACAATATGTATTATCAAATGGAAAGAATACATTTTATTTAAAATACATTTTTATTGTGATAATTCGGATTCAGCGCATCCATAGTTTGTTATGTATATTTAATTTTATATATATATTTACTCACCTGCATTATATTCACATTTTGGACCTATAAATCCTTCTTGGCATAAACAGGTACCAGACAATGGATCGCATGTTCCTTCATTATCACAGTCACAGAAATATTCACAATTGGGACCAAAACGACCTTTGCTGCATGCTGAAAGCAGACATTTTATATATTCTAATATTCTTACATATATAAAACATTATTATTAAGCAACTGACTAATATGTTTGTTTAAAAATTGTTAAAACTAAAATAGAACTTTTTGCTTATATATTACATTATATCCTTTCAGAAATATAGACTTTACTGTGTGGTTATTACTTGATAAGAATTTAAAAAAAACACTTTATAAATTTTATGCGTCTGAAGCACTTTTCTAGATTTCAATTCACTAGAAACGCTCAGTGCCAATATTTGAAACCAAGGATACATAATAACCGACACAGTTGAAGAACTATATGACTAAAAGAGGACCTAAAATAATAGCTAAATTCATTAAATGTCAACTTTGCCTGAGGGAGAACAAACCATAGTTTCTTTATAATTTATAAATTTATAAAATGACAAGGTTTCTTAAAACTAAATAAAGTAAATAAAGAAATCGAAATTCTTACTTTTTCTGCAGTCAGGTCCTGTTGATCCTGATGGACAAATACAGTTTCCTGTTATATGATCACACTCGGCTTCACCACAATCACACGTCTCTCTGCAGTGGCGGCCAAACGTGCCTCTTTTACATTCTAAAAATGTCAAACTCTATGTTTCAAGTATCAGATACAAGATATTTTTTTACTAATATTACTATTATGATATTGAAAAGTAATCTGTGTCTCATGCCAGTCAATGAATTAAAAAAAGGGTCATAATGTAATGAAGTCCCTAACTTGATGCAACATACATGTTTCAAAGGATTTAAATAATTGTTTTTTTTTTCTATTCAAATCTGATCGTTTATCAGAAATCCCTCTGTTTAGCTTAAGTGTTAACTTACGTGTTTCGCACTGATCTCCAATAAAACCAAGAGGACATTTACATTGGCCTGTCATGGCGTTACATTTCCCTCCATTAACACAATCACATTCTTCAGAACAGTATGGTCCATGACTACCAACAGGACACTCTGAAGAACCAAAAAATGTAACATTTAACTTTCATATCTTGTGTGTCAATTCAAGTAATTCTTTCACAAATCTGGCAGTCAAAGTTTACAGGATTTAAGACATAGTTTGCATGAAATATAAAGTTTTTATCCATTGTATGAATTGACGCAGTATATTCTATTTTATTCCATAAGAAATGAAGGTATATGTTACTATATATTTTCACAAGTAAATCTGGTTATATGGAGTTAAGACATATGGAGTTAAGACATTAAGAGTACAAAATGAAAATTAAACCAAATAAGATAATATTTTACTGCATCAGATACTCATTTCGACAATTAGTTTAATAATGCTCGATGCCAAAATATCTTAAAATCCAAATATAATACTTGCACAAACATTTGAGAACAAATAAAACTGAGTATTCTGTAATCCCTATTCAAAGCCACAATTATTAGATATGTACTCTTCTGCGTCTTTTCTCTTACCTAGTTCACAACTTTGACCATAGAAACCTGAGGTACAACCACAACATCCTGATATAGGGTCACATGTGGCCCTGTTACGACAGTTGCAAGTATGAATACATCCTGGACCAAATCTTCCCTGTGGACACATCTGATCACATGATTCGCCCATCCATCCAAGATTGCAATTGCACTTCCCAGTCACGTGATCACAATGACTATTTTCAGAGCAGCCACAAACTTCAGTGCAGTTAATCCCGTATCTTCCATTTTCACACACTGAAAACAAAATTACACATGTTTTAATATTTTGTTTCTTTTAGTAATTTCCTTACTGTAACTATATATTAGCTGTTTGGTTGAATGTGAGTATTTAATTTTGTTTAAATTATTTCAAGTTCAGGCAAAATAGTATAATCATTATTAAAAACACTCACTATTTTGACATTTGTTTCCATGGTAACCTGGAGTACATATGCATTGTCCCGTTCTCGTGTCACATGATCCTTTATTCTGGCAGTTGCATGTCAGACCACAGTTTGGACCGTACCTCCCAGGAGGACATGACTCATTGCAAGTAGGACCAATGAATCCATCTTTACATGTGCATGCTCCAGTAACAATATGACAAAAAGCATCATTTTTACACTGACAAACCTGATCACAGTTAGCCCCAAAATGTCCTTCTTTGCAACCTGTAGAATTAAAAATGTATTCAAATTACACGTCAAAGAAAAGGTTATATCTTATGGACACTTTGACATACATGACTCCTGAGTCAAGATCTTGATTATGTAGGTATAAACTTGAAGACTTGCTATTAAAGGAATTAGGGGTAATACATTGTAATACATTGTTCTGGTTTAAGTAAATAATGCATATCTTTCCAAAGTATCAATTTTCAACAGTTAATTGCAAATTTAATTGCGATGCCGAACGCTTTTAATGGTTGGGACACTTATGCAAAACTAAACGAAAAGGTATGGTCTTTATGTTTATTTTTTCACTTCTTGTTGGATAAATCAGATGGATATCGAAATTTTTTATGACATAGAAATACAGCAACGCTATTTTGCGTGTGTATATAACTTCTGTGTTTAAAACAAGTAACAAAAATGTCTACCTAAATGTAAAACTTTGTAAATATTTTCAAATACAACCCATGGGACAGATTATGACATTATTAACAAGCTTAAAGACTGAAGAAAAAATACGAAGTAAAGACCTAGTAAACAGAAATTATATATGAATAATGATATATACATCATATATAAATATATGTCAATGTGTTCCTAAGCAACGAAATAAATATTCTTGCAAAAAATTGAAATGAACATACATTTAGCTAACATACTAGAAAATATTTATGTTTGTAAGGTGCCATTATACATGAAAAAGGAAAATCATAAATTCACTTTCATAGTAAACTTGGAAATATCATTTACATATTAATTTCTTTGGTATTTTTGTTGGAATTTTAATGAATGAGTCGAAAACTTTTTATCTACAGAAACCACCAAGAAAATCAAAAGGAAAAATGTTCTTACAAAGAATTTTATTTCAAGAAAGTTAGAGTGCACACAAATTCTAGTCTACTATTGCAATTCAGTAATTGAATGTGCTAATCAAGCTGAAAGTCTACATGTATTAGAAAAACACAGACACGTCAGTTTTAATGAATTTGAAATTTTCAAACAATATATTCTATCGTTTCTGAACCTAATTGTATTCGTTAAAAGATTATTATTTGACTTTATGAGGAATTCTATTGATAAAAATACGTCCTCATGTCTGCCTTCTCTTTCCAATACACTGTATTGCCGACATGCAACATAAAATAAAATGTAAGCCATTGATCTTCTAATAATATTTCAATAATGAAGGATCTTTTGTACTACATCTATATTTCCATTTTACATACCAGTCCATTCATAAGCTATAGTCAATTGATTGTGAAAGTTAGTTTGCAAGTTATAAGTAATTGATATAAAATTAGGGGATAATAGAGGTTCTAAGAATACAAAGCCATAAACCTACTACACAAAATGAAAAGCTTATCAAACTGATAACATTCCAAAATGCATTAAACTCGTCTTTTTTTTGAGCGGATGGTATTAGTTATTTGAAGCACCTGGATATGGTTTTGGCAAAATTGTAAATGATATTTATTATCTAAAATCTCGAAATTGGTTATTTAATGAAGCTACAAATATAGCAACAAATATACAAAAAAAATAAATTGATAGTTGAAAACTACTGAGAGGACTTCTGTAATTGTTTATGCATGGTAAAGGAACATTAGTTCGAGTCGAATTTAAAGACAACTGATTTTCAAGAAGTGTGAGTATTTCAGAGTGAAGGTATTGCCACCTGGCTTTTTCCTCACTACTCAATTTCATGAATAACCACTCACTTTTTTCACCAAATCAAACCAATGGAATTATAATTATTTATGAATAGTATTTAAAAATATTCACAGTTTTTAACTACCAGCAACATGATGGTTAGGGTGTTTAACACAAAAACTAAACTTTTCATTTCACTAAAATGAATAACGCTTAATGATGTTATATTGAATTATATGGTGACCTTGACACAAAGAGTAAGTAAATAATTCAACAGAAAAGAAGTAACGGGGAATATTCAAATGTAAAAGTTCCTTAATCAGGAATATAATATATTTTAAAACTTTATCATATTATATTGATATTTCAATCAACAAAGATGTAACATGTAATTTGTTTAAGTTCGATGGCCTATATAATACCATTAAGCACTATAAAAATAAGTAGATTAGGTATGATTGCCAATGAGACAACTATCCACCAAAGTTCAAATAAATTGGATGTAAGCAATTATAAGCAACAGTACAGTTTCGAACCAACGATGTTAAGCATTAAAACTAATAATGTATGGAACTCTTCTTTCTTAATGATTCAAATCCTTTTTTTGTACATTGATATTGGTTAACATCTTGATTCTAAATTGTATAAGGTACAAACAATCAATCGTAAATACTGGAAAATAAACCTCATCAAAATTATTTATTTGAATAATTCACATACCCGATCTTTCATTTCTTTCCAATTCTAATTTTGCTTTTCGTCTCAGCTTTCTCCGATGACGAGTTTTTCTACCTTTCCTATGTTTTTTATTTGGCTTAGTTGGCTTAGTAACTATATTCCAAGCAGCAAGTTAGTAGGAAATGTAAATTAGTAGTACAAGTAACTAAATGAAGATGTCTCATGTAAAAAAAATCAAGAAATGCAAAGTCTTGTCTTGTTTAGAAGTTTCAGCGATACAAGAAATTTAGTATGGTTTGTTCGGTAGTTTTTATTCATAATATGCATAATCTAATGTTTCATGTTTTTTTATTTCTACAAACATTTGCGAAGTAATATTAATTAAGAAAGTATTTGATCTTTTTTTATCAATATGACAAGATGAATATCGTAATGATGAAAACTTCTTTCTATTCTTAAGTAAGTTTTAACAAAAGAAACACATGTAAAAGAATCGAAATTAATAATTATGTTTACCTGTCTCTTACTTTAAAGTATTTTGATCTTCTATACATGACAATCTTTACTGACTAGCTAACAGATTAATTTTGTTAAATGTGGAAGCATTGAAAATTAAATGTATAGTAAAACCTGTCTTTAAAAAAATCGCAAATAAAATTTGATAACTTTTATGGTTCAAAACACTTCTGAATTAAACTTCACCGGATACGTGTAAGACCGAAACATGTGAAGAACAACATGACTAAAAATGACTAAAAGAATAATAGCCAAATCCATCAAGGGTCAACTTTGACTTAGGGAGTTGGAACCTCAGTTTCTTGATAATCTATAAATTTACAAACGAAATGTTGAACCTGTCTAAATCAGATTCTTTCCGGACCATAGACATTTCCTCTGTTTACCCAGGTGTTAAAACAGGTAAAATTACTAAAGAATAACTATCATTGTTATCACCACACAAAACCTTAGTTTTGACAGGTTTTCGATTTATAAACAGATCGTTGTAGACAAGGATTTCACGTTCTATACAAAAACCCTTTCCCTGATGTTAGGTTGTAAAATAACTACTTCTTTAAATCCTTGTTTGGATAAAAGTCGTCCTCTATTGACTACATATAAAACAATTTTACCTGACTAATTAATTGCAAGTCTCTATAGATAAAATACTTAGAAATGACAATCTACAAAAAAGAATAATAGCGTATTCTTTGTGACGAAAATGCTTTACATCTAATTACCTCTGGAACAATGTTTTCCTCTGTGTCCTGGTTTACATACACATTGTCCACTGATGGGGTTACAGGCAAAGTTATGCCCGGTACAGTTACATGTCTGACTACACTCTTCCCCGTACGTTCCATCTGGACATCCTAAAAGGAATTATATGGACTATGTTTACAGAGATTTAAAAGTTTAATTTGTTTCCTTTAAATTTTTTTGGATATATTTTAAACATTAATTTCATATCAATTAAATTATTGTTTATCCATATGTACGTACTTTGTTCACATGAATTCCCTGTCATTCCAGGTTTACATCTACAGGCTCCTGTCTCATGATCACATGGATCATCTATTGCGCAGGTACATATTTCATTGCAATCATCACCATAGAAACCACTGGCACAAACTGCAAGGTAACATTTAGTATTGATATTAGGATACTGAAGACTTTTTCCAATTGTAAAAGCAATATTTGGGTCAAATGAAAATAATAAAAAGACGAAACAAAATGTACATTTGCAATACTGAAAAAAAGATGGAGAAATATTTCTTAAACGGCTCTAAATGGTATTAAGTATAAATAATACCTTTGTCACAATAGCGGCCTTTCCATCCAGGTTTGCAGATGCATTCTCCGTTCTCATGATTACAAGTGGCATTGTTGCGACAATCACAGGTGTCTATACAATTTTCTCCAAAGAAACCTTTAGGACACGCTATTAATGTTAAGAAAAATATATATAAGGATAAACGTTAATAATATACATCAAACAATTAGAACTTTAAAATAAAGTAATATTTCTGCAAGTGATTGAAAATTGAATATATCCTTCAAAACATCACATATTCTAACTTTACTTTAATTTTTGTTTATTATCACATTCATTTTAAATTCAACCCTGTTTGACGACACTGTTGATTATAACATGTTAAATAGTCGGTGCCTCTTATACAGACATTTCCTTTTCACTTAAGTGAGGCTAACAATTACTTCTGAAACGATCCTATAATTAACAGATAGTGGTAAGAATCTAAATAATCATACCAACTTACCTAGATCACATTTTTCACCACGATAACCTGGACTACAGCTGCATTTACCAGTGAATCTATCACATGACTCGCTGTTGATGCAACCACAATCCAGGGCACAATTAGGTCCATAATGGAAATTATCACAACCTGAAATAATTGAGCGAAATTAAAACAACAAATCCATTGATGTTAATAAAGATAAGAGAATAAGCTTTTTAAGTGTATTTTCATGGCTTAATATCTCTTATTCTTTAAACTTCTGTAGCAAATTGAATCATTGTACGTCTCAAAATTCCCCGAAGTTTTGCACATCAACATGAGTTTTGCTAACAGTTATAAATTTTTCTATTTTCATGTCTGTTGTCAAATTGGTAACTTACCTAAGACGTCGTTACAGTCGACGTTTATAAATCTTCAATTTCTCGGTCGTGCGATCGAGCAAGGAGTCAAAATAATGTGTCCGGTTGAGGTGACACGTCTTCCTACATCCCTACCTCTTGTACTAGCACTTCGGGCTAATCTTTATTATCTAGTATATAATATGCTCATGTTCCTCGATATAATATACTGGTAATATTTGTCACTGGACATTAATAACCAATCTATCCGTCCATGATGTCCATTGTTTTCTCAATTAACTCACCTAATTCGCATGCCTTTCCTGTGTACCCATTTGGACAATCACATTTTCCATTGATATTGTCACATTTGGCATCATTCATACAGAAACATCGATACAAACAGTTAGTACCATAAAACCCATTTGGACAACCTGTTAATTATAAATATTAGTAAACAACAAACCGTCTTATATCAGAATATCAATAAACATGTTATGTCTTATTGGACTCCCTGTAAACTGGTCTAAAGAGCAATTAGTGAAAATGATGCATATGCGTTTGTCGTAATACAATTATATCATCATTCTAGATTTATATAACATAAAGATTTGGTTTTCACTAGGACTTAAAACACAAAACAAAAATATACTCCCTCAAATAAAGAAGGACTATAGTGTAATTTTCGATAAAACTTCAACTTTCGGAGGAATATGGTCTAAATAGCTGAGACCAGTTCTATATACATTTAATGTTGTAAATAAGAAGAGATCCATTACAATTGAACTGTCTTAATCTAAAAAAATTGCATAAGTGACTTGAAAAGAAAGATCAATAACAAGTATTGAATTTTAAAGAGTCAAAAGTACTCTGCAGAAACAGGAAAAGAAAATAATAATTTTTCGTAACTATAAAGTTTTTGTCATTTAAACTATAACACTTAATTATAAGTCTTCCTAATATAAGTTGTACCTTCTTCACAAGTGGTTCCCTTCCACCCAGAAGAACAAATACATGTTCCACTAACGGGATCACATGTACCATTGTTATGACATACACAGGTTTCCGTACAGTCCTGACCATACGTTCCAGGTGGACAACTCTTCCGACATCTCCCTCCCATCCAGCCAGGAGCACACGCACATTTTCCATCAACATGGCTACATTCGGCTTCATTTCCACAGTCACATGCTTTCTTGCAGTCAATTCCTTAGTGAGATTAAATTAAATATTGTATGTCGTTTGTATTTGTGTTTTTGTTATATAATATTGTAGAATTAAATGTTTGTTTTGTAGTGACATTTATTGTATAATCTCTTATGTACATTTTGTATTTGTATATTATTGAAATCTTACAGTGTATCTTTTGTGTCGTTGGATTGCTGTCATAAACCTATTTCCTTTTATGCATAACAAATGTTAATAGTTTCATTCTAGTGTATGACCTTGTCGATAACAACGTATTCTTTGATTTTTTTAATCTAATTCTATAACAACATTAACGGTACGATTTTACTGCACCAGATTATCATTTCGCCAATAAATGTCTTATAAAACGATGCTTCAGGACAAACCGTTTGAAAATCGACCACGTGATACAAACATCATGGTTTAATCTTATGGATTTTGAACCCCTTTAAATGTCCTTGTAGCAGAATTGCTTGCGTACTTTTCGCGTTGTGTGTGCATACTCATTATTAATGCCTACTGGTTTTTATGTATGGCGTTGTAGCTTTCTAAATTGACGTATACCTCATTTCTCCATTATTTCATTTCATGAATTATCTGGCTGTATGACAAATTTCAAATATAAACGCCACGAGAGGCGTACAAGAGACATACCATAAAAGCCTTCTGGGCACGCCTTTGTACAGAACTTTCCTCTCCACCCAGATGAGCAAACACAGGCACCACTTATATGATCGCACATTGCTCCGTTCACACATTTGCATTCCTGTGTACAACCGGGTCCATATGTTCCCTCTTTACATTCTGTAACGAGATTGACAGGAAAGTGATGTAAGCTGTTAATACTTTGATTCGACAGTTGTTTACTGATAATATAATAACCTCGTAAAAATTGATGTCATATCAAATGTTTGTGGACATTTCTTACATTTGGATTTCAAAGAGTAGCAGAAGCTACCAAATGGAGAACAAAAATCATTAGTCAAAGAAAAACCGACAATATCATGGCAAATAAAGGAAAATTATCAAAAGATTGCCATTAGGCTTTGTCTTTCTGATTCAATAATGTTGTTGTAGATGGGATCATACTGTATGCATTTCAAATGAAAGGGGTGCAAAAATACTTGACTTACAAATCAATTCGTAGTATTGATAGTCTAATTTTCATAGTAAAGGAAACAAAAGAAAAACAAATGTTTACTAAACAAAATTATTGATGGCACTAAAACAATTTAGGAACCCGAAAGACTCTAAAAGTATTCTACAGTTACTCATTTTGACTTTGTGGTCTTTTTCAATACATGCAAAGTCAGCGAAGTGCTAAAAGAAGTGAAATACTTGGAGTTTTGTTTTTTTGTGTTATCCTTTTATATCTAAAGAAAATAATGTTAACGGGAACTGGCTTGACAAAAATGTTCTATATGAAACAGAACTCGGATGTAAATGAAAATATGAACTGCTGCTGATATTTACTATACCTCGATTAAGATCAGGACCATGCACAAACTGACACTTACTTTCGTTACATCTTGATCCTCTCCAGCCAGGGGCGCAGACACATTCTCCTATAACAGGATCACATTCTGCGCTAGTGTGACAGTCGCATTTTTGAGCGCAATTTGCTCCAAAAGTACCAGGATGACATTCTGTAAACAAGTATTTCAGTTAATAAATAAATAACGTTTTAATTATATTTCTATAATTTATTGTTCTTATTAGGAAATACTGGATGTACGGCTAATGTCAAATAAAGGCAAAAAGGTTTCTTGACATATCCATATCCTCCTGAAATTATAACTTTACTCAAATGTATGCATCATTCGGTACAGAACTGCAATTTTTCATAACATTCACACAATACCAACAATAGTTTCATATAAAACACACAAGAAGGTTTCTGGAAAATATCCATATCTTTCTGAAATTACATCGCAACCCTAAAAATATTATAAGACTTTCTCACAATATCTATATCTTCTAGGAAAAACACTACTATACTCCAAAGAACACCTCATCCTGAAAAGAAATATTATGTTACCCGTCCTTTTTTGTGTTTAAAACTCCCTATCTGTCAAGTCATGTTGTCTTTCGTTTTTCTTCTTTAATTGTAATAAATATTAACCAGTTATGGAATATTATAAAACGTTTCCTCAATAATACATTTCACAAAGCTTTTGTTTTAATAAGTATTATATCAGAACATCTGTACACATGTGACATTATGATAACTATTGAAATAAAATCGATCAGAATTCCTTCTGGAAAGTAGCTTATATAGTTACCCCGATCACATGTTTGTCCTTGCCAACCAGCAGTGCAGTTACATTTACCATTCATAGGATCACAGTATGCTTTATTTTCACACTGACATCTAGAGAGACATTGAGCACCAAATCTTCCCTGAGGGCAAACTGGATTAAAGTATAGATATTTTATATTTCAATAGTATGGTATTAGCTATTCCATTATATTTGAAATGACATGTACGTTTGTGTTTTTGTAAAATAATGTAGTTGTGTTTTTTTTTAAATGAAGATGTCCTAGTCTTGGTCATGAAATATTTTAACAAGTTTGAATTTTCCAAAAGGGAGGTTATGAGCTGCTCTCGGAATTTTTATTCTCTCGGTTGGTAACTTCTGATTTACGAGATTAAAATATATATGTATTAACTAATACAGCCTCAAATTTAATCATAAAATGTCCTTTAAACACACAGGATTAATTATCAAATATTTTACTAAAATTCATTTAAGGAAGCTCACCTTCTTCGCATTCTCGTCCGAACCAGCCATCTGCACAAATACATTCCCCAGTTTCAGGGTCACATTTTGCGTCATTTTGACAGCGACATTTCTTCATACAGTTAACTCCCCAACTTCCAGGGTGACATTCTGTAATAAACACAACTTTATCTTTTTAAGACTCGTGCCTATTTCATTAATTGAAGTGATTGGATAGGTGGTTTATAATCAACAGTTTCTAAGTCCCTAACTGCTACATTCCTCATTTTTGTTACTGTGAATACAAAAACTTTCAATAACTTTTCGTTTATTCCTTTTAAAATACCCCTCTCCATATCCCATATTAAATTACTGTATCATGATTTTTTTTTATTCTTTACAGACTTTAAATGTAATGCCAGAACTTGATATATAAAATAATATTGGGAGGATGATGAGTAATATAAACCTCAATTCACTGATTACTAAGTATATTTACTAGTTAAGTTATCAATGAATATATTAAGATATGAGTGTGAAGAATTGAATTTATTTACGATACTATTGTTAAGTCTATATCATTTTCAAATCTCTGATAACACATATATCTTTTTAGATATCTTATTGTTCTTGAACTCCTTATAAAACCTTCAATTTGCAGTTTCAAAAAGAAGGACTATGGGTATTATCAATGTTCGTACACACAAAGAACTATACGTTATGTCATTGGTTTAAGTTCATTTGTTTAGAGAGATTGAACCATTCATAACGTTTTGGTGTATGCCTTTGAAACTATTACCCATATTGACATTCTGAAATTGCGCATTCTATATTTTTCAATTGTCTTGATATAGTAATTTCCAGTTACAGCAATAATTGATTGGATAGCTTGTCCATAGTATTAGTAGTTTTGTTAGCTGTAACTCACTATGTTTACAGTGTTTCCCACGTTTTCCTGCCTCACAGACGCAATGGCCCGTTTCTGGATTACAAGTACTTCCTCGACAATCACAATTTTGTTTACAATGTCGTCCATGTTTACCCCTTGGACAACCTATTCATGGTGTTAAGAGAGAGAAAAACGAAGAAAAGATATAAATAAAGTAAACATAAAAATTGATAGAAAAACGATAACACTAAAATGTTTCTACTTCTATACATCAAACATAAATTACCAAATGCAAATCTTTCTTTAATTACAGAGATAACTAAGTATTTAAAAACAAACACAGAAAATAAATATAAACTAAAGATGAATAAAAAAATCAGGAGATTCAGTTTGCAACTTCCTTGAAAGTTTACCCTCAGCGATGCTGTCTTGTCATTTGGTTACAACGATTTCAAAAGTTGTATATATTGATTTCTGAAGAATTTAATATCAAGCGTACCAAAGGAAAGCTATTCTAAAAATATGTGTGGTGTGCAATGAAATGGTCAACGCATATAATATGTCTTATATAAGAAAATGACATAATTAAACGTGTTAAAGGACTTTATTACTTTAAACAGCATTTCCCGAAGAAATATTGCATTTGAACTGACACATTTTGTAGATTTCCTTTCGAACCTGAATGCAGACTTCAGTGTTTAACCTTACATAACAAGAAAAATTGGTCAAGAGGTTATGCTTGACTGTCGTTAAAATTTTTTCAATTACCCGAATCTATTCTATTAAAGGTATATGCATGACATATACAGTTATAAGGCATTGTTAAACTCGGAATTATCTTTTAAGAGTTGAGACAATTGTGAAATTCAGAAGAAATCAAGAAAATTTGACGTCATAATTAAATTTCGACCAATCATTTGCCGAGAACAGATATTTCATTAGTGAGGAGAAATATTTTTCTCACACCGATCAAGAAATGTGAAAATAGCACAAAAATTAGAGAAACTTGATTTCGGTCTTTTATTGGTTCTGTTACGATTTCTCAAATCGTATTGTGCTTTTGAGATCAACGTTGTCGTTCAAACCTTAAACTGACTTATGTTGATTTCTGTGGTGTATTTAAGTTTCGGCGAAGTATCAGTCGTAAAGGACAAAATGTTGATTGATTGATTGTTGGTGTTGAAAGCCACGTTTAGCACTCCTAGCTATACAATCAGTTTTTATTTTATTGAATAAGGAAGCTGGAGTATCCGAAACGAACCGCCGGCAGAACGGAGGATCAGATTGAGTCTTCGACGATGGAAATGAAACCCTTGGTCATCTGTGATACAGACAGTAAATGGTCGACAAAATCATGATAGCGTCAAAAAATCATAACAAAAGTTAAAGAAATTATTAATTAAGAGAAATAAGTATATGAATTATTAATACGATATAAAATATAAAATAAATTGTACAAAGTTCAGAAATAAGACACATGTCGTTCCGTCTATATAATCAAGTAAGTGACAAAGTCACATACATTCAAGTGTGATTCTATTAAAACTCAGTGTGATATATGAATAAGTATATGAAGAAAAGTTAACTTTAAAACTAGCATGCAATAACATATACAATAAAACACTGTTTTCGCTGATTCAAACTTTCATAACTTGAAATTTTATTAGGTTATATTTAACTATACAAAAAAGTAAAATAACAAAAATACTGAACTCAGAGGAAAATTCAATACGGAAAGTCCCTAATCAAATGGCAAAATCAAATGATAAAATTCATCAAACGAATGGACAACAACTGTCATATTCCTGACTTGGAACAGGCATTTTCAAATGTAGAAAATAGTGGATTGAACCTGGTTTTATAGCGCTAAACCTCTCACTTGTATGACAATTTCATCAAATTCCATTATATTTACAACGATGCGTGAACAAAACAGACATAATAGGTAACATTGTCAACATATGGGTACAGCAGTCATCACTGTGTCACAATCTCAAAACAAACAAACATTTAACAAAGAAGCACAAAAAGCATCTATCAAACAACTCCGCCACAGCATAAGGAAATTTAAAAGTTCTTGATCCAAATGACAATTAACAAAAGCAGATTTTGATGGGGCAATCAAAAACAGATAATACCATGCACAAAAGAAAAACTACGAAAATTAAAATGTGTGTCTAAAAAAGTGCACAGAAAACTAAACATAATACTATGATAGTAATAACTATCAATTTCGGCCATGAACACTCGATCGTACATACTATAAGCTTGCTACATTTGCTTAGTTTTTATTTGACAGCATACAGCTTTAATTCTCAAGTTATTTCATGAAATCATATGGATGATTCTTATTTGTTTTTGAATACCAATTTACATTGATAAAGAAAATCTAAACATTTTACAAAATAACATACTTTCTTTTTGTCCTGTTAGGTGTTATTGAGTAGAACTTATTTAAATGTAATGTTAAAATGTACGAAAGATATTTCAATTAAGAGATGTAAATATGTATAGTATTTGTTATTTTTATCATATGTTTGTACCATGTGCAGCACACATATTAAAACATCTTCTGCAATTACAAAGGACGATGGTAGGGAAATAATACATCCATAGTTCTACAATTTTTACATTCATGTCGTTATTAATGAATTACAATAAAATGGTATATCAGTTTAATTGGTATTAAAATATTCGTTTTAGATATTGCAAAATAAAACATTTATTAAAGGCTGCATAAAATAGGTTTATAAAATTTGCAAATCAATTTGATTTTCTTCAATCTTATATTCAAATGTCCATTTATGCAAAAAGAAAGCTTACAGAACAATAACGTACAGGCAATCAGACTGTTATTTAACTACTCAAAAGGGTTAAGTAAAATAAGATCAATACAAGTATATTGATTTTCAACTGATCTTATTTGCATATTGTTCTCAGAAATTTACTTCGGGAACAGAAAGCGATGGTACCAGAAAAAAACATTTAATTTATATTAACCAGAAATCATTAAACAACATAAACATCAAGTATCTAAGTAGAAATCATGTTTGACGATGTAGCTTACCCTTCCAGAGCACCTGAGATCACCCCCAGTTTTTGGTGGGGTTCTTGTTGCTTAGTCTTTAGTTTTCTATGTTGTGTCATCTGTACTATTATTTGTCTGTTTGTCTTTTTATTTTTGGCCATGGCGTTGTCAGTTTGTTTCCGATCTATGAGTTTGACTGTCCCTCTGGTATCTTTCGTCCCTCTCTTATATAATACAAACATTTAACAGAGGGAACACGGCAGTATAAATCTTCCCCCGTATTTCAATTTTGAGGACTACGATGTCAATAGAAAGACTTTAGATAATCTGAGTTTTGCATTTCTGATTTAAAACTATGGTCATGTATTGTGTACAACTGAGGTTAAGACCGTCGATTTGTGTATATTCAGATTGTTTAAATTTATGTGAAAGTATTTAACATGTGCATGGTCACCTTCCACAAACTGTTAAACCCCTTTCTTCTTTTCTAGACAGACTATAAATTATTTTTCAGTAAAGAAGAATCCGAAAATTCCGTAACCCCAAAGAATTAAAACAACGAAAAATTGTAAAAATATGAAACGACCATATTATAAATGCAAGATGGTAAATCTTCTTACTTTGATCACATCTTTCTCCTATCCACCCAGCTGGACAGTTGTATAGGCAAGTTCCGGTCACGTGGTCACATTTGAAGGAATTGGGACAATTACACTGCTGTTGACACTGTCTTCCGTAGAAACCATCTTCACATTTTTGGTCGCAATTCTTACCATGCAACCCAGGTTTACATATGCATTTCCCTATCTAGTAAAGAAAGAATAAATTATAAATTTAAATATAAGTAAAGAATTTAATGGATCTCTGACGTGTGTTTCTAGAAAAATTGCAAACATACCCAACGACAATAACCTGAAATGCAAAATCCATCATTAATGGTAGACGTAGACGTTATTCTTTTTTAAAATTTGTAAATTCGTTCTGATTTATTATTCATTCCTTCAACATCCTTCGAATGAATGTTAAACATGATGTATGCATGTTTCTGTTACCATAAACTTTAACAATGCAGCTTATATGTTATTTTTAATTCCTGTTTAAATAGATTGCAACAAACTCTGTGGATTCAGTCAAAATATGGTGTAGATACTTGTTATTGCAAGTCCTAGGCAAATATCTGTATTCTGTGTATGTTTGATTGCAGTCTAATTGATGTATCCATCACAGCTTCTTTTCGTTGAAGTGAATGATTTTGTAATATTTAACGACTATCTCTAATTGATATTATATTGTTTTCACAACCAATTGTTTACTATAAAATGTCTAACCTTATTATCACATGTTTCTGTGTTTTCATGATGACATGTACACTGTTCCAAACAGTTTGCTCCATATGTCCATTCTGGACAAGGATGGTTACATGATGGTCCGAAAAATCCCACGGCACATTCACAAAATCCGAAAATTCGATTACAAAACCCATTTGGACAATGTGTAGGACATTTTTGGTCACAGTTTTGTGTGTAGTACCCAGGTGGGCAACCATCCTCGCAGTTGTCTCCTTTGACACCTGGTGGACAAATACAAACGCCCGTTACAGCATCACATGACCCGCCGTTCTGGCAAGTACAGAGGCCATTACAACCATCTCCAAAATGTCCCTTAAATAATAAAGACATACTTATCATATTACTTCAAATTTAATGAGTTTGTTGGTTTGTTGCATTTACATTCCAATGAATTTGTATATTCAAGAAAATATTCCAAGAATGGCTCAGTGTACTGTTTATGTCTATGAGATTAAAAGCTTCCAAATATTTAAAAAAAATTTCTGTCAACCTTTTTTCCCCTAAAGAGTTATTCCAGAACACAAGTAAGACTCCCTGAAATCGATATCGAGAGCAACAAAATCAGCAAACGTACCTTTCCCCGCATATATATTAAAAATAATGTATTTATTGAAATTGTTCATTTAAAAAACATTTAACTTGTGCTATTGCAGAAGCAATGACGATTATATAAACCATGCCAAATCAGAAGCACCGACATTCATATAAATCATACCGGCAGGGGTTCAATCCTCCGATCAAACTTGTCTATAATTATAGGTTTCATAACGATTGAGAATTGGATATCGCTGGATATCAACTCGAGTTATTTAATTTCAATATAATAATAAACGAGCCTTCGTCGAGTTTATTATTACTAATGTAAATTCAGAAATTATTGCGTGCATTTATTATTGCGATTTTGTAATTTTAGACTAAAATGCGATTTTAATTTTTGCGATTTTGAGATAAATCCTGTTTAAGTCATATAAAAAATTTCAAAATGCGAGTTTGAATTATTGCGATTATAACCCTGTCGCATTTATCGCAATAATAAAAACATCGCAATAATTTCTGAATTTACAGTATTTAAATTAAATAACGAGAGTTGATAACAAGCAATATCCAATTCTCACAAGTTGTTCAACATATTTCTCTAATGGTCAACACTCTCGTTGTGTTAAATTAAAAATTCCGCGAATAGTTGATCTAGTCTTTTGCACATACAAGTATGACGTCATATGTCAATGACATCGGACATTTTAAAACTTTTCGTACGTTTCAGAATATAATAAAATTTGACAAAAAGAAGATTTTCATGTGAAAAGTGTGAGTGTTTTGTATATTATTGAAGAAATCAAATATGTCCGTTACCATGGACGAAATGTACATCGTCTTAATCTTTGAAAGTCATCAATGACATAACGAATAGCCAATGGACATATTGTAATATCGTCTCATGATGCTGGATAAGCCAATCAAATTAATGCAGATTTTCGTATCACTTTTTCGTATCACACTCCGTGCAGTGTGATAGAGAAATATCTCTTCATGCAAGAAATAGATAACAGGCCGTAACCATAAGAGATATTACTATTTACCGAGTTTTAACCTTTTGGGACTTCCCATGGCAGGTGATCTAAACATATGAGGAGACGCTTACCCTGTCAACACACCCTTTCTTTCATTTTTTAACAGTTAATCTGATTCTATCATTTTTTGTTTAAACCTTGAATCGTATATTCTGAATGAGATTTGAACATCTGTAAACTGCTGTTTTGACATTTTTACCTATTGTGTCTGTTTGTTTTGTTCACACAATGTTGTGAATATAATGGAATTTTATGCGACTGTCCTACAAGTGAGAGGTTTAGCTAGATATAAAACCAGGTTTTATCCACCATTTTCTACATAAGGAAATGCCTGTACCAAGTCAGGACTATGACAGTTGTTTTCCATTCGTTTGATATGTTTGTACTTTTGATTTTGCCATTTGATAAGGGACTTTCCGTTTTAAATTTTTCTTGGAGTTCGGTATTTTTGCTATTTTACTTTTTGCCTTTTATTTACCTGCGGACATGTATCGTTGCAGATCGGCCCTATCCAGCCAGTTGTACAAATACATCCATCTTTCTCGTCAGTGCACCTAGCATCATTCTGACAACTGTAACAGTCATACTCGCATTCATCTCCAAACGTTCCAAGCCGGCATTCTATGCAGGAAAACAAGAATAATTAACACTCATTAAAAAAAGTATTAATTTATATAGCACAACAGGTAATGAAACTGAAATATATAAAAGAATGTGTGTACCGCTGTCCAGACAACACGTTCAAGTTTGTGGATTACTCCGTGGCGATAGTGACAACGTTCTGTCAGTTAAGGCTAAAATAAATTGAGTACACACATAGTAAAATCTTTCAACAAAGTATAAATCTATTCCATCAAAATAGCATCAATATAAAAAAAGAATTAAAAATGAGGAAAGATAATCAGTTATTTGCTTCGTGGGTTCACAATGGTAACATTCAAGAAATGCAAACAAATGTGGACTCATAGTTGAATTTCGTCAAATAACGAATTATAAATAAACAAACTAAATGACTTTAATAAAAAAAGATAGTTATCACTGAAAAGACTTTGCTAATAATCTTATATATATATTTATGTATCATTTGAATAAAGGAAATAGATATCTTACTAAAATATATAACTCAGCACAAAAATATGTTTTAACTGTACAAAAGTTCAATTGTTAAATATTCTTACCAACATGTGTTCCATTAAAAGCTGCATGTAAACATGTAAAATGTATCAAGATTAGTATTTTTAATCAAAGCTAAATACAAAGAATCTAAACTTTAACATTTAAGTCAACATACCAAACTTAATTTTAGTCTGAACAACTGCATCTCTTAAATGTTCTGATTCCGTGATCGGAATTACAGCCTTAGGTGTGGTGTCAAATCTAATATCTGGAAGGTCACCACGACCAGGTCCCAATGTGGGAGCTGGAGTCACTGGGGTTAATACTAAATTAAAATAACATAACATAAATAGAATGGTAAGAACAAGATCAGGTCCCAATGTGGGAGCTGGAGTCACTGGGGTTAATACTAAATTAGAATAACACAACATAAATAGAATGGTAAGAACAACATGAACAAGATGTTCACTCAATTGAATCCTGTGAACAACTAAAAGGCACGTGATTTTCAATCCTGTTGCTGCTATTTCTTTTTGTAAAAACGAAGTAGAAGTCTGTGTGCTTCACTGCTTACATCTTACAACAAGAACAACATTTACATTAATTAGTAATAATTGTATTAACTGAACTATAAAATTGAATGTGAAGGTACATAGTGATAGAAAACTATTGTCATTAAATGCGATATATTCAGACCCCCGGTCCAATTCAGTTTACTTTATAGAATTATTGGGAAATGCTGTTTTTCTACAAAATATAATATTAAAATTTAAACTGGCTTACATAATGTTCATGTAAAAGTTTTATTTGTATGATAAACATTCCAAAAGAAATAAAGCATACTGAACATGTAATAAAATTGAGAATGGAAACGGGGAATGTGTCAAAGAGACAACAACTCGACCAAAGAGCAGAAAACAGCTCAAGGCCACCAATGGGTCTTCAACACAGCGAGAAAATCCCGCACCCGGAGGCGGACTTCAGCTGGCCCCTAAACAAAAATGTATACTAGGTCAATGAAAATAACATGTATTTTTGAATTGTAGGTTATGATTGAATGGAAACGGTTTTGCCAATAGATATTATATATTAGTGGAGTGAATCATATATCAAAACTATATTATTTTCATACTTTTACCTAAAAAAATGCAAATGTGTTGTCAACAATCAGTATCATGTGAAAATACTAAATAAAGAAGTAAGTTCTTCATGTAAACTTCTGTTTCTTTGAACGATCCATTATTATAACCATTATTTTTCTACCTTAAAGGGCCAAAAATGAAATATTTTTGGCAAACCATTATTTTTACTTTAAAAGCCACTACCAAAACTATGATATAGAACAAAACGTACGGAGACATCTACGTCTATCTTGAGCCAATCGAAATCCCTCTTTACAAGCACAGCTGTAGGAGCCTTCTGAGTTTACGCATATTTGTTCACAGGCGCCATTGTCATTCAAACATTCATCCACATCTGGAAATAAAATTTTACATTTCGAGGATGAGCATTTTGTACTAGGAAAACAAGCCTTTCATTACATTTCAAATTGCACAAACCAGTTATTGACACATATGAAACACAAAGTGACTATTGGTTCGTGTAACAAGATGGTCAGTTTGTACAGCAGGTTCTGTCTAGTTATTTAAGAAATTAATATTTATATAAAGGGTCCTATTTTCATTTCTAGTGCATAACTTTATCTATTGATCATACCTGTGTAACCATATTCGAACTGAAATTTAACAACATGAAATAAAATATTTTATAAAAGAATTTGGTTTTTTTTTAGATTTAACGCTGTGAAAATGTCTGACTTTTCTTTTAATACTCTAGTTTTCATTTATTCCATCAATAGAAAAGAAATGATATAGGGCATCAAACAGTTCCATATGGAATAATATTTTTGTTCGGAAACAAATATTATCTGTTATTTTTAGACAAGCAGATTACAACGAATATTAGCTAACTGTGCACAATTATATTTCATCTCATGTCTAATTTTGTCAACTTTATCATGCCTGTCTCATTGCCATTTAAATTATAATTTTTCGTCATAGTCGTACCATCTTATAATTCTTATACGACTTGTTTAATTAGGAAACCAATAGAGTGAAGGGTTACCAACGCGTCCGGTTATAACTTTTTTGGTAGAACTCATTTTCTTTACCTGCCTAGTTCTTAAAATTGACGGTTTTTGAAGGGATAAAAAGATATAGCTAAATTAAATGCAAAAACGCATTTACTCGGAGTTAAAATTGTGTGTTAATTGGACAAATTCCATCTCAAACTTTACATACAATTTCTTATGACTTTTTATATGGTAAGTGACTTGGTCAAGTTTACGTACACATATCATAAACTCAGTAAAAAATGCGTTTAATCTCATAGTATCTTACCATCGCATACACATCCATCATGGTTTAGTACAAACCCAGGTCGACATCCACACGAGTATCCACCCGGTTTATTATTACATAATTGTGTACAACAATCATCCCCTAATCCACACTCATCCTTGTCTGAAAGAGAACAGTTTAAAGTTGAAAAAGGTTGAATCATCAATTCGATTAAGTTAACACATTAACTATTGATCCTTATTGAGCGTTTTTTTTTGTGTGGTAATTAACGTACATGTATATATTATGACCTTGAGAAGATGATTTCTGTATTTTCATTGGCAGACATCAATAACTTGGTGTTTTAAAGTAGTGTTTTATTTTCCAGTATAACGAAACGACATAAACTATACATGACTCCATTACAAGTAACAACAATGTGTAGGAAAAACTATAACAATTCAAACAAAATACAAATAGCTTGATGTTATATTCAATTCCGGTTAACAACAGATGCTCATGTGCCATTTTAGTAAAAGTCGCTTCATACAAAATGTGTTCCGATGAAAGATTTTGCATGTAATAAAAGAACATTTGAAAAATGAAATTAAATAGTTGTACTGTTTTAAATTACTGTAATCACAATTGCATTGCGATTTTATGACTAAAAGCGTTAATCAGTTAAGAGAATTTACTTCGCTTAAAAAAAAACGGATAAGTCACATTGAAAGTCCTTGAAATCTGTTATTATTATTGCTGGATTTTGAAATGAAGTTTCTTTGTATGATCATTTCTCCTTATTCATGAAATGTATAAAACATTTTTTTGTAATCCGCAGAAATTTATCTGTGCCTGAAATACATAAGGCATGAGTCTAAAAATCTGTAGAATTTTACATATACCTGCACACGACTTTTCATCTGCTTGCAAAAAGTATCCTTTCCTGCAGGAACAAATAGGACCTTTATCACCATGACGGCATTTGTGAGCACAACCTCCGTTTTGTATTACACAACTGTCTACAAGTTCCAATTCTATTCCTATAATAAAACCATAGCAGTTCTGTATTTACCAACTTATTTTGTATTGCACAACTGTCTACAAATACTTATTATATTCCTATAACAAAACCATTGCAGTGCTTTATTTACTTACTACGCAAATGAAAAATATTGAAAAGTTTTAAGGCGCTATAATTCATTGATAAATGTATATTGTGGTATCCACCGTCCATTTTCGTTAATCCGTGGTCATTAATGCTGTTGGCAAGTTCCTAAATATTCTTGAAATTAACATAAACGGTCAGACGTTTGAATAATTGATAGTCGTGTGCTTTACGTCCTGTTGGAAATATTCTCATGAATTGATAAAAGCACTTTCTTCTTAATTTCAGAATGACAGCATGACTTTTATTATTTTGCCACTATTTTAAATATAATATGTTTCCAGAGAGTAAGGCCAATTTGCATTGAATTTATTTCGCACCAGGGCCATTTTCAAAAAATCATCAATTTTCTTAAATCCAGAGTATCACAGTTGCATGTATTTTCTTCAATAATATTATTGTAGACTATGTTATAAACGCCTGAAAATACATGTAGCTCAAAACAGCAATTTGATAGATTTTTGATAATTTCGAATATGTTTAAAAACAAATGTACAAGAAGGACACTATTAAAAAAAAATACATGGTTTTATTGTCTTTCACTTACAAATTATTTTATTTCGATGAGAGGGGTCCTTTGACGTTAAATTTTCCGAAACCGTGCTATATTAACAATTTTATATTAAACACATTTAACAATTAAATGCAGAGCCGCAAAACGTTTTTGGTGGAATCATGTAAAACTGTCGAAAATTATTTCAAGATTTTAAGATTATGGTCCTTTTCATTTAATAAATATGGGGGATTGGACCCAACTCGTTTTTTTTTTTGTGTAGTGTACAATACAAGTTACTTATTGCACACGTACAATATGTCAATTAGCACATATAAACAAACAACAATAAATATTCAAATTACCTTTCATAATTTCTAAATCACTGGCCTTCCTTACCTCTTAAAGTAAGCATGTTAGAATAAATGACACAAGATTATTTCGACAAACCAATTACCTTGGTATATTAATTTAGTATCATTATTCTTACTTTATAAAATCAACTTATGAGATTATTTGTGTTAGCTTCAATTTATAATAGATTGTGTTAATCATATTTGTTTTCTTGAAAAAAAAAAGAAACAGTTCTTTTGTACAGTTAACAATGTGCATAATTTAAAAATTGTCGATTTAAGTTAATAGTATGCCTTTAAAGTGTTGCTTGTGACTGATGAAGCAGAATTACTGCAAGATAATGTCTTTAAATTTTCCTTTATGTTTATCAGGATTTGTTATGATTGAAAGAAAGGTTTTCTTTACCTACCATAATAGCATCTAGCATCTTCATGCAGCATTAAAATAATAAATATCAATATCATTTCATCGAGAATTTTTTTTTTCTCTATCAAAACAAATATTCTTATTTTGCTCTAAAGATTTATTCAGTGTAACTAATTTTTTACATGTTACAAAGGACATCTGAGAAAGTGCTGATGTTGTAGTTCCTTTCCCCTCTACAGATTTGATATCTTATTTTCAGTACATGAAAACTACACATGGTTTTGAATTGCATCATTGGAATATTATGTTGTATATTACACCTCATTATATAGGTTGAGAAACATTGAAGAATGTTATATCTACCAGCCATACCTATAATCATATTTTTTCTCCTCCTCAACGAATTCTAATGCAAGAAACAGTTGTACAAATAAAAGCAGTAGTCTACAATCTTTCAAAAGCCATATAATATAGCGTCCATCTACGAATAATTAACTAGTTTCAAAAGCGCTTTTAATAAAATGCTTTATTTATTTACACGACGATTCCTAACAGACAATAGGCTACTAGCTTTCCCCCTTACTTTTTAACTGATCAACACAGCAAATAAAATCAATAAAAATAGCACTTACTGTAACAAGATCTACCGTCTACACCTAACTGGTACCCTGGTGTACAGGTACACTTAAAAGAACCAGCAGTATTGATACAGGACTGAGTACAACCACCATTTTCATTAGTGCATTCATCAATATCTAGAAATATAATAAGATGTATAGAAATGATAAAGAACAACAAAACAACAATTTCGGCAACAATCTCCAACTTCGGTTTTGATTTGGCCTTCCAACTGTTTTCTTTCGAGCGTCACTGATAATTGTTAAGTAGACGAAACGCGTGTCTGGCTTACAAAATAATAAGCCTGGTATCTTGAATGATTTTTTTTTAAATCCCACAATTTCATCAATCATACAAAAATCAAATATTCAAATTTATCTAAAACTAGCTCCAGTTAAGTTTTAAAAAATCAAAAGTTGTTAGAGTATAGTATCGTAGTAATAACTGTAGAACGTTAAAAAAAAGTGCAACGTTTGTTTGTCATTGCACGAAGTTCGTATAGCCTAATACGGTTGACGTCTTGAATGTTAAGCATAACATTTCCCTCTAATGTTCCCATAAAATAAAAGAACTTTTTGACGAATATTGGCAAATAGAATCCCTTGTGAGATATTAATTCCACTCGCAAGCAATATTACCAAGACATTTTCTGCCATCCCTAGACAGCTTATACCCATCTCGACAGTGACAAGAGGCTCTGCCGTTGTCATTTTTACATATATGGTCACATCCACCATTTGATGCACGACATGGATTAGACACTGAAACAAAAGATAAATAGAACTTGCAAAAATGTTCTTCCATGTTTACATGTATGAATTATTATGCAGACAAAATAGTTTCGTTTGTCCTTATAAAGAATAATTCTTTAAGATCATTTATTAAAGGGGCACTAGCTACGAGATATATAAAAAATCTAATATATGATTTTTTTTTTGTTCAATCATTAATGAAAGTGAAATAGTGAAATAATTATTCGCTTTTAGCCGCCAGTATGGTTCAATTTTGTCAAAATAAGCTAAGAAACATTGATGATGAATTATTCACTCGCAAGTGAATAATTCGACCTCATTGAATCCGTATTCATGTGAACTTCAATTTAACCCCTTAGCTGGAGATGGATAACACGTGAATTGTATGTGTAAAGTTATTTAAAGGAAAAGAATGTCAACATTGAAAGTGAAACATTTGATTGACTGATACGATCCACAAAAAATCATTCTTATACAGGTAAAAACGATGATAAACATATATCTTTAACCTATAATATGAAATTAAACAGACCTAGAAAAATCCAATAGCACGAGTTCGCTTAATCTATTTATATTTTTATTTATGTTTACATCGCTTATATGGTCATCGGATGAATTTGGGGGTCAAGTCGATAGTTAATTAGATGGCGTCTAGACTAAAATACACACGAAACGAAGCTACGTGTTATCATGCCCATGTCCTGTTAACTGTTTATTTTAGACTTTTAATAGTTTGGATAAATGTTTTACATTGTTATAAATCAAATATGAGAATTTGAGTCAAATCGGTGAACATGAATTTGACAGCTAGTGCCCCTTTAAAATGTATCAAAATAAGAAGTAGTCAAGAATATTTTTAAGGAATCATTATGGTATTTGTTAACGCTGTCTCTCATTTACAATTTAAACATAATATACTTTGGACTTCACTAGTTTTGTGACAGAGTCGGCCAAATTTATACATAAATAAATTCCTTCACAATATTTTAACTTTACTATACCTCTACATGATTTTCCATCAGACTGCAATTGGTAACCTTCTCGACACCGACAATAAAAATGTCCGTTATAACTGTCTACACATACATGATCGCATCCTCCTTGGTTTCTAGTACATCCAGATACAGCTGAAATAGTTTAAAATATACAGTTTAACCTATCTTTTTCCTGCAAATTTCATTTGTATGAATCAATTAGTCTTAAACTTTTTCGGCCTTGAAATGCTTTTGTCGGACTGAGAGAAACATGGAAATTCTTAAGAGTTAATTCATTGAATCATTTAAGAGACAATTATTTAAAGGAGAGAATCACACAAGGTTTGTCCCTTAGACCAGAATGTAAAGCATGGTAAGTTTTATATAGAAAATATTTTGATGTTTTGGAATTAAGTAAGCCAGAATAAAAATCGTTTGATGTCAAAAAATTATAAATAAAACTAAGAAAATGTCCCATGTTATATTTGTTAATTTGTAATTAATCCAATTAATTAACCATACTGGCTTTTATTCAGTAATCATTAAAAATGATAAAATAAGTACTTAAGAATAATTATTACATATGCTTTTTAAAATAAGAGATACAGTATCATTTATTACTGATTTCAATCTTTACACAAACAATTCTTGAAAATCACATTACCAACATATTCTGTGGTTATAAAATGGACATAAACACTCATTTCATTATTCATGACAAAACATTTAAAACAGGCACATCACAGCAGCTGAAAGGTAACAAAATATTATTTTAAAAGTTGTTATTTTCATTCTATATTATCAATTTCAAGTTGTTTGCCTTGATCTCTAAGTCAATCGATGATTATCAAACAGTATTGATATGAAGGCACTAGATGGCCGTCTTCGTCATTCCGTTTGATCTCGTATTTTAATCACTGAAGGCGTTTAGTAACTGTTAGGATGAAAACATCCGTACAAATGCTGCTATTTCATTCCAATGTCGTCTGAATTACATTCAGCCAATATTCTTTCTTTATCAAATTTAACTGCTTTTAAAGGGAATATGAAAATCAACAAACAATTCTGCAAAGAACCATTTTTGAATTTAAACTTTCGTCTCGAAAATCACGTTACGTTTCAGTGTTCTAATGAATGAAGTCTCGACCAATCAAAATAATGCAATGAAACTACTGAACTGTTTTTGACAAGTAGGTTATGATGTGGCAGTTGTAAACTGATAATATGTAAACCCTGTAACACAGAGATATTATATTCCCCAGAAATAACACTTCTTGATATTTCTGAATAAAACAGGTACGAGAAAAAATAAGCGAGAAGGTCAAATCTTCTCTTTAAACAATCCCTTTTCCATATCTTTCAAAGAAATTAAATGAATAATTATTTACATTATGTTGTTGGTATTTCAATAAAAAAAGAAAATGAGATATATTAACGTGATATGCATGCACTGTTAGGTTAATGCAAAAATCGATAGTGTCTGTAAAGAAAAGAGGAGATTATTACAATACATGTTATTATATCTGCATATTAATAAAAAAAATACATTCTCGCCTTCGTCAAATAGCTTATTAGATATTACATAGGGACCAAAGAAGAACACTTGCCGAATATTGATATTTAAAATTAAGCCTATTTTTCATATCACTGTTATCATAAGTATTGAATTTAGTAGCATTTTATTCGAATTAATGAATTTAAAGACGGTAAAATGTTAAAGTGTTCAATCAAAAGGAGACTCACAATTTTACAATCAAACATTTAATATAGAAATTATATCTTTCTGGATCCAACATAACAATCAATATACAACCGTGATGTAGAGCTCACCATACATGTATCTCATATCACAGTATTTACTCGTCCATCAGCCATTTCTCACAACGAAGGATTAACTTCTTTAAGCCAAAAAGAGTTAGAGACGAACCAATACAGAAAAATCTGGATACCAAGTCTTATATCAAAACCATACAAAACAGTGGGATTTGATTATCATGAACATGCTTTACAGTTAATAATTAACATTAACATTAAACGCGTTCAATCTGTTTTATATGGGCGGGATCGAATCTCACCACGATGAGTCAAGAGATCTATAAACAACTTGCATGGAAACGATATAAATAAAGCGTTTGACATATAAAAGGATTCAAACATTCACGATGAGTCAGAGATCTACGAACAAATTGCATGGAAACGATATAGTTCAAGAGTATGACTTATAAATGGAGTCAAGCATTCATAGAAGAAGATGCATCAGTAGATTTGCTTGTTCATGTTAATAATTTGAAACATTTTTAGGTTAAGACAGCACATGCTTCAAATGTTTATATATGCACGGTAAAACATCCAAGGGAACAAATGCTTCATATATTTACCCTTCACGCGCAAGTCCACAATTTTAATATATGACCTATCTTTATAATGTGGTTTATATCCAAAGGCTAAAAAGAATAAAGCATTATAAAATGTGTACAATATATATGACAGATTTTCTAACGTGTTTTATACTCATCAGCCAAAAAGAATTAAGTAACATAAAATGTGTTCAATATAATATGACTGATTGTTATAACTTGTTTTATGTCCATATGGTTAAAATGAAACAGTACTAATGTGTCAAGTAATTAATGAAAACTAAATATGATATGCAAATGAAGACACCGAAAAAAATGAACAGAAATAAAGTACTTAAAATGAAGTAGAGTTATCCTTCTTTGAATTGATATTAGATACATATACTATATAAATGAACATTTCATCAACGCAAAATAATATAAAATACAATGTACAAGAAAGAGGCTAACATATAATATGAAAACAAAAGAAAGGTTTTGACTGTAAAACTTAATTTTTATATCTAATCAAGCATGCGCAAGAAGTATCAAATGTTAACATGCTTGACAGAAAACTACAAACTCGGCAAGAAAAATAAAACGTCGGAAAATATAATACACATTGAAGTAATAAAAGAACCAAGAAAAAAACAAAAATATAACTTTAAAATAATGATGATTACAGGACAAACTAAAGAAAGGTGGACATGACAAACGAGGAAGAAATAACTCAACAAAGAGGACCTCTGAGGGTAAAACGTGCAGAACAACAACCGAAAACATGGAAAATCTGGAGAAAAATAGAACAACACAGGATGCAGTTAGTACCATTATCAATGTTTTCAGAAGGAATCTGGTTAATGCGTTGCCTGTCGTCAAGGTTACGTGCAGGATGCTGGATCTGGTTTTCATAGACATTACCTTGTGGATTTATTGCATTACCGGAAACATATTGAGGTTCTTTCCTTTCGCTTGGTGCATATTCCACAGTATTGTTAATAATTGATATCGAGTTGTCTGAAAAATTTTATTCCTAAAATTAAAACTGTCAAATAATGTACAGAATATAAATGTAAAAATATCTTGTTAATTACGCCGTGCAGTCACAGCGTCATTTGAAATGACGTAAGGACCAATCTGGACGCGAAAAGGTAGACGTTTTATTATATCATGCAATGCCTTTTTTCAATTGGTCCGTTTTCAAGTAGTTCTTGAATGTCGATCAAAATGAAAGTTGTATACGAATTCTATTTAAAAAAATGAAACAAGAAAGAAGACATTTAGACACCAAAGTTGTATACATTATATGAAGTCTCTCAGCTCCTCTGTTGGACCGTAAGAAGCGGAGCGGAGTCATCAGAGATTGTGTAAGAAGTAGATATATAAAGTATGAAAACAGGAGTACCATATTATTTGAAAGACAAAAACTCATGTCGGATCAAATAAATAGCCAGGAACTTTGAAACAGGGTTAAAAAGAACTGTTTCTACGTCACATAGCAATATAATTCTACGTTTAATGACATCATTACAAAAAAGATGAAAGATACAAATACCAAACAATCAATTCTCAAAACAGAGAGTAATAGAAGAAGATCGTTTTTATTGTAAGTTGAAGCATCATACTTAAACAGGGCTTAATGAATCTTTTCAGATAGAAACTTTAAACATGAATAAGATAAATAATCGAACTAGAAGTATTCTTAAACGGAAATGTTCAGGCTCATTAAAATTGATCACTGTTATAATGAGATACTTTGTAAATTATTTCACTCTCCAATAACAAAAGAATTCACACCTTTCAAATATTTACAAACAAACTTCAATAAACATTTGCTATCATGGATACTTGAAACACCTGAGAATTCGATAATTCGATTTCATGGCTGAGAAATTAAATGGATCTTTGTACATAAGAGGAGACCTCACTGCTATAGCACGTAGATAAGCGATCTATATACAGCTTCATTTCAGAATTCAATGTCTAAGAATAGGCACAGAACAAATTAAGCTTGATCTGTATTGTATTTGAAAATCTCAAAATAGAACATATGGGTAATTAATCAGATGTCAAAAACTAAAGAAATCATACCAACGCATAAAAATGGAAACATGTCCATCTTGATTTTCATTTGAATACTTAACGAACAAATAATGATCATAAATGAATCAAAAGTTCTCAAAATTGTAAACAAACGTTTGATAAAAGGTACAAGTATTAAACTACTAACATAGATAAGTAAAAATATACTTAAAATAGTATAAAAGTTTATATTCAAGAAATGGTATAGCTGTATTTTTCGGGAGAGCGACTGGACAAAGAAAAAAACAATCATACAATTAAAGAGAAAACAGCTTCTGGGAAAATATGTATACCATGAAACACGTTGTAGGTTTTAATTTGGTGCCAATCATTAATTGGCCACTCAAATATTCTCAATCGCTTACGACTATATAAAAGACACAAAGACGCCAGCTGTAGCAACAACATTTATCATTGTTGAATTCTTCCATCTTTCGAATCTTCTTTACACGTAGTCTTGCAGAACATGCTCTATTTATGTCAACATTTATCTCTTTTGCAAAAAGACATTAGCAATTGCATATTGATAAACACATTTGTTTTAACACAAAATGCTTTTTACAAATAAACTAAAAGTACAATAATTGCTAATTTGTTCATATACAATTAACGCTATGTTTGTTTTCGTTTTGTTGAATTCACTTTTACAATCGATTCGTACTACGACTTTATTACCCTTCCAACCTTCAAAAGAAATATTAGTGATTCATCGAAACACATACTGTTGTTTATTGTTAAAATAAACATCTGGTTGCGGGTACAACAAACTATAAATAAGGGTGATCTATAGCTGTTCTCATAAACATTTTAACATAATAATAAAAATGAAATAAATAGCAAACTGAAATCCTAGCGTTAAAAATTGAACTGACAATCCCTTAAATGGTCTCGTTTACATGGCCTCGGTTAACCTGTGGAGATACTTGATATTAACAATTAAACAAGAAGATGAATTTGATATCTATCGGTTTGAGCAACCCAATAAATTTTCGTTTGAATGCTAATTGAGACAAGTCTCATTGACAAACAAGAGATACATTCTTCCAAATACAAGTGGTGATAAATCGAATGGACAAAAACGGATCAGAAAACAAACAATAAATCGTTTGACTGATGTCTAGAAATCAAAACATTTAATTCAGAACCTATACTTAAAATCGCCATAATCAAATTTACAACTTGTTAGGGTGATAAACTGACATTTAATCCATTATGGACACACAGTAAAAAATGACCCACGACGAAATTGTTATTATACTCTGTTCGCTACCTGAGAAAAGTTTAAATTTGCTATTCAGTGTCCAGATGACCACACATATAGGTGCAATACCATCGGTTCAATGGGTTTAATAAAGTACCACACCTAGAAGGTTCTTAACTAAGAAACATTGCGATATTCTCCAATACATAATTTTAAAAAAAAATAGTGATAAAGCACTCAATGTTATCTACCCTTGCTCACCATTTCTATAGATCTACAAAAACATTATGAGTATACTGTTAATTGTACTAAATTTCTGTTCTGACTAACCCTGGTAAAAATTAATTGACTTTCAGCACTTCCCCGAATAATTCAGTCGTTATATAATTCGCTACTCTACGGTATCATTTCCATTTTTTACATACGGAAATACCTGTACCAAGTCAGGAATATGACAGTTGTTTTCCATTCGTTTGATGCGCTTGAGTTTTTGATTTTGCCATTTTATAAAGGACTTTCCGTTTTATATTTTCCTTGGGGTTCGGTATTTTGTTATTTTATTTTTTTCCACTGGAAGAACTTCGGGTTGGAGGAACAAATATACGTTGACACTGTTTCTATATAAGGAGAGATCGGTCATGGAGGGGGAGGGGGGAATGAATTATTCAGGTTCATTCCGCAATATAAAAACGAAAGAAAGGAAATATGATGTATGCAGTGGCTATGTTCATATCAAGATATCCCCAACAACAAAAAATAAAATTGAATAAATACACAACCCAAACAAAAGGAAGAAAATAGAAGTTACATGTGTAATAGGAAGGAAAAAGAAAAAGCTTTTATAACCTGACGTCTTTAAATACTCAGATTTGCTCATTTGAACAATATTGATGGCGTTAATTAGTTTTACCTCGACTGATGCTGTAATGGAAAATATACGGTATCAATTTTTTAAACCTTGGTTAACGTTTTGATTTGTTTAAATTTCCAAGCAAAGATCTTCATAATTGAATCGACTCAGATCATGAGTTTGAATACATTCCCCATTAAAGGTACTACCAACTTTTCGTTATAAACACTTTTGATGTTTAACAGTTTGCATTTGATAAGAAATTTTTACTTTTTCTTATTTCTAAAATTTGCTACAAAATTTATGGACTTTTTTGTTCCCTCAGTGGCCCCATTAACTACGCAATATAATATGCACGATTTGTTCTGAAACTGAAAAGAATATTTACAACACAGAATGTAAAGCATGTCAAGCATGTTTAGCATGTTTCATTTCAAAAGTTGACCGACTACATTCGAAAAAAATTCCTACAAAATTAAATCCAGATGCTATGATGCATAAATAAAAGAATTCGAAATAAAACAACTTTTTATATTCTATTTTGATATTATTCTTGTGAGTTTTATGTTTCACGTGTTTTCAGAAAAACATGCATAATTGCATAATCAAAGAGGTATTTTATCACTAAACCTGCATCGTTTGAAATCAAACTTATTATATAATTATTACTCATAGTAGCAATATCAATCAATCTGAAGCTGTTACAAGCTAATAAATTGTTATATAGTATGATTTCCCTGTGAGACGTTAAGTAGCTGAAGTGTTTATACTTAAAACACATAAAATGTTTCATATAACATGTATAAATAGGCTAAACAAGTTCACCTCAATACGGCGAAGGAAAGAGTATCAAACTATTACTACGCCCAGTTCGTGTATGCACAGGATGCAAAAGGGTCAGAATTGGGGGGGTCCTTCGTTGATTCATTCTTTAATTGTTTAAGGTGGTACCCAACACCTTGACTTATATTAATTTGGCTCGTTTAATTTTCATAAAATTTTGACAAAATGTTTACTTTGACCCTTTGACAAAAATATAAAAATTTCAAAAAATTTGAACCAACCATTTTATCAGAAAAATTTCATTGGTTATATAGCAGTTTGACGAACACTAATTTTGATCATTGAGAAGCTTAATATTTCCTTAACAATACAACGTGATTAAAACGTTTAGCTGATTTTTACAGAGTTATCTCCCCGTAGTGTTAGGTACCACCTTAAACCGTTTTTCCTCTATTCTTTATTATTTTGCCCATTATTCTGTATTCTTTATTTGTTTTGTTTGCCTATTTTTCTCTATTGTGTAAACCCATACAGACCAAATGCAAATTCTAGTCATAAAAATTTATTTCTTGATAACTGGTCCTTTAAACACCTTACCATATAACGCCATGTCAAATCAAATTGACGTTTTCTGCCTTTATTTGATTTTATTTTTATTGTATATCTTGTAAAATATAGGACATGCAAGCAAAATGTGTGTTCTTTTTTATTAATATTAATCTAATATAGCTTATGTTGTGGAGACGACATAAATTTTTAAATCATTGTATTGGTTTCCAGGATTTGTGGCGTGATTTGTATCGTTTTTGTGTTGAAAAGTTTAGGTTTTAGAACAAAGTAAGAACCAAGAAAAATATAATATGAATATTGTTTCAAGAAAAAAATGAACAGAAAGGTTTAACAATTAAAAATAGGCATGATATATAACTCAATTTCAACGAATAAAACTTTAAAAAAAAACGAAACTACGCTATTCAAAGTTGTGCATATTTCTTGGGAGGTTTCTCTTAACTGGAGCACCGTCCGACTTCGAACGTATGACGTTACAAACAATAGTATAACAAGTTTACATCCCTCGGATTTCAAATGTTTGGCTTTGAGCGTTCCTGATGAAGGTAAATCTAGAAAAGCGCTTCGGACGCATGAAATTATTAAACGTGTTGTTTTCAATTTTTTAACCTATAAAAAAGGTACGGAGTGTTTCGCAGTCTCACAAATTACATTGCACGTCAGCATGAAGCAATAATTGTTGATCGGGTTTTTTATACCCACACTGTAATTTTTCTTCCGTATAAAATATCTTCTCCTATCCGAGACAGGTTCCCAATTATATATCTCTTTCTAGCCAATAGAACCCCAGCCACTTCATAAGGCAACCAATCAAAACCAATATTTGTAAAGTTAAAATTTCAAGATGGCGTGAATATAGAATGAAATTAATAGCTTCGCACCGTGCTGCGAAGCAATCAGACTGGATAAAACATAAATGCAACGACACATTTTCTTAAATCATAACGTTTGATGTGAAGCTATACCGAGTTTGTTACTTAATTGAATGTAATATCACCGAGACGAATTAGAGATATGATACTTGCTATTAGTTATCATGAACCAATATGTATATTATATAGTTCATGTTTATCTCGATTTTTCACCCATTTAAAACATGTTTGATTAACCAATTTCATAATGACATTGACCAACTTACGGTACTTAAAAGTACAAACGAATATTTTACATTATTCAACTAGCGGGTTCACGTTTCTTTGAATTAATTTCCAAAAATTTATGAGAAGCTGTTGTACTTATAACTCATTTTCTCATATGTTTAATTTGTGTGAGATTAAATGCAGCTGTCATTTTTATTAAAGAATTCTTACAGCAATCCAGACAAACAGGTTTGTACTATAAATAGAACGAAATGCAATAATGACACTTCCGAAAACATTTTTCAAATGTTGTCTGCTTTGAAATTACCAGATGTTTCGATTGTGTTTCTTTTACACATAGATGAATAGTAAGCCTTCTACATTGATCAGAGACAAAAATACTTCATTTATGCAAGCAAATTTTACTGTTACAATGGCAGCTATATCATATTCCATTTTACTTCACATGATATTTTTTCTTGTATCACCCTACTGCCAAGTCATTATTCTAAAAGTAGTTACGGCGATACCATACAACTCTCTCGGCTAGGATCCATTATAAATATGAACAAGTCTAAATTCACCTCGTGCTCAACCATAACAGAACAAAACTTTGTCATAAACTTGTCATTTCATATCTACAAAATGTACATACAAACAATACCGACGATCTTAAACAATATGTGACGGGCGGATTGAAAGCCCAATAACGAACACTTCAAATTGCGGGCAAGTACATTATATGCCTGTAGACCTAAGGGGTGTTTAATATATTAGTTCAGCGAAAACTTGACCTGACACAACCAAACGCAAAGACAAGCGAAAAAATATGGAAATATATGTAAGCAAAACTATTAAATTTTCGATCATAAAAACGATAATTCGGCAAAAAGAAAAAAAACATTTGGACTGAAATAGAAATTTAATCTGTGATTTATTGCTTACAAATATATAATTCGAAACACTATACATGTAGTAAGTTTATGTGGTACGAAATTGTATATACAGTCGGCCCATATCATCATCATGGAAAATTTAGGGTACGAGATGATAGTTTTGGGTACGAAATGGTTAAGGTACGAAATGACTAGCTTCTTACCAATACAGGTTCTACCATCAGCATGCAGACGATATCCGTCTGGACAAAGACAAATAAAACCACCATGGCTGTTCTGACATTTGTGTTGACATCCACCATTTCTTGTTGAACATTCATCAATATCTACAAATGCATTTAACAATTATGATGGTTTATTAAAAAGAACTCCACCCCGGATTATTTTATTTAGAGATTATAAATTGATAACACTTCTAGGGATACTGATATAAAAAATAAGAATATACTGTACGATTGCCAATGACAAATTTCCAACACAACCCAAATAAAGTAGAAGAGAGCAGTCGAGTTCACCGCCGTGTCTTTTGGGGTTCGTGTTGCTCACACTTTAGGCAAAGTTGACCTTAGATGAATTTGGCTATTTGTTCTAGGTATTTTTGTCATATAGCTCTTCAACTGTTTCGGTACTTATACATCCCTCGGATTTCAAATGTTTGGCATTGAGCGTTCCTGATGAAGGTAAATCCAGAAAAGCGCTTCGGACGCATGAAATTATTAAACGTGTTGTTTTCAATTTTTTAGATTTATGAGATTATTTAATGGACTGTTGTCTGTTTATCTTCCCCTTCCAGACCACCTGAGATGACCCAAGGTCTACATGGACTGGTGTTGTCTTTTCGTTGTTTTTCGCTTGTATTATGATGTTGTCGGTTTCTGTCTACTTATGAAATATGATATTGTCTCTCTGGTATCTTCTGTCTCTTTTTTACATAGGTGTTTTTTAAGGGAAATATTTCTACGGTTATTTTGTTCTTTTTTATGAAAAATGTTGGATGAACGGGTTAAACTGCTTAACAATTTATAAACACCAGCCATATTACCGACAGATTGTTTTATCCAAGTTTTTTCTTTGTTTCAAATTTCGGATTTTTAAAAAATATTTTCGGATTTTTTCTTACCAATACATCTTTTGTCATCTTCTGCCAACTGGAAACCTTCATGACAACCACAGTAAAATGAACCAATGGAATTGAAGCACTTATGTTCGCAATTGCCGTTGTTTACTCGACACTCGTCAACATCTGAAATAAATCAACCGTGACAACATTAAGGTAAATATTGTTGTGTGTTGTTTGTTTGGTTTTGACAATGTTGCCCCCCCCCCTCCCCGCCCCTTCTGTTTATATTCATAAACTCAAAAGACATTTTTGTTGTACTCGCCCGACGTCCAATCGTTAATTTTACTGTCGCCAAGTTAATTTTCTGGCGTCGAGAAAGCGACTGTAAAATCAAAAGATGAAGTCTTCCAGTATTATTTTTTTTTTCCTTTTCTATTGCATTCATAAGAAATTACATTTGCAACAAATAACACAAGAGGCATAGATATTTTATCATTTCGAAACCCAAACGCGAACGAGACTTGATTTCATTTGGTGCCAATAAATTATTCCAAACACCAGCAGCATAATTCACTTATAATACATACATCACCGATATAAGGTGTGACTGTATACTTTCAAGGGTGAAATAATGCAGGTGTTTTTCACAGAGAATTTAAAACAAAAGCAAAAAGTTTAAAAGTTCCCAACTAGACTGGATTATGTATTTCAACACCTTTCTCGTTTAACAGCATTCAAAGAATGTTATATAGATAAAGTTGGTGTAATATCTTTACATGTACAAGATATATTTGCACTTCCTTTTTGGCAATCAAGTCAATCTCCTATATCGTTTAACAATATGAAATTTAAATCTAGAGCATAAACAGCAAAGATTCTAAAATTATGCAAGACAAGATAAATTATAAATGTTGAAACACTTTAAGAATATTTATCGTAGAAAATGATTTTATCGGTGAATGTTCTCGCTCTGTGATGGATTGGATGACTATATAATGAAGGCAATGATATAATTTATTCAAAACAAAATGTAAATGAAGCAGAAACTGTAGATAAAAAGAATAATAATAGAAACTTTAATAGATTGAATAATTTTACTGTTGACATACTGTATGCATATGTCGAAGTTGTGCACAGAATTTACTGTCGAGTGATGTCCCCTGGCTTGATATCGATCAGATTTGAGACAGATTTGTCAGTCTATACGAAGAAAGGAAATGTGCGATAAGAACACTTTTATAAATATTTGAATTATAAACTGGAAAAAGTATTATAAATCTTTCAAATAACATCATCATTATGTTCACAAGGTACTAGTCTCACAGTGACTAGCTAGTCTGTCAGATATTGATATCAAAATGTTTCAATGTTGACTGGGCTTTCAAAATTGCTGCATTGAAGGAAACGACAAAAACAGAGTACCAATGTCCCCCGCATTGCACATATTTTATCTATCCAGGGGCAATAACTAAAAAAAAAAAAACTTTTTTTTTTTGGTTCTTTAAACAATTTATAAATAAAAAGCGTGCGCGGGGGACAAAAAAGTTTTTTTTATTGTATACTAAATATTTCAAACAGACCTTCTCGGGCATTACTTATAGTATACTATAAGTTTATAAAACATTGTACCAGTGAGAGCGCTAACGAGGCCATTTTCCATAAATTTAATATTTCCAAGTGTCATAAATCTTTTTAAAAAAGTCGATCGTCCACCATTATAAAACTTGTCCGAGATATTGCTAATATTAACCTATAGTATAAGTTTTATAAAAATCTGGCAAAAATTGTACCCTTGAGAGCGCTAACGAGGCCATATTCCATAAATTTAATATTTCCAAGGGGCATAACTCTTTTAAAAAAAGTCGATCGGCCACCATTATAGAACTTGTCAGAGATATTGCTGATATTAATCTATAGTATAAGTTTTATAAAAATCTGGCATTAATTGTACCTGTGAGAGCGCTAACAAGACCGGGCGGAATGACGGACGGACGCCCGCCCGGTATTTCTATGTCCCCTGCAACGCGTTACGCGGGGGACAATAACCTAATTTTACAATTTTGTCATTAAATATTAAGCCTTACCCAAAAAGACATTGGGATGTTTGATAAGAGCAATCATAAATTCAGATTTGTGTGTACTTTCATGCAAACTGCTAGTTTGAGAGATCGAATAAAGGGAAATGTCTTACAAATGCATGTGCTAAGCTAATGAAGAAAATGATTACAAAAGTAAAGAAAATAATTCAATATTACATATTAATTATTTTTTCTTACATGTTTAATGATATAAAAAACATTTAAATTAATTACATCAAAATGAAACAAAATGTGCTTTATTGCGATACACTGTTTATATACTGTAAATAAAAATAAGAAACAAAGGTCTGTTCATTACAAATCTTGTTTATAAACTTTAGATATGTAGAATTAATATAACATAAACGGTACCAATTTTACTGCACCAGATGCACATTTCGGCAATAAATGTGTCATCAGTGATGGTGGTGATGATGATTGATGGCTGTTTAACATCTAGTGACAAGTTAAATGCATTTTTAGGACGAGAACATTGTATGCACCTGTCCTAAGTCAGGAATCTGATGTTCAGTAGTTGTCGTTTGTTGATGTGGTTCATAATGTTCTCGTTTCTCGTTTTTTTTATATAGATTAGACCATTGGTTTTCCCGTTTGAATTGTTTTACACTAGTAATTTGTGGGGCCCTTTATAGCTTGCTGTTCGGTGTGAGCCAAGGCTACGTGTTGAATAGATATAAGAAGATGTGGTATGAGTGCCAATGAGACAACTCTCCATCCAAGTCAAAATTTATAAAAGTAAACCATTATAGGTCACAGTACGGTCTTCAACACGGAGCCTTGGCTCACACCGAACAATAAGCTATAAAGGGCCCCCAAAATTACTAGTGTAAAACCATTCAAACGGGAAAACCAACGGTCTAATCTATATAAAAAACGAGAAACGAGAAACACTTATGAACCACATCAACAAACGACAACTACTGAACATCAGATTCCTGACTTAGGACAGGTGCAAACAAATGCAGCGGGTTTAAACGTTTTAATGGTACCAAACCTTCACTCTTTTTCTGAAACAATAGTGTAACATCACAACATGAAGACCGTACTTTGACCTATATTGGTTTACTTTTATAAATTTTGACTTGGATAAAGAGTTGTCTCATTGGCACTCATACCACATCTTCTTATATCTATGTTAATACGATGTGATCATGAACCCTTCTTCTTACAAGACCGAAACGCTGAGCCGGATTTTCAACGTGCTAGTTCACAAGGTAAAAGGTCCACAGGAACACTTGCCACCCACTTGTCACACCATTCTCACTCGGAGCCAATCTGTATTTGCTCTTACGTGCCTAGCAAATACCAATTTGAAAGTCTTTTGTTTGAACTGGCCGGGGATCGAATCCACGACCTCTAGATAAAGTAAACTTATATCCTTGCATTTATGTTTAATTGTGAAATAATGAAATATAGTTTACAAAAAAATCACTCAATAAATGGGAGATATGTCACTGAATCAAATGTACAAATGATTGTCAGTTAGTTTTTGTATTGACGGTGGTTCCATTTTGGTGAATGATGGTAAGGAAATTTACGACGAATTGGTAAAACTTTTAAAAATTATATGCGTTAGAGTATTTTGTTTCTAACATAAGAACAATCATCATAATGATTGATTCTTGATAAAAATTATCTTTAATCTGATTTAAACTCAGATCCTGTGTCTACGCTTAGCTTACAAAGATCTGCAAACGCTCCGTTTTACTTTCTGTTTTAAAAACCTTTCGAGATACTCTGGTTTTCTCGTAATGATACACGCCTACAAACATGTATGCCAGACATTTCCTTGGCTGATTCTTTTTCTTCGTTTTTTTTCACATTTCAAAAGAGGGTAATCCCCCTCAAACAACTACAGACCACCGAATTACTTTTTTAAACAATAATATAGAAAAATGTAAGATACAATATTGATAAAAAGGTAAAAGTCTTTCTTTCTTTTTTTTTTTCAACTTCAGATATTTTATTTCACTAATAGTTGTTAACAATGTCCCTTAGTGTTACAACAATGGCACTAAAGTTCATCGCTGTATTGTTAATTGCCAATAAAATCAGGGGATTTCATTAGCAAACTTCTTATACATCTATATTTTATGACGTGTTAGTTTCAATTTACAGTGTAATTCTACAAACATGTATACTTTTTGGAAGTACATCGGCTGAGATACAATGAAAAAGAAAACGTATCTTTGACCGTCATTTTTCGGATTTTAGAAACGAAAGTAAAAGCATGGTTTTCTAATCTTTTGGATCGAAAGGTCAGTGTTATTGAATTTATTACGATTGCCTTTTAGATAATATCTTATCATTCAATTACTTCAAACATAGAATAATATACGATAAATGGTATTCAAACAAAAATGAAGAAAGGAATAGTTCTTCATTAGCATTTGCCTTCCTTTTATTTCAATGATTTTTTTACTGTGGTACTAAGCCATCCCAATGCAAACAAAAGAGATACAGAATTAAATTTCTTAGGGAACAAGTACATCCACAAGCGACAATCTGTAATCTGAAGATGAAAGTTCAATGGTATTTTCAAAGGCGGTTTAAATACGCAGTTCTCGCTCTTTCAAAAGATAAACTTTCAATGCCGTTACACGATGAACATATGCAGGTATCTTCTAAATGGTATTATTTTCTAAATGGATTATCCTTTCATTTTCATTTCATTAAATGTCAAACTACTAAATATGTAAATGTTTATTGCAAAATTGCAAAAGGCGTCGTTAAAATATCAAGTTATATAATTATGCTTCTTAAGTTACAGTTACTCTTATGCAGTACGCAATAATGTCGTTCTATTTGTGAAGCGTTCATAAATATCTCATTACAAGCTTATTTAGTGTTTAACACGTCCTAAAACGTATTATAATATTTTTAATCTGCATGTAATCAAAGTTTCCATTTAAATTACATAACTATAAAAGAAAAGAAAGAATAAAAGATTCTCAAGAAAACAAAATACGAACAAGTCGTTCAAACTGAACTATGAACGAGCGTACCTGACGAACAATGGTCAAAAGTTAAAGTTCTATGACATTCATTATAAATAAGAAGATGTGGTATGAGTGCCAATGAGACAACTCTCCATCCAAGTCACAATGTGTAAAAAGTAAACAATTATAGGTCAAAGTACGGCCTTCAACACGGAGCCTTGGCTCACACCGAACAGTAAGTTATAAAGGGCCCCAAAATGACTAGTGTAAAACAATTCAAACAGGAAAACCAACGGTCTAATTTACCTAAAAAAAGAGAAACACTTATGAACCACACCAACAAACGACAACCACTGAACAAAAGGCTCCTGACTTAGGACAGATGCATACAAATGCAACGGGTTTAAACTTTTTAACATGCCTGGAAACTCAGGTTTTAATATGCCCTTTGATATCTTATAATTTTCTTTTTAAAAACTTTCGTCACGAGCTTACCAGATACATATTATTCAAGAAGTATGTGATGAGTTGAAAATAGAGGCAACAGTAGTATACCGCTGTTCAAAAGTCATTAATCGATGAAGCGAAAACAAATCCGGGTCACAAACCAAAACCGAGGGAAACACATCAACTATAAGAGCAAATAACACTTGATATATAAATTTGGCGTATCCGGTGGGCTTTTCTTGATTTACCTTCATCAAAAACGCTCTAACTCAAACATGAGAAAGGTCAAGGATGTAGTAAAACGTAGAAACGTTTGAAGCTATATGCGCAAAAAGGACCTGAAAGTCATAGCTAAATTAGGCTAAGGTCAATCTTGGCTGAGAGAGTTGGAACCTTTGTTTCTAAGTAATCTCTTAATTTTTCAATGAGGAACTTATCTTTACTTGTACATCCATGTGGAATAAGACAATCAAGAGAAAAGCGCTGAGAAAATCGCATGAACTCCAAAACGGGGCGAGATACAATTATCGTATTCAAGACACAGAAATCATCCAATCAAAATGCTGGATCTATGTGGAAGAAGACAAGCAAGAGAAAAACTCTGAGAGAATCGCATGAACTCCGAAACGGATCGAGATACAATTATCGTACTCAAGCCACAGAAATCAACCAATCAAAATGCTGGATTAGGTGTTTCGAGCTCAAATTTTGTACTCACAGTAGTACGTATAATTTTATGACCCTATCCTGCAATGCATGCCTCACGTGCACACGTCATGGAAATCCATAACCTGCAGTGCATGCCTCACGTGCACATGTCATGGAAATCCATACGATATGGAATATGACACAATCGGCAAATTTTCTGACAACTATGTTAGTGTTTTAAGGTTACAGGACAGTGCCAGTACTGACTGTTAAAGACGTCTTTCACTAAATCCGTTGAATGTTGGATATAAAATTGAGAATGGAAACGGGGAATGCGTCAAAGAGACAACAACCCGACCAAAGAGCAGAAAACAGCCCAGTCCTCAACACAGCGAGAAAATCCCGCATCTGTACGGATTGATATTTAAGACTTATTTACATGAGATTTTTATTAGTTGTTTTTGTCTTTGAACTAGCTTTCAGTAATTGATAGTAGTACTACTCTCAGATCTGTACTTGTTGTCTTTTTGTTTTGTTTTTGTGCTTTGTGTCGTTCATTTGAGTTAAACCCTCTTCAACTGATTGTGATATGTTGTTCTTATGTTATGCTGTTACACCACTGTCCCAGGTAAGTGGAGGGTTGGGCGCCCGCAAACATGTTTAATCTCGCCACATTCTGTATGTGCATGTCCCACGTCAGGAGCCTGTAATTCAGTGGTTGTCGTTTGTTTGTTTAAATCTTTTTCTCAGATATTGTTTTGTACATGACGCAGACCGTTAAATAGTTTTCTCGTTTGATTTATTTTATATTTGTCATTTCGTAGCTTGCTGTGCGGTATGGGTTTTGCTCATTGTTGAAAGCGGCACAATGACCTATATTTGGTAACTTCTACTGTCATTTGGTCTCTAGTTGAGAGCTGTCTCATTGGCAATCACACCACATCTTCCTATTTTTATACAGTATACTTTCGTCATATGAGGCTTGTTTTAGAAGTATATCCACGATCCAACATGTGTTCTTCACAATAGAACGAATGTTACCTTAGAACCCTTAACTTGTCAAAACCCTGATCTCGTGTCGAGGTGGAAAAATTGTTAAATAGGTTCTCTAATTACAGAAAGACGATCTGACATGTTTACAATAACATTTATTGGTGATTAATGAAATAGAAGTGTGTGGGTCATAAATTAATTGTTGAGTTCAGTGACGTTAAAGTATTCGATATGAAAAATGTCAGATTTTCCTAATTTTGATTAAATAAAATACTTTGTGTGACAGTATTATGTGATTTTATCTCATTTAATGTCAAATTTATCATTTTATTGAAGCCTTAACGAGACAAAAAGGTGTTTTTGTAAGGATGATATATCATCATATATAATCATATATATGGTGGTATCTATAGAAAAAAAACGTACCCAAACAATAATGGTCAAGATAGACAATCGATCTCACATGATGGATTCCAAAATGAAATGATCAAGTGAATACAGTAAATGTATTTATAAGACAAAAAGATAGGGCTAATAAACACTTGAATTTATTATATACCAAAAGTCTTCCGTTTTTACTATAGTTTACAGTGAGACAACTTTATGTGTGAACTGTAAAGTTCCAACAAGATTCTGGCGTATTTTTTTACATGGAGCCAAATTTTATTTGCCTATCATCAGTCCATGCATACAATTTATGTAGGTTTTTTTTACAACCCATAAATCGAAATGAATCGTTATGACGATAAATCTATGACGAAAGAACTTATGGGATAAAAAACGATGAGAAAGCAACAAAAATAATAAGTCAAATTTAGACATATATACAGGTCATCAAAAGGAAATCAACATGGACATTTCAACATACAATACACGACAAAATATGAAGTGTCAATAGTTTAGAAGATTTGCGAATGCATTCAACAGAGGCGGTAAATAATATCTCGTCAAGAGCAATTGCTGATGAATTTCCTGGTTTTGATAAGTGTCATGATAACAGAGTTCTACTTATAATCTTATTTAAAGGAAGTCAAAAGCGAAAAGTGAAATTAGCCAACACACAACACAAAAGTAAAAAAGATGGTGTCTTCATCAGACAGCTCAAAATGATAGATGCATATTTATAAATACAAAGGGAGGTTTAGAAAGAATTTCTTTTATACGTTGTGTATACATAATACTAATTATAAAGAGCAAATATATCAAATGAAACATACGATAAATGACTATTAGTGTTATTGAATAAAGATTTTTTGCAACATTATTTTTTTAGATGCTTCTGATGTTTTGCAACGTTCAACGAAATGATCATTAATTGCCAGTATTACAAGTAGTTAAATGGGTCATTTCTATAAATTTATTTCATATGTGTATGATTTTATGACTCTTTATGACTAATTTGATATATTTTTACCTTGTGAATATTTTACTTACCATGCCAACTTAATAAAATAATGTGATCAGGGTCATTATAAACATAAGGAGATGTGGTATGATTGCGAATGAGACAACTATTCACTAAATTCAAATGAAGTGGATGTGAGCAATTGTAGGCTACCGTACGACCCTCAACAATGTACCCATAAATCCGTATAAATCCATACCGTATACTGTAAACCAACTATTTTTCGCGAGCGATTTATTTTCGCGACTTTTGCGAGTAGAAATTATAAATAATAGCGAATATGTAAAACTTGGATCTTTCCTTATTTAACTAAATCAAGTAAATTTGAAAATCGGGAAATTAAATCGTAGCGAAATGGACTAGAAAAGGCTAAACGCGAAATAGAATATCCGCGAAAATAAGTTGGTTTACAGTAGTCGGCTATAAAAAGCCCCGACATGAAAAATATAAAACGGTTTGGTTGAGAAAACTAACGGCCTAATTTATTACAAAACAATTTACGAAAAACAAATATGGCAGACATGAACCAATGACAACCACTGAACTACAAGCTCTTGACTTGGGACAGGCACATAAAGAAAGTGGCGGGGTTAATAGATATAAGAAGATGTGGTATGAGTTCTAATTAGACAACTCTCCATCCAAGTCACAATTTGTAAAAGTAAACCATTATAGGTCAAAGTACGATGTTTGTGAGCGCTCAACCCTCCCCTAACCTGGGACAGTGGTGTAACAGCACAACATAAGAACAAACTATAATAAACTGCTTCGCTGAGCGCAGCTGGATACGACCGCAGAGGTCCAACCCTGAACAGTAAGGGCAAAAATGGACACAATATTCAAGCTTGATTCAGGTCTGAATTTGGATTGTAATTAAATATTTGACACATTATAGGTTTCTGACACAGAATAAATGTACTCAAAGTACTTAAAATTGGTTATATGATTTGAATTATATTCAATTGAAGATTTCTTGCTTTTGTGCAATACACTGTGCTGTTGCGCAATACTTAGTAAATCTGTTTTCAGACTGTACACAAAGAATTAAATCAATTGTGACCCCCAATTTTTCTTTGGAAAATTGATAGTTTCTTAAATCTTAAAGAAAAAAATTGACCCCCATAAAAAATTTTTTTACCCCCCCCCCCCCCCCCCCCCCCCCCCCCCCAATCCCTTTTCCAAAAAGAAATATTTGAAGAAATTTTCTTTGTATTTTCTTAAGTCTCGAGGATAAAAAATTGTCCCCCTCCAAAAATAATTATTTTACCCCCCCCCCAAATTTTTTTTAACCTCCCCTCCCCTTTTCCCCCAAAAAATAACATTTGAAGACAATTTTCTTTTTGTAAAATGTAGTACAGTTTAAGAGACATCAATACACTTAAACACGAGTGATTGTCTGAAAACTAGAAACATGCTTGTTTTAGACCCTTTTTGGCCCCTAATTCCTGAACGGTTTGTGCAATTACCCCCAAAATGAATCCCAACCTTTTATTTGTGGTATTAGACCTTGTGGTACAATATCAGAGCAATCAAAATATAATATACACAAGTTACTGTTCTAAAACTAGAAAAATGCTTGTTTTGGGCCCCTTTTTTGCCCTTTATTCCTAAACGGTTGGGACCATCACCCCCAAAAACAATCCTTTCCTTTTGTGGTATTGAACCTTTTGGTTAAATTTCAAAGAGATCCATACACTTAAACTTAAGTTATTGTCCGGAAACCAAATGTCTTCGGACGACGACGACGCAGACGACGCAGACGACGACATGATAGCATATACGACCCAAAATTTTTTTTGCGGTCGTACAAAAATCAGTAAAAAAAGGCTATAACCTTCTTTACAGCTACTGTGCAATTGGATGACTTTGATGAAAGCTTTGACATTTATTTCTTTCAAATGTTTTCAATGAATATCTGCAGCGATCACACCGTGACCTTTTTTACAATCAGGTAGCTCAGTTGTTACTTACCACACTGACAGTGAAAATTTTCTCTCTTCAACGTTGTTGTGAATATCGTCCATGTATATAACGTTATCCTTTCTCTCTTAAGAACAAATTGGTTCAGTAAATACCTACCATGATTAACGCAAGCCACTGTGATTTTTTACATGGTTCATTATAAAATACCTACCATATTGATAACGTGAACCGTTGTTTTGACGTGTTTCAGTGAAAACTCACCACGTTGACAGCATAATCCTATAACTCTTCTACGTGGTTCCGTGAACATCTACCGTGTGGACAGCGTAAGCCTTTCTCTCTACCGCGAGATTCATTGAATACCTGCCATTATAACAGCGTGCACCCTCCTCTCTGCCGCGTTATTCAGTGAATACCTGCCACATTATCAGCGAAAGTGTTTCTCCCTTCCTCGTGGTTCAGTGAATACCTACTATGTTAACAGAGTAAACCTTTCTCTCTACCGTGTGATTCATTGAGTACCTACAATGTTAACAGTGTAAACGTGTTCCTCTACCACTTGGCTAAGTGAATACCTACCATGTTGACAGCGTGAAGTGTTGTTGCCGTCAGGCGGTTCAGTGAACACCTACCATGTTGACAGTGAAAACAATTCTAGTCGTCACGTGGTCGAGTTAATACCAACAATGTTGACAGTGTTAACCTTTCTACCACGTGATTCATATAACACTTACCATGTTGACATCTTGTGCCTTCAAAGTTTGGTGTACATCTACACCTTTGATCATAACCACCATAACACGTACCACCATTGTAGCATGAGTTTGGATCACATTGTCCTGAAAATATAAACAAGTTAATATTATTACTATCATTAGTGACAGACGTCTCCGTTCGAATACCGGAACTGAACATTGTGAAATTAAATGTATTGTTGATAACCCAATATTCAGAAAAAATATCGACGTAGTTCTATGAAAGAAGCAATAGAAAAAAAGGTTAAAAACGAATATATTAAATATGCTGCATTCAGTTTAATTGAAGTCTGGAGCTGGCATGTCAGTTAACTGCTAGTAGTCTGTTGTTATTTATGTATTATTGTCATTTTGTTTATTTTCTTTGGTTACATCTTCTGACATCAGACTCGGACTTCTCTTGAACTGAATTTTAATGTGCGTATTGTTATGCGTTTACTTTTCTACATTGGCTAGAGGTATAGGGGGAGGGTTGAGATCTCATAATAAAATTGAGAATGGAAATGGGGAATGTGTCAAAGAGACAACAACCCGACCATAGAACAGACAACAGCAGAAGGTCACCAACAGGTCTTCAATGTATAAACATGTTTAACCCCGCCGCATTTTTGCGCCTGTCCCAAGTCAGGAGCCTCTAGCCTTTGTTAGTCTTGTATTATTTTTAATTTTAGTTTCTTGTGTACAATTTGGAGTTTAGTATGGCGTTCATTATCACTGAACTAGTATATATATTTGTTTAGGGGCCAGCTGAAGGACGCCTCCGGGTGCGGGAATTTCTCGCTGCATTGAAGACCTGCATGTTGGTGACCTTCTGCTGTTGTCTGTTCTATGGTCGGGTTGTTGTCTCTTTGACACATTCCCCATTTCCATTCTCAATTTTATGCATTAATCTGGTGTAATTGGTGAGGTGCCGCCCCAGAAAAAGCGTTTGCGTACTATTACAGAAACGCTAGAAAATATAAATGAAAATATTTCATAGGCAGCATTTAACCGTTCTGTAATGTAATTGGTGTAGCGTAACTCCATAGAAAGAGTTTGGTTGGCGAGACTAGATTTTCTACCAATAGATCGGTCTTGGTCTGGGAGTAATAAATTACCTTAGCACTGTCATACTTTTTAAGTACTAGTGTAATTAATAAAAAGATGTGTTGAGAATATGTCATTCATACAATAACCCAACGACACAGGAAAAACAAAAAGACGCATTGACCTACGACCTAAAACAATAGACTAGTGCCTTAACATTATGGCAAGCTTCGATAATGTATAGAAAAAGTCTAGAAAAGTTATGATTTAATTAACAAAGACGATGAAAGACCGGTACGTAAGTCCTAATCCCCTCACTGAACATGTGGCAGGGTGGTACTATTTTTTGGTTTAAAGATATCAACCTTTTTCTTCGGAAGATATATCAAGTTGTCTATCAATAAATTCCCTACAGTGTCACATAATACAAAACTGTAAAAATGACACTTTTATTAAATGATTATTGTGAAACATATAAAAATTACATCACAATTTTGTAATATATTCAACCTTTAAACTGTTGCACTTTTAGTAATGTCCTCGTTTATAGAGAAACAAGTTAGCATTGTTATAATATAAAATCACAGGTACAAATAAAAGATTTCTTGTTTCAGATTGTTCAGCTACATTACCCAAGACGTATTGAAATAAGACGATAGAGTATAGCCTGTATGTTGTGTAATGTGCATGATAAATCCAACTGCAAATCATTTATGTAATCAATGACTAAACCACGTTTTGAAAATTTGACAGAATCTATTATCTTTTAAGAATATGTTATGAATTTCCCTTTTTTCATCTTCATATGACACGTTGTTTTTTTTTTTCTTGTAAAAAGGATTCAGAAATGTGATATAAAAATTAAGTATCATCTTGAAACAAATATATTCAAAACAATTTTTAATAACACATTTTCAAGAAGGAAAAAAAATCATCATAATGAAAACAGCTGCATTTATCATTGCAATACAACTCCAAGGGAAGTCAGTTGTCTTATTTATTCCTTAAATGTACAAGGTTTTGTGACATTAAAATGTTAAAAGTCAATTAAAACGTCTATTTTGACAATTCAAATGCATGTTTTACTTTTGTAATGACAAGATACCTCCTATTACACTCAACCTGTGTATATATAAATAACATTAGGTAAAATAGGTACCTTATGTTTGTCACGTGATAAACAGAATGCACTGCAAGAAATATTTTAATTATCAAAGTTTGCTTTGTATTAAAAAACGGATATGTGGCGGAACAAACAAAGCACTAGATACATGCTGAGGGTTTGATAATGCGTGAATCTATAATAACCAAGGCTACCAAGAAAGCCCGAATCTTCTAAACAATTAAATATTTATAGAAATATTTAATTAGTTTTTACATTTAGAATGAAATTCTCCAAGAAGAGTAACAAATCAAAAAATATACACATCCTAGCTTAGTCATTCGTGGATTATCGTCTCATTATACCACAATTAATTTTTATATAATTTCTCAACAATACCGTTGGTACAACGCCTGATAGTTATTAAACTACTGAGGATTTTTAATTGTGTTATAGGCTGGAGCTTCGATCTATCGATCAAGATTGGTAATATAAAAACAGGTATTATAAAGGTTAAATTAATAATTAAATTTAAATTACAATTCCCCAACATAATGTGTAAAAACATGTGTAAAGGATTGGACTTCAATCATTCATGTAACGACAATCCACTCAATATCGTCACCTGTAATTAAATACTTCAAACACCTTTGATCACCTCGAGGTATTACCTAATATAACAAAGGTGGAGGTGTTACTTGACACATATATACATCAAGATTGTGACACATAGGTAACATAGACACAGAACTGCACATTTTTCTGTGTCAGGTTGTTGTGCTCAGATTAGCAGTTTTACCACGGTTTTGTACGCTTTTTGTTGTCGTGTCAAAATTGATACTTTAGTTTGAATTATGATTTTTTTGCTGTGACATGATTTTTCTGTTTTATTTACTTTCTACATGATAGTTTGCACGGAAATGTACATTAAATATTATCATACTAGGAAATAAATGGGGAATGTGTCCATGTGACACAGATGATGCCCTAGCTTGCATATAAAGTTATGAAGGGACATAACTCAAGAATGGTAAAAATAACGCCACCAAAATGCAAACGCCATTTGTGTTTATAAGATTCAGAACGAAAACAAAAAATTCAGCATTTTTTCCATTTTGTAAAGAGGCATTTCTCTAGAAAGGTAAAAGTGACGCCACCCAAATTCAAACTTGATCTGTGTTTTGTGGAAATAAGCAGTGTATAAGGTTCATAACATTTGGTTGAGGCAAACTAAAGTTAGAGAACGGAAACCAATTTCGGGACGTACGGACGTACGGACGAACGTACGGACGGACAAGGTTAAAACTTAATGCCCATCCTCGACGGCGGGGGCATAACAAATAGCGTTGAATTTCTAAAAAAAGAGGCAAAAGTTACCAAGGCGACAATCAAAAACCATAATCCAATGAAACTGCAAAACACTACATAAAAATCTAAAGATCGAGGAACACGAACCTCATAAAAAACCACAGATTCCTCTGAAAGGCATATGTAAGAAGATCCTGCTACTTACGTGGCAATCATCTTTTTGCTCATGAAAAGTACACATTCGGTGTTAAGTCGCATTCAACAATATACTATGATCCAGGGAAGAATGCTGGGATTGCGACGAACTAAAAAAGGCCAGCTGAAGGACGCCTCCGGGTGCGGGAATTTCTCGCTGCATTGAAGACCTGTTGGTGACCTTCTGCTGTTGTCTGTTCTATGGTCGGGTTGTTGTCTCTTTGACACATTCCCCATTTCCATTCTCAATTTTATTTCATTATATCTATTGATACTGCAAAGGGTCATTTACACGGCAAGTTTAAAACGCATGTCAAAACATGCTATGTAAACCCTGTTAAATCAAAGACTTTGAAAACATGTTCAAGTTACATGAGGAATCCAAAGATGACACTATTTTTACTTAAACTTGTGATAAAATAGTGGCAAAACAATATGAGCTATATCATCTAATAAGTGTCATCTTTTGAAATTACAAATTACCACAATAGAGGCGAAAGAAATGCAGCATTAAACATTAATGCATGGTGGGTCCCGCTTTTTTGTATTTTTGAACGAACCTTTCTTCTTAACTGCTTTTTTTTTAATTATCCTAACTGCTAAAATGATAATACATACTCGAGCAAAACTGAATAGACATCTATTGTCGAATTGGTACCGTTAATTTTGTTACATAACGCTACAATAATATTATCAAGTTTGGATTTTTAGCATTATAATGTTTACATTTAGCAATATTAGCGTGAAATGTTTGAAAGATGTGCTTAAAACATGCATGTATCAACAATGCAAAACCTGCAAGTCTACAACATGGAATTTTAAAACTGCTGAGTAAAAAAGAAATATTCCCATGATTCATTGCTTTTTTGTGTACCTATACACCGTGTTCACCAGACAACCATTCTATTTTAAGAATAAAAAATGGACAGCCCGATGTAAATTACAAGTATGAAAAAATTACAAACAATTAACATTTGCAAGTGGGTACATAAAATGGGCAATTAATACATAATAACTCATACTTCACAGCCGTTTTAGACAATAAAAGCATGTGTTTGCTCTTTCGCAGATGGAAAAAGTTCTTAATTTACAGTTTTGGATTTCAAAGAGAATGTCAATTGTAACATTAAAACGTATGATTCAATATGCGTTCATGACTTATGAATTTTGGAAAAAAGAGGTTAAAGTCGTCCTAATTAGAAGACAGTGCCAAGATCTTAATATTATTTACTAAAAACTGATCACAACTGACACATCGATGCTTTCGGATATACGGTTCATCAGAAGTAAATTGCTACACTTAATTGAGGAGGAAAAAAAAGAATCGCAAAACAGATTAAGCAATTTAAAACAAGTTAAACCATTCTAAAAAGGTACGGAGGTCTTCGCATTATAATTAATAAATTACGTCAACAATGAGCAATGATTATTGATTTGGATTTTGATACCCTTACTGTAACTTCATTCCTTCTCGTCCGTATTCGATGTCTTCTGCTGTCCGGGATATATTCACTATTCTATATTTCATTCTAGCCAATAGAACCTTAGCCATATCATAAGACAACCAATCAGAACCTATATTTGTTAATAATTTCACGATGGCGTGAACATTTTTTGCACTAATAGCTTCTCACCGTGATGCAAAGCAATGACGTTAAAGACGCAATTTGTGTTCCGGTTCCGATCTCATTTTTCACACACCAGACACGTGATAACATCGGAAAAGTAGGCGAAATGGTGGTAGTTTGGATCAACAACAAGTCGCCTGCGTGAAATTTTACCTTAACAAAGGTTTTTGACTTAAAATTTCGACTTTAACTCAAAATTTCGACTTTTAAAATCGTGAAATTTCGACTTTTGAAAACTTAAAATTTCGACTTTTGAAAACTTAAAATTTTGACTTTTCCTAGTATTTAAACGTTCGCGATTCTCACATTCAGTCACTTATAGCAGCAATCGGCGACACATATACATCATGAGCATTTTTCAATAAATAAGACCATTTTAATCTAATTCTTTACAACTTTTCATAACTTGATTTCAAGAGATTACTTTAGATAGAAAATCAACTTTACAGAAGAAGAAATTAAATATGTTTCACGTACAAATATCTACTTTCAGTCTGAACTTCAGATATGCGGACCAAGGCATACCCGTTATTCCAACACACCTATATTACACAGTACTTTTATTCAACAGACTAATATATAAAGACAAGGGTTAAAAGTTGTATCATTAGAATGCCAACTTTATGTGTTTAATCAATGTTCCAGAAAAAGAATCATTATTTCAACATTCCACACATATAAAAACTGTGCAGGCCATGAGTCGTCCCGAATATGTATGTCATGTTTGTGAATTGATTTACCATTGTCTAAACAAGGCAAAGTCAGTGACTTTCTTTTGGGAAACCAATCAGGCCTTTAAAACCAACCATAAAAATGGGATACAAAATGTTCTCAGATCTGACGATCCTACGACAGTATCGTGGACACTAAAACATGGAATATTGGGACACAATAATTTTTTTTGTCAACATGCATGTTCTTTCCGAAGTAAAACTCTGCAATACTTAATGCTAATCCATATCATAATTTAAGAACAAAAACAATTCTGAATATAAACTGCCAAAATGTTGGAATGACGCTTTAGTCATTTGCGTCCAGGTCTCCTACTTCTAACATTTAAATAACTGTGTTAGAAATTTCAACTTTAAAAGAAATGTTGAGATTTTAAAAGTCAAAATTTTTAGTTTTAATTCGAAATTTCGAGATTTAAAGATTTGAAAATTTGAGTTTACAGTCGAAATTTTGACTTTTACAAAGGCAAAATTTGGAGTTTATAAAGGTCAAACTTTCGACTTCCGGAATGTCAATTTTATTTTTACTATGTTCCTTATACGCTTCCGTACATATGTGAGCAGAGAGTAAGTGAGCAGAGCTTACAAATACATCCCCATTTGGAAAATATGACCATAAGTATTTGCTATTGGAAACCAAAAATATTTGTTGAATAAACAAAAAAAAATGTAAATGTACATTATCGTATTAAATACTAAAAGTTTCCTAAAAGTTTCATTATCATATAGCTTGTTAAGGCTGAGTTTCGGATGTAAAGTTTGTATTGACGGACAAACGAACGGACGGGCGATCGAACGGACAAACAGGGCGATCAATATATACATTCGACGGTATGATATTAATCATTATTATTATTGTCATATTTATAAATTTAACTGTTTACAAAACTTTAAAAACTAAGGATTTTCCATCCAAGGAATAGATTGTCATAGCTGTTGTGCAAATTCTTGCGGAATTGTTTCCTCAGTGCTCTTCAACATCTTTCATGTCTACCTGTGCGAATTTCAAACGCGCGATTTTACGCCAGTACTTGAAACCTTCCATCCTTTATGGGTGGATTTTACATAGATAAATAAAATCGTATAATATAAGCAAAATGAGGATGTTAAATTTGATGTATGCCTTTTTGTGCTTCTTCGTTACATTTGTTTGTTTTTATAGTGATTAAGATGATAACACAATGTTGACTGCTGTACCCCTATTTTTGACATTTTTACCTATTGTGTCCGTTTGTTTTGTTCACGCATCGTTGTCAATATAATGGAATTCGATGCGACTGTCATACAAGTCAGAGGTTTAGCTAGCTATAAAACCAGGTTTAATCCACCATTTTCTACATAAGAAAATGCCTGTACCAAGTCAGGAATATGACAGTTGTTATCCATTCGTTTGATGTGTTTGTTTTTTTATTTTGCCATTTGATTTGGGACTTTCCTTTTTGAATTTTTCTCGGAGTTCAGTATTTTTGTGATTTTACTTTCAACTCCGTACTTTATTTTGCCAGTTAACTTTTGTTATTCGAGCTTCACTGGTGAGTCTTAAGGGCAGACGATACAGTTTTGATCCCACGGTGACTTTTTTACGAATATTTGCATACAAGCTATTTTTCACTTAGTGTATTCAAATATGTAATAAAAAATATACTTTCATGTGCTTAATTTAGAGATAAATGGGGTCGAAATCTTAGACATTTACATACAATTTCGGTTTCTTGGACATTTCTATCATTTGGACAGACATACTTAACTATTTTGTTTTAAAAGATAAACAAATGCGGATTTTTGTTAAACGATTTGGAATATCTTCTTTACAAAAGTATGCATTTAAAATCCAAGTTTTTGCCAGAAATACCAGCAGGATTTTTTTTCAGACGCAGTTCATTTAAAGTCCAGCTAGAAATTTATAGTTTGACCACGTTAACGTAAACGCGTGGAAACAATTTGTGTAACAATTCTTTGAACATAATTCATATTTATTAAAATTTCATGATTTTAGTTAAAAAAAAAACGGCATTTTTTGCTGCATGTTTATTCAATTTAAAAAAAACTTATCGGTGATTTTTTCATAAAAATTGGAACAAATAATCTTCATACAGTACCAGGTCATTTGTAATTTAAAAAAAAGGGGGTCCATGCACTCGTTTTCAAGCCAATGATTAAAATCCATCGAAAAATAGATATTTTCCCGATATGTCGCAGTTTGACGTCGCGAAAAATAACATATTACGTTAGTAACGTCATTATCTCCCCTCTAACTGTAACGTATGCCATTAAGAGCCAATCCACCAGAAAACCATGCAATATTCAGAAAATCGTCCAAATCGACAATCACAACTTGACAAATTTTTATACATCATCTTAATCCTTGACATAAAATAAAAGAATTTGACCACTTAATTTTTCCCAGAATCATATCTATTTTTAGTAACAGCCTCATTTGCATAATTCTGTAAATTCATAATGAAACCAAGGAAAAATCCAACTTTTTTATGCCTTTTAAGAATGACTCAGAAGCATATTAAATGGGGTAGTTGAGTTTTTAGAGTAATGTCCGCTGAAACTCATCCATTTTACTATGTTATGATCAATACAAATGAAAATTTAAACGATTTGGCACATTGCCAGGAGCAGGGACACAAAGGCGGGGTTTTTCATACATGACTTTACATGGTTTTCATTCGCTTCTATCTTGCAAGACCCATTCCGGATTTGTTTGCAACATATATCGGTTTAACTATGGGGTATGTTTTATATCAAAACAAAATATTAAGCTTGGCAAATGACTATTATATGTTAATTTATGCCTTGGAAGAATGGTGATTTTAGTCCCAAATTGACACATTTTGATTTTGATTTTAATTAAATTCTAAACACAATTGGTACTAAAATGGCTCATAAAATCATTCGAACAAGTAAAATCAATTTGTCTGAAAAATGAAATAAGACGTATTTGTACTGCAAGTCCAAAAATCAATAAATTGTCTGAAACCAGGGAGTCCATCTTTTATGCTCTTCCATTGACTTATCTCCCTTGGGTAAGATCTCAAACATGTCAGTTTGGCAGACAAATGTTTACAGTGAAGTTTGTGACTTTAATAATCTAGGATGAGCATGTGGGCTATCCCAGCCTTATACATCTACATATTACAAACTATTTAAGATATCTGAATGCACTAAAGACCAAAATAGCATTTCCAAAAAAAATAATTACTGCCAAGAAATTTGACAATCATGACAATAATTTAGTGAATAAACATGATAAATATTGATTGGAAAAATAAGTCCATGAACAGCAGAAAGTGTTTTTAGATTTCAACGAGCAAAAAAAAAGTATTCTAAATCATTCTTCGTAAAAAAAAAAGTGAGCGAGTGGAACCACCTTGCTCGCACCAAAATTGAGATTGAGAGTGTCAAAACTGCTCTGGCGCACCATCAATAAATCAACGACACTCTCTACCGTGGAATTGAAACCAGCATTGGTAACCAAACATATTCATACAGATACAGACTACCATTCATCTACATTTAGGAAGTCTGAATAATACTGAAAACTATAGTGTAGAATTTCAAACAGGACTCCTGGTTTTATATAAGGTAAGGAGTGGTTTATTTTCCCATGGTTGTTACATCATCTTGTCTTTGAATATGCTCGAAGTACAGAGACTTTTATTGAATTCATTGACATGATAGTCAGGCAAGATGTCAATATCTCGTCCAACCCTCTTCCAGCAAAGCCAAAGCTGACCAAGGATCTTCACCCTTTCAAAAAAGGCTGTATACAGGACGAGTTATTCCAGTAGGAACAGGTACAAATCTTACAATCAATTTTCACTTGTTCCATATAGTCAATCTGAAATTAGGGGACCAACAATTGATACATTAGCTAGATTAAAAAAAGGGGGGTGGGTGTTGAAGGGGCATGTGAATATTCTTTTACACCTGACCTGTTTCTAAGACATCTTATTTATTTCCTACAGCAAAGTGCTAGCAAATAATATATATCCGTATATACATTGTTCTGTCTTGGGACCATTTGATTAAAAAAGCAAGGGGGAGGGTTAGAATGGTCAAAATATTTATGTCCTTGTCAGCTTAGGACAGAATTTTAATTTTCAAGCTATTAACCAGGGTACAATATATATTTATTTTCTGCTTTAAAAAATCAATTTATAGACCAGAATCATGATAATAATCAAAATCTGTTTCAACATATTCAACGTTTAGCAGGTCAGGTTTTTATTCTCTTCCCCTAATTTATATTTTCAGTTCTTACTGGAAGTTGTTCAGCTCTTTGTCTACTAAAAAAACTTTTATCTCGTGGAAAAGCCTCCTACAAATACATGTTTTACATACAACAAACTGTACATGTAACACTAGACAACTTTATCCAGAGAATAATATTTTTTTAATGAAGTAATAGGCCATGGAGACTAAAAAAATCAAAAGCATTGCAAACTTTTGTAAAGTTCAATTTTAGGACCCTACATGTACATGTATGTAGATTACTTATAGAGCCCTTTTTAAAAGAAAAAACATACATTTAAACTACATGCACAGTGATGCTACACTACCCTACATTTCCTGTCTGATATATTTTATTTCATGTCAAACAAAATTGAAGAATTATTTTATAGTTTAACACTTTTTATTTGTAGGGCTATATATATGCAAGCAATGCTCAATTAAGATGAATTTTTGTAAAAGTGACAATAGCCAGGTCAAACTAAATACATGTATAGAAGAAGATATTGGTAAGTTATTATTAACTTATATATTAATTTAACTGTTTGTATAACATGGTAATCATACAAAGTATATGTAATCACTTATATAATAACATAATTATACAATTACATGTTATACATTTGTACATCAGTTTTATTAAACAGGTCTTTGTTAACTTGGTTTTCCCATTGAAAAATCACTTTGCTAATTTTAATTTGTAGTACTATATTGGGCGGCTCCTATAGTTTCCATTCAATAACTAACAATGACTAATGAACTGTTCATACATTCCATTTCAATTATTTTATTTATTAATACGTATTACTTTTACTGTTAAGTCTGTTTTTTGTGATATCCATTTTACGTGACTCTGTATTTATGTATCCCGTCATACTTTGAATGACAAAATTATTTTATGTCTACCTGTGCGAATTTCAAACGCGCGATTTTACGCCAGTACAATGTACTTAAAACCTTCCATCCTTTATGGGTGGATTTTACATAGATATATAAAATCGTATAATATAAGCAAAATGAGGATGTTAAATTTGATGTATGCCTTTTTGTGCTTCTTCGTTACATTTGTTTGTTTTTATAGTGATTAAGATGATAACACAATGTTGACTGCTGTACCCCTATTTTTGACAATTTTACCTATTGTGTCTGTTTGTTTTGTTCACGCATCGTTGTCAATATAATGGAATTTGATGCGACTGTCATACAAGTGAGAGGTTTATTATCTAGCTATAAAACCAGGTTCAATCCACCATTTTCTACATAAGAAAATGCCTGTACCAAGTCAGGAATATGACAGTTGTTATCCATTCATTTGATGTGTTTGCATGAACTTTTGATTTTGCCATTCGATTGGGGACTTTCCTATTTGAATTTTCCTCGGAGTTCAGTATTTTTGTGATTTTACTTTTTCAAATATAAAAGGCGGAGATTTTTATTGGTACTTTTGAAGATATTTCACCTGTTCGATTAATTGATTGGTTGTTGGTAATGCTAATGTCCAATGGCAAATAGTTCATGCATGTTTAGGACAAGGACAAATTAAAATAAATACATTATTTGGGTTCTTAATATGCTAAATCTAACAATGTATTTAAATAATTTAAGATGTTGCAATTGGGCCCATTGTAAATTGGTCCTCATTGATTTCAAAATGGTCCAAAATTTTTTTTCTTATTTCTACACAACTTGAATTCTTGAGGTTCTTTTGGTATACAAAATGCAAATGTTTTATATTTAGATTTTTAATTTTGGTCCGGTTTTCAAATTTGTCCACATTTTAAAGTCCAAAGGGTCCAAATTTTAACAAAACTTGAACTCTAATTACAATGAATAAGGGTTCTTTGAATGATAAATAGAAATAATCAAATATCCTGAATATAAATATGTACTTAGATTTATGATTTTGGTCCCAGTTTTCAAGTTGGTTCAAATGGGGTCCATAATTTAACTGTGTTTGATTTCAACAATAATTTTAAAGATGCTGATTCAGCCTGAATCTAACCTGTATTTAGTTTTTGGGCCCTATTATGAAATTGGTTTACATTGAGGTCCAAAGGGTCCAAAATTAAACTAAATTTTAATCTTAATTTGATCTTGGGGTTCTCTGATATGCTGAATCTATTAAACTTTATCTTTATACCATATTTATTCTGTGTTAGAAACCTATTCTTTGTCAAATATTTAATCCCATTACAAATTTAGAGCTGTTATCATGGTTATAGCTTGAATGTTCTGTCCAAACTTGCATTTTTTCTTCATCTTCCACAAAATTTGTCCTTTTCTGAGATAACTGGTGTTATCTTTTTAAATGAAACTTTAGTGAAAAGAAAAGCACAATATGTGGATGATTATCTGATGTCAAACATTTTCAAGATGGCCACCAAGGATGGCACAAATTTCTTCAACACTGGTCAATTTAATGAAAATTGTTAATTAGGGATAGTCGTGGTAGTTTGACTTGCTAAACAAAGTAAGGTTGTTTTTTCTTCCAAAATGGCAAACATTTTCAAGATATGGCCTTATATGAAAATTGACATTAAGGAACTATAGCACTTTTGACATGCCAACAAAACAATGAAATTTTTTTTTAAAGATGGACACAGCAAATAAAGGGTAAAATTTTCAATTTTGTTGAGTTTGATTTTAAAGAATATTGATATTTAGCTGTACTTTGACACAGAGAACAGATATAAAGATGGCCACCATTTCAAAGATTGCCACTAAAAGCGGTCAAATTATCACCATTGTCTGTTTTCAATGTAAAATTATATTGAGAGGTAATTTGACATGCCAAACCAAATGGAGGCAATTTTTCTACGTACGCAAAAAAATTTTGTGATCGTATATTGGTATGACGTTGGCGTCGTCGTCCGAAGACACATTGGTTTTTCGCACTCTAACTTTAGTTTAAGTGAATGGATCTCTATGAAATTTTACCATAAGGTTCAATACCACAAAAGGAAGGTTGGGATTGATTTTGGGGGTTATGGTACCAACAGTTATGGAATTAGGGGCCAAAAAGGGGCCAAAAATAAGCATTTTTGTAACTTCCAGACATAACTTGTGTGTTAGTGCATGGATCTCTCTGAAATTGTACCACAAGGTTCCATATCACAAAGGGAATGCTGGGATTGATTTTGGGGGTTATTGCCTCAAAATTTTAGAAATTAGGGGCCAAAAAAGGGGCAAAAAACAAGCATTTTTATATGGACAAATACTTTAGTACAAAACATAATTTAAAGCAGTGTAAGGGAGATAAATCAAATACATCATTAGAATTACCTCCCTTACACTGCTTTTAAATTATGTATAAAGTAATGGTTAATGAACAATTAAGACAATTTAAAACAGTGTAAGGGAGGTAATCCACATACGTTTTGATTACTTCCCTTACACTGCTTTTAAATTATGTTTAAAGAAATGCATATTTATAAAGGAAGACCAGTAAAAATATCTGCAAATGTTGCATCTTTTTTTTTTTTACAAAAAAAATCCATATGAAAGATTTGACACCATATTTTAAATTCTATTATAAAATAGATTAAGTTAGCACTATGGTAAATTTAAATGGGTAATTATGGTTGCAAATTCCATTGGAAATTTGAATTGAGATTATGACCATATCTTGAGGGAAAGAATTTTTTTGGGGAAAAAGGGGGGGGGGGGGGGGCTGGGTAAAAAGAAATTGTGGGGGGTCAATTTTTTCTCATTTCAGATTTCAGAAATTAAAAAGAATTATTCTTCAAATATTATTTTTTTTTCAAATTTCAAATATTGAAAAATTTCAAGAAGTAGTCTTTAATTGCACAGTATGGCGCATTAGATTTGTTAAATCTTTGACCACATTTATTTATTTGTTATGCCAAATCTGACCGTGTATTTAGATTTTTAATTTTGGGTCCAGTTTTTTAAATTGGTCTACATTAAGGTCCAAAGGGTCCAAAATTAAACTTAGTTTGATTTTAACAAAAATTGAATTCTTGGGGTTCTTTGATATGCTGAATATAAACATGTGTTTGGATTTTTGATTATGGGCCCAGTTTTCAAGTTGGTCCAAGTTGGGGTCCAAAATTAAACTTTGTTTGATTTCAACAAAAATTGAATATAAGGGGTTCTTTGATATGCTGAATCTAACCATGTATTTTGATTTTTGGGCCCCGTTATCAAATTGGTCCACATTGAGGTCAAAAGGGTCCAAAATTAAACTTTGTTTGATTTCATCAAAAATTGAATTCTTTGGATTCTTTGATATGCTGAATCTAACCATGTATTTAGATTTTGGATATGCGACCATAATAGGTAAATTAAAAAATTTAAAGTTCTTAGACCACATTCATTCTGTGTCAGAAACCTATGCTGTGTCAAATATTAAATCACAATCCAAATTCAGAGCTGTATCAAGCTTGAATGTTGTGTCCATACTTGCCCCAACTGTTCAGGGTTCGACCTCTGCGGTCGTATCAAGCTGTGCCCAGCGGAGCATTTTATTATTGTTGTAAAGATGTTAAGGGCTATTTGGACATGCTTAAAAGGAGTGGATAATAACTATTCTGCAAAAATGATTTGGCTTTAGTTGGGAGAATTTTGTAACTGCATCCACTTACAGTAAAAGTTGTCAATTTTATTTCCTGTCAGTGGTATATATGAAATTAAAAAAAAATGTGGTATGATTGCCAATGAGAACAAATGACATAGAAGTAAAGCTATAGGTCTTCATACGCCATATGGCCTTCAACAATGAGCAAGACCTATACTGCATTTATATTCAGCCATAAAAGGCCCCAAAATAAGAAAATGAAAAAATATGAAAACTAACAGCCTGATTTATGTATGTATGTTTTGTGGTTTTCAGATATAGACTCGCAGCTAACCTTTCTGTCAGTGTCAACAACAACTGAACTTTCACAGCAGTCGACTTCAGATTGAGAGACTGATAATGCTTCTAACAGAAACAATTTCAACCAACCAAACAAGCAACAGAAACTTTCCAACTTTAAAACATCAGTTAAATCTTCCATGGGATGATGTCTCAAAAAATAACAGTTCATCATTTATGGAGATTTTAATGTTATGGTTTTTCTTTTACAAGAAAGTTAATGTACACTTGTTTTATAGTAAAACCTATAGCCGTTCAAGTATAAAAAAACACATTCAACTTTATTGAAATTTGAAGATTCATATGACTTATTTTAATTCTGTTATCTCCGAGGATGTGATGTAGAGCATTATAGGTACAGTAATCTTAACAGCTATCCAATTTCATCCAAAATTCTTTATAAATTTTGCACTGGTATATATAGACTAAGTAATTTTTTTTTTCGTCTAGTTACCCCGGTATGGGATTTTTTTTTAGAAGCATTTATGATTTTCATGTTTGTATTGACCACATTGCAGCAACATAGATATAGGTACCTGGCAAATCTTGCCTTGTTAGCATACTAGGCTCAAAGGGTCATAAAAAAATTCCATCACTAAGTGTCTGTTAAAATCATCTGTTTACAGTTTTCACTTTTAAAACCATCATCTTAATAACTTTAGAAGAAGTGTCATACATATATATATGTATACAAAATTTAAAAACTTTTCAATATATATATATATATATATATATTGATAAAAACTATCAACATGACAAGATCTAAATACCCAAAATTTTTCTGAAAAATTGGACATAACATCTATGAGCTATTGTCCCTGAAATGTGTAAATTTACAAATTTTCACAGTTTTCTGCTACTATCCGACAACTATATCAATATATTATAAGAATAAATTGCAAAAGTGGTCAGAAGAAACTTTTTTTTTACAGTCTGAACTTATTCTGAATTGTTTAACTTCTAATTTAAATTGATTGCGTTTGAAATATGTGTTTTTTATCGTTTTAGGTGCACAATTTGTCAATATGATCTATTTCAGCTCTTGGGAGCCTCTAGATTTATAATGAATAATTTGTATTTATGTATGATTATTTTCTTAATGTATTAAATGAAACATTAATTATTCTTTTCCAATTGTTGTTATACTTATTTATAAGTCCAGATCCCATCATATGTCAGTAGTTACAAATTAGACGGCAAAATTGAGAAAATTTGAATATGCAGGTTACCCCATTTTGTTGTGGCATATACCAGACACCAACATTATTTGCCGAGCTTGATATATTTTTTGATTGGGTATATATAGTTATACTTTGCAAGTAGATATGTTGTTTTACAATAATAAACGGGTCTTGGAGTATTTTGGCTCTGAAAGATGACCAAAAACAGCCATTTTGGACATGTAGCTAAACAAGACATATTGAAACAGTTAGATTATACATACACTTAATAGACAGCATTGTTAATTCTATGCATTCTTACACTTAAAGTGATGTATTACTAGGAACAACTATCAAAAAATTATAAATGTTACCATATTTTTTTATTTAAACCAGCGAAATATGCCAAAAAAGGCTTATTTTTGCTGTTTTCAAGCAATTTCATCTGTTAAAACATGGCGCTCAAAAATATCCAGATCGGTTCAATATTTTCCCAAAAAAATTTGTGTGGTTATTAACATTACTAAGGTGCACCAATATGCCAAATATGAACTCATTTGGAAAAAGTGACATTCGGACGGTTTTGCATGGTTTTCTGGCAGATTGGCTCTTAAGTAGACGTAACGCGTGTCTGGTGTACAAAATTATGAGGGTAGTATCTTTGATGAATTTTTGTATATAAACGTATGATTACACTTAAACCTTCGTGCTCATGGTTTCTTTTTCAAGAATCAACGCTTATTCATTGTATCTATAATACATAAGAAATGTTCAGATACAATTTGAATAATGTGTATACTAAGAATTGCAAACTCAATAAGGACAGATCGTATTTCTGTGTTGGTGTTTCGTGGTTAACGTTTCATTAAATTTTGCTTCGAAAGACTATGTTTGATTTAAGAACACATAGTCTCCTACTTAATTAGAAATACCGGCAATAAAATTGTCCTGGAATCCTGGTTCAATTAAATTAAGAGATTGTTTATAGATCTGAGGTATTATGCGTGCTACAGTGACATTACAGACCACTTGAAAGACAAAAACATTTTTATAGTGATACGGTATTTAGATGATTTGCGAAACATCTTCGGATTAATAACGAGAATTATTTTCACTAACTAAATCAAGGATAATAGCCAAAAAGATGCTAACGAAATCAATTATTTTGACGTTTGTCATCTGTGTTTTCATAATTATACTAGAATTAATATTCGAAAAAAGCGTAAGGAAGCAAAAATATCGATGCACATTGCCAATAATGATAGCACAAAAAATAGTCAACCACTTAAAACCTTCATAACTCTTGAAAACGAGTTATCTAATAACTGTAAATAGTGGCAAAAAAGAAGGCAAAGAAATTAAGATTGTGGTAAAGACGAAGGTAAAGAAATTAAGATTCTTCCACAACACCCCGTTGATTATTATATTTATCTTTTTGAGATACATTTAGTTCAATTTTGATATTTAAAAAATAAACAACCGAGGGTAGATAACAGTTTTATATGTATTAATGGGCTAAGGTGTAAAAATCTGTCTCTTTAATCATTTAAGGGAAAGCTTCTAGTATGATATCCCGAATAGATTTTGGGGGAAATCCGAATTCAATCTAAGTGTATTTCAATCTTGCTATACTGAATCTAATCCAAAGATGCCAAAATAAAAGAGGGCTTATTCCATACGCGACATCAAGACAACTTTCAATGTAAAATATAGCGTCGCTGGGCTTCCAAAATGTCGTATATGACTGTTTTTGCTAAAACTACCTTTTCACACAAACCGGCTTGGCGGGAGGAAATGTCTGATATTCCAAAGTATCATACATTTAGACCAATCAAAACATTTGAAATAAGACATGTGACAAAATTGTCAATCTCAAGTGTTTGTAAAGTTAGCTTCCAAAATGTTGTATGTAAACTTGAAAATTGTTGTATAATGGCTTTGGGAATCAAAAACTTTTACATTTCTTTATTTATGTGATAATAAGGTTAGTTTTTGTGTTATCCAGAAATTCCAAGTTTTTATTTCAAAGCCATCTACAAAAATATTCAAGTTTACATACGACATTTTGGAAGCACAGATTTCAACCAAATTTTCAAATAAAATTGAGAATGGAAATGGGGAATATGTCAAAGAGACAACAACCCGACCAAAGAGCGGATAACAGCCGAAGCCCACCAATGGGTCTTCAAAGCAACGAGAAAATCCCGCACCCGGAGGTTTGTTTGTGAGAATTTTTTGTTGTTGAAAAATTATATATGTACTACATTTTTGAAGCCCAGCGACGAATTAGATTGTACTAACGTTAAAGTTTCTAAAAAGTATAACGGGTATTACGTCACCTGTTTATTCTTAAATAATTCTTATATGATTTGCATATTAGAGAAAACTCTGATATGATTGGTCGAGAGGACTTCCGGTAGTTGTTCTTGACGTTGTTTATTTTTCGATAGACGACGTTGACCGAACTTCTTTTTGTAACCAATGTAAACAAGATGGCGGCGATAATAACACAAATCTGGCTCGACGTTACAATATTTATTTTCATTTTGCATTAATCGTTAAATTACATAATAACACAAAACATTCATTTGAATGATAATAAGAGTTTTTGTAGTTATTTTTTTTTTCAGATTGCAAATTTCAAGTAGTACATATTTTTCGTTAACCAACAAATATATTCATGCGCTAGGCCAATTCAATGACACAAATATACAATTTACGTGTGATAGAGGTTACGAGTGTGGAAAATAAATTCCTTATCTCCGATTTTAAAGAATTATAAGGATTAAACGCATTTTTAAAGGAATTTATTGGTGTATAAACTGGACCAAGTCACTCACAAACATATCATAAAAGTCCTTCGGACTTTTATTTGTTTGTGAGTGAACCTATAATAATTTAATTTTGGATGAAACGCGTATTCTGATTGGCTGACGTCGTTTTGTTTATCAGCTCATAGACATAATTTTGTCATGTGACCGTAACGTCATCAACGTTTGTTCATGATTTACTCCGGTTTAAAATGGAATTAAGAATTAAATTATAAGAAATGACTGTAATATTTTTTATGTTACTTCTTCATAGACAGAAAAAATATTACAGTAATTCCTTAATGAACTTTTAAAGATATATATTTATTTCGGTGATCAAAAGTATATGTATGTATTATATTCTTTTTACACGAAACCATACATCATGAACTGTTTACAATCCTGGAAGAAGCCAGTAAGGAAAGGAAACACTTGACTACTCAAAGCTTAGACACGTTCGAAGGCAGCCAATTTGGCTTGATGAGGCACAAACGTTCTATAGAAAACCAACTGTTTCGCGCTTAAAAAACCAAGGCGCTGGCGTCGTTATAATGACGCCACAGTAGCATTGGATCACATCCTGCCGATGGAAGGACACAAAATGTACTTCGGGAGCCATTATCATTGGATATATGTTGATGAATATAAGTGATGAAAGTTTATTTGAGGCTATCTTTGGATATACATATATAAGTAAGTAACGAAAGTCCGTATAATCAAGTTTTACATTCATAAACTTCATAAACGCAGGTGTTGATATTTATACAAAATACTTATCAAAACTTAAAGTTTACAGGCCAGTGGTGTAGAAAATTGAATTGTATGCGTATGCCGTATAATAAATATACTTATGCATATATAACTCAGTGCTTTACATATTTAAAGTAAAGTATATAAAAACTGACAAGTTAAATAAATATGAATGAAAACAGATACACTTTTAGTATGATTCATGACGACCTGTCTTATTTATAACATAATATGATATTAAAGTTAACCTGTTTTAATCTAGTGGCGCATTGTGACATCTGTCAGTCATGGTTAGATTGTACAATCAATTCTTATTAGATTTCAAAAGATAGCGCCAGCAATGTATAAATGATAGGTTCGATACTGTCTTTTTTGTAAAGGTGTATGACAGACTGCTAGAAATCGAGAGTTTATTTTTTTTAAAAGTCATAGGGCATAAGAAATAAACTTTATATTTTCAATTGAGCACCATCTTTGGGAAATAAATATTTAGAAAGTCATAAAGCATAAGAAATAAACGGTTCATATTTCTAATTGAGGACCATCTTTGGGAAATAAAACTTTAAAAGGCCATAGTTCATAACGAATAAAATGTGTTTATTTCTAATTGAGGACTATTTTTATGAAATAAAAATTTAAAAAGCCATAGTGCAAAAGAAGTACCCTCTTTGTATTTCTATTTGAGGATCATCTATGGGATATCTCTCCCATTACTTCAAAAAACACTAACAAAGTATTAGTAAAATAAATTGCATGTATATAAGAGCCACATAATTAAATATTTTGATGGAACTTGGAGTTTATACAATATGTAACTTTTGTGTTCGATTTAAAGATGTGAAATATGCGTCAATGAGACAGCAACCGAGAGAGAGAAAGACAAAAAATAAACAGAAAAAAATCTGTATATCAATATAATTTGTAATTCTAAATTAAACTGAAACAAAATTATCCGTCCGTTCGTCCGTCGCAAATTTCAAATATTACTCAGTTTCTGTTTATAAAATAATTTGGGGTTTTTGTTTGGAACTTTATTGTGTGTATGTAGGATGGAAATTCCTATTTGACGATACTTTGAATTTCTTATATAATCACTAAATATTGAATTTTAAGTGTGGGTATACACTTTGCACGCTATCGTGTGCAACGTCTTGTTGCATCGCATCATGGTGCGAAGCTAATACTTTCATTCCATATTCTCGCCATCTTGAAATTATCACTCGATAACAAATATCGGTTCCGATTGGTTGCCTAATGATGTTGCTATGGTTCTATTGGCTAGAATGAGATATAGAATCGAGAACATGTCTCGGACAGGAGAAAGTATTACATACGGACGATAAGGAATTAAATTACAGTATGGGAATTAAAGACTCGATTAATAATTATTTCTTCATATTGACGTAATTAAGGATATGGCGAAGCACTCTGTACCTGTTTAGAAACATAAAACTTGTTTCTTTTGCTTTCACAGCTTGTTATTTCAAACGTTCCTAAACGTCAGACATTGATAATTACCCGTACATTCATTATTTTACAAAACTCATTTTGAAAACAAACCATACACTTCATGATTACGATTCTAGTCTGTCAATATGTTATGTAAAAGATAATGAAATAGCTTTCGATCAAGCTTTTTGATAGATAAATATGAGAACATGGTTTCTAAATGATTTCTAAAGAAATAATTGAGGCATGATAAACCTCGTAGACTTCAAAGTTATTGCGTTAAAATAACCATTAACAATTAAAAAATGTTTATTTATGGCTTTATCAGTTAAAACAATTTATGATCATATTAGCAAAGGTTTCTAAAACCGCTTAAGTTATGAAAGTCTAATAGAAGGAATTCACTAGATAGCTTCATAATGGAACTATAAAAATTAACTAATGTCGCGCCAGTTAAACCTCGTGCCTCCGATTAAGATGATATGATAAAAACGTACGTTACACTTCACTATAGAAATATATTGATTTAAATGTTTTTTGGTTATTATCTGTCCCATGTTTTACATAAAAACTATATAGAATTTTGCAATGATAATGATAATTACTATATTGTCCAGGGCTTGATTATAGTAATTTTACAAAAAATGGAATGAAAAACCTTATCTATTTGGACAGTTTTATATATCAAAGACAAGATGCATTTAGTTCAAGTTTTGAGGTAACTGAGTGTTTGAAACATGCGGTTTAAATCAAAGACCAAGGCCAAACAAATATTTGTATCGAACGCATATCGTTATTTCGGAATATTGGTCATAGTCTGTGACAAAAATTTTATAAAGATGAAGGGTCAACTCCCCCCTACAATATTTCCTACTCGAAGGACAAATTCAGAAATTTTTTTAAACGTACGGAAATTTGAATAGCAAAGATCGTATAAAAATTATCGACAATTTTACATATTTCCACAGAATCACAAATGATATTCGGGACTATAAATTACTGTTAAGGACACTATTTCAAAGTTTTCAGGTTTCAAAAAATATGGCATGGAAGAACGTCTATAATCAAATTATTGTTTTTTCTCTAAATTTTGTATTCATCAAACCGGATCTGATCAACACATGCTGATTAAATTTCTCTCGTTTAATTTCCCGCCATTTCCATTCGCAACATTGCACTAATCATTTTCCATTAAATCAGTAGGAAAAACTACTACTTTATCCCGTTGACTTTAAAAGAAAAGTTTGAAAATCAAACTATCTTGAGTGGAAACATATCGTTATCCTTTCGGCCTTGGAGGATAAATAGGGAAATTTCTTTGAACGCATCAAAAACTGGACTTTTTTTTGTTTTGACTTATTCTCTTCAGGAATCTGGAATTTATATAGGTGCCAGTAGTCAGCTGAATTTTATCAAGATAGGTAATTTCGAATTGATTCCGAATGGTTTATTGACAATTATTTCATTGACTAGACATTAAGGCGTTAATTTTCCATCGTAGAGCAGTGGAATACAATAACTGAATGATTCGGGTTGCTTCTATGCTAAACACGTTGTATTTAGGAGGGTCGTAATGGGGGTACAAATGTACCTTCATGATGAATTACGGTAAAAATTCTTGCCAAATGACGTTAACGGTAATTTTTGCTGCATGACGATAAAATGTACACTTTCTTTTAGACATTAAAAATAATCGACAGATTTTGACGAATCACGTTTATTTTTTTCTAAAAATAACGGTAGCGATAATTATTTGAGACCTCTGAGGAATCACGACAAGGATATTTTGACGAATCACGGTAGAATTTTAACCAATATGACGCTATGGGTAGCCGAAAATGGCAGATTGACGCCTGACTGACGGTAAAGGGCATTACTACCCTCATTTAGGAGACAAACTAATGTGTCCAGGTAGGAGTGTTACCTTTTTGTGTGCGGACTTTTAATTTGTGAACGAGCAGATTAAAAATTACGACTAAGGATGTCAGTTTAGTACAAAGCAGTGTGCATATGCATATCATATTAACATGTACGTTTCCTGATATGCATGTAATATCTGCCACTGGAAGTTAAAAGCCATGCCATCCATTCTTTTCAGTTTTTTTTATGTATGCTGTATAATGTGTTCTAAGTGCAGTTTTATCGGTTAGATCTCAAAGATTCAATTGTAATATCTTATTGCAAATCATTTATGGAAAAAAGTCATTCTTTTATTTCAAATAAACAAAAAAAACTTGGATATTGAGCGCATTTTCTTTCCTTTTGATCCTATTTAATAAATTGCTTTCATAGAAATTTAAAAAAAGTCAGTTCCTCATTTCAAATAAACAAAAATATTGAGCGTATTTTCTTTCCTTTTGAAGCTATTTAATAAATTCCTTTCATAAAAAATCAATTTGTTGATTTCGACCGTTATCTGTATTATTCACCTGCACAAATCCATATTCTTGCTGTTAAGACATTGTTATTAATTTCTGAATGACAAATAGGTTTGTCAAAATGTTAATTATTTCTTTTGTACTGAAATGCTACAGTAACAATACCTCCGTCGTTTCAACAAACTGCAGAATTTCTACATAAAAAAAAACTATTCAGTCAAATGAAAATAACGCTTGATTAATTTCGTGCGTCCGAAGCACTTTTCTTGATTTACCTTCATTAGTAACGCTCAAACCCAAGCATTTGAAAGTCATAGATGTTTAAGGCCAAAAAAGCTATCTGACCAAAAGAGACTTTAAAAATAGCCAAATTCGTCTAAGGTTAATTTTGCGAAATTCATCTAAGGTCAACTCTGCAGAATTCAAACCGCCATTAGCAAATGAACATTGAGTAAAGGACATGTCATAATTCGTATTAATTGTTTAAAAAAAAAATTTATTTGTCTAATGAATGCTTCTTTTCGTAATTTTATTGGGGTGTAAAAGTGTTTACCGATTTCTTATAATTACATTTTTATGCTAATAAGACCACGAAAAAAAAGTTTAATCAAGTGTTTCTTGTATTTACCTATTCACTTTTTGTGGAATCACGTGTCATCACGAATGTAACATTTCATTTTGAAATGAAGGTTAATTTTTGAATGACGCGCGATTGTTGTTAGCCAATCAAACTAACAGATTCTCGTGAACCATACATGTAATGTAATTATTTATCTAATGAATGGAATTCCTACAAAGAAAGTATGGGTTTCTATTCGTTTTAAGTGTTTTAAAAACTTTTATGTATATGATGAATGGGATTCCTAAAAACAAAGAATATGTAATTGGTTGGAAAAGTTTTATGTCTCAAATTACACTGCGTTAAAAAATACAATTGGAAGAATATCAAAGATTGACATAATCTACACTATAATCTTTGCCACCTGTCTCAAAAACAGGACAATGAGTCTATATTGTCATTAACAGACAAACATTCATTCATAATATGGATCTCACTATAGAAACTGTCAATCAAATATAGACAGAAAAACTAAAGGAATTCGCTTTTTTTTCTAGAGAATATTTAAGAATTGAATGCTTCTTTTTGTAAATTTATTGGGGTGTAAAAGCGTTGACCGAAGTACATTTTGTATGAAGCGCGAAAGCGCTTCATTCTAAAAATGTGCGCACGGTCAACGCTTTTACAACCCTATAACATTACTAAATGAAGAATTCAATACTTATAATTACATTTTTTCGCTAGGATCATGAAAACACGATTTCTATCAGGTTTTTCTTTTATTTACCTGTGCACTTTATCGTGGAAGCTTATGTCATCATGGATGTTACATTTCATTTTGAAATGAATGTTAATTTCAGAATGACGCGATATTGCTGTTAGCCAATTAAAATAACGTATTATAATGAAACATACACGTTATGTAATTACTGATCTGTAAACTGTGCCAACTAACTCACAACCTGAATATAAGTCCGAATGTAAAATAAAGGTTTGTGAGTCAGCGGTAAAGTTCACACACCAATAATGATCAAATGAATGAGGGAAGTGGTTGGTTCGACATAAAGATCCCTCACCTTCAACAGTTTTTCGCTTTATTTTAAGTTATAAACGATATTTGTCAGATTTTATTTACAGATATGAAACTTAACTTCATGAATAGACACATGGTTACTTTAGACAAAATTATAATAAATTACATGTGATTTGTTTTGACGTACTTTCAAAAGGATTGTGTACAATACTGAAAAATCACACTAAACATTATTTAAAGAATTATTAAAGTCTAGTCCTTAAATCTATATATACTTGTCCATTTTTGAAGTGCGTTTAAAGAGTAATGAAATTTCAATCGATGGTTTCCTAAATCCCAAATGGATAATGATTCGTATCTGATTTTAAATCCTTATGAAACAGACAGTCTTGTACATATGTCTGATATCATTCTTTGCTTTAAATGTCAGTTTGTATTGTCCAGGGATTTAGTTTTAACTTTAAACATTTTTTCTTGTTTTTACATTAACTGGTTTGGTTTTCCTTGTTCGTGTATCGCCATATCGGTCCCCCGAATCTTTTATTATTTTCCATTTTACCGATTATTATATAAATATAAAATGAGTCCAAATGAAGCGAATTTAATCAACCAGAAGCGAAAACGTATATTCAGCTAACAAAAAATCATTAATGACGAAAAATAGACCAAAAACAACTATAACCGACAGCAACCCACGACAACCACTGAATAACATGCTTAAAAAACACCATAAACGATAGCCACCAACGACATCCACTGAATAACAGGCTTCAAAAAACACTATAAACGATAGCAACAAACGACAACCACTGAATAACAGGCTTAAAAAAATACCATAAACGACAGCAACCAAAGACAACCACTGAATAACATGCTTCAAAAAACACCATGAACGATAGCAACCAACGACAACCACTGAATAACATGCTTCAAAAAACACCATAAACGACAGCAACCAAAGACAACCACTGAATAGCAGGCTTCTAAAAACACAATAAACGATAGCAAAGAAACGACAACCACTGAATAACATGCTTCAAAAAACACCATAAACGATAGCAACCAAAGACAACCACTGAATAGCAGGCTTCTAAAAACACCATAAACGATAGCAACGAACGACAACCACTGAATAACATGCTTAAAAAAACACCATAAACGATAGCAACCAACGACAACCACTGAATAACAGGCTTCAAAAAACACCATAAACGATAGCAACCAAAGACAACCACTGAATAACATGCTTCAAAAAACACCATAAACGATAGCAACCAAAGACAACCACTGAATAACAGGCTTCTTGTTTGGGACAGGCACAAATATAATGTGGCGGAGATAAATATGTTTGTAAGGCTTCAATCTTCCCCTAACCTGAGACAGTGGTGTAGCAGCACAACATGAGAACAAACTGTAAATATATATATATATAGCATTCAGAAAATTAGTTTATACAGTATAACAAACAAACCTACTACAAAAATTCTTCAAACAATTTACCAAAGAAAAAAAAATCCAAAATGTCATTTATCATTTATATAATTAATACAATGTCTTTTAAAAATCTATAAAACGTATCTGTAAGTGTAATCAAACTTTATATATATAATTAACCATTTCTGTTCAAAGGGAAATAACTCAATCACATGTTAGTACCCCTTTTGACTATTGGAAAGGTATATAACTCAAAAACGAGAAAAGTTAAAATCCTGAAAATTGAACTTGATCTTTATTTAGTCTCAGGAAACAACATATCTATCTAAATTTGAAAAAAATTTCGTCAAAGCGTTTTCATGTTAATTAACGGACATTGTTTGGCAGCTGCCCGCCCGCCCGTTCGTCCGTCTGTCCCGCTTCAGGTTAAAGTTTTTGGTCAAGGTAGATTTTGATGAAGTTGAAGTCCAATTAACTTGAAACTTAGTACACATATATGCATGTTCCCTATGATATAATCTTTCTAATTTTAATGCCAAATTAGAGTTTTGACCCCAATTTCACGGTCCACTGAACATAGAAAATGATTGTGCGAGTGGGGCATCCGTGTACTATGGACACATTCTTGTTTCTTTTTACAAAAATATGCTACTTTTTTGCACTTGTGAATGATATGAAATGTAATCAATTATGGAATCGGAAGTGATATATTAGAAACACAGATGGTAATTTTTTAGTGATGACATTTTGATACGAGATTAGTTGTATTGATATTGTTTTTATTTTGTTTATAATATTAATAAAATAAGGTTTGATAAGCAGCTTCCTGTGTTATAAATAGGGATTTATTTTTGAAAAGTGTCAAACAAATTTACGTTTCCTGCAAAATGCAGATACGAAATCGTGCATGTTGGGTGTGAATTATTTATGTCTGGTGCAATGATTAAGATTTAAAAGATTTACATTTAATTCAAAATTAATCAAAATGATTTCCAAATGAATACTAGACTATTGAAATCGATGCATGCCATTGAACTATAAATGTTTGCCTAATTTGCGAATTATAAATTTTGTAAAATGTATACAATCCCTATAAAAATGCTCTAACTAAAAAATATACGTCCACATATTCCATTCCATATTATGAGTTTATTGCACTTTGATATTATATAATTTGATTATTTAGGGACCATTTAACTTTTTACGTTGTGTTGCTTAAAGAAAATCTGGTTATATCTTAAGAGTTATGTCTAAAAACATAAAGAGGATAGCTATGAAAGATAAAAAGCCCGAATCACGAAACAAACAAAAAATACAAAGTGACTTCAAAAGATTACAACATCTTATTTGTATATTATACAACGAAATATGCGATCAACCCGTTGGCATGTTAAGGTAAATGAGCTACTTTAGTTTGCACTTTATGTGTCGACCTAAGGACCTCCTCAGTATAACTTCACCAGTAATTTGTGTCTAGTAATGCAGTATATGTATAAGCATTAGCTCTTATTATTATTTTTATTATTATTTGTTTTAATTGTAAGTATGAATACTCTTATGCTTAAATTAATCATCGGATTCACCTTATTTAAATAGGATCAGAAATCTAAATAAAATCCTGATGAAATATTACTTAGTCATAAGTCGGTAGCTGTGACCTACTTAAATACAATTTGAATTATTTCTGTTAAAGAAAACTATGCTTAGCTTGGTGACCTATTGTTCAAAGTTTTAATTTTTTAATTTGTGTTTGTGTTTTTTAGTGATTATATATTTTGCCTGTAAATGTAGCTGTTTTCTTTCTCTTGATTTGTCTCGTTTACATTGCTACTCTTTATTTTTGATTTATCCCTCCTTCTTCTCAGTTCTAAAGAAACTTATTATACTTTGACAACAGTCAGTTTTCTGGTTTTCCTGTTAGTGATATTCTTAGATATCATATACTTCTGAAAGTATTCAATTGCTATTGGTATTTAATTAGTATGAAATACTGAACGCATGGTTTCATTTGTCTAGTCTTTACATGTTTGAAATACATCGCATTAAATGACTATTCTCAATGATAAGACAACTTTTTGTGAAAAAGAAAAAAAGAAAATTTGCTTTAAATTTTCAACACAGGTGTAAAGAGTCAGCTGGTATTCTTAATTGGTCTGTCTCAGGTTCACAGGTATTATTATCAATGATCCTAATGCATGTTTTTGCAGTTGCCTTGCACAAACAGCAGTGAAAGAATTGTATTTTCATTTAAAACTTTCTTCAGATACAGATTACAGCTGTTGGCTGTGTTTCTATTTCTCCGTAACATTTTATACCTGTCTGGTTATTCGTTGCTACATTTCTCATAGAAAATAGTTCCTTTGATATAAGTATATACTTAAAACTTAATATACATTTTTTTTGGTAAAAACTCTTATTGTAGACGATGTCGTTAACAGCCCTTTGAGGATGTGTTGAATACTAGTGTAAGGACTCTCAAGTTGTAAATTGCTGGTTGTTTATTTCTTTGATCCAGAAATATAAATTCTACCGCTGCAGTAAGTGAATTAAAATGGTTCTTTACGTAAAACAATTATTTTTTTTCGAACTTTGTATCACGAAACTTGCCGATGATTTAAAAGATTTGAATTTAACTGCATGTGAACTGCGGAGAAATATTTTATCATAAGATATGACGTTGTAAAATGTGTTTATGAAAGATATATTTTATGTGGAATAAAGGGGGTATATGTATCTTGAACACATCACAAAAAGAAGAGTAATCTAATAGTGCTCGTAGCTCTATTTACTCAATAATTCAATGTATGGGGTAAATAGGTTGGACGTCTGTACACTAAAACAGTTGGATGTGGACTGATTGATACATTAGTCTGGGATAACATGATTTATTTATTAGTTGTTATTTGCTTTGAAATAGTTTTCAGTAACCGAGATAAAAATAAGGAGATGTTGTATGATTGCCAATGACACACCTATCCACCAAAGTTCAAATAAAGTGGATGTAAGCAACTATAGGCAACCGTACGGCCTTCAACAATGAGAAAACTCCATACCGTATAGTCGGCTATAAAAGGCCCCGACATGAAAAATATGAAACAATTCAATCGAGAAAACTAACGCCATAATTTATCACAAAACAATTAACGAAAAACAAATATGACAGACATGAACCAACTACAACCACTGAACTACAGGCTCCTGACTTGGGACAGGCACATAAAGAATGTGGCGGGGTTAAACATGTGTACACTTAGATCGGTTGTGTCTTTTGTTTTATGATAGTCTTTGTTTGTGCTTCGTGCCAATCTGATGAGGTAAGCCATTTCCAACTGATTTTTAAACGGATTTTCGAATGAAAAATCGGCTATTGATTTGGGGATGTACGGCGGGCGGGCGGACGGACGAACGGACGCACAGACCGAAAAACATAATGCCCCTAGGTGGGGCATAAAAAAAAACCAAAAAAAATAAGAAATTGATAAAAAAAATTGGCCGGTGTACAGCAATGCAAACTAAATACTTCATGACACAATTTCTTGTGAAGTTATACTAAGAAGGTCCTTAGGTCGAACACATACGGCGTTATGCTGTAACTTATAACCTACAAGAGACCCGCGGCGTGATCGTATGATACGTAAAGTAACATACAATTATTTGTTATTTAGAAAGTTACTGTTTTAATAAAATTTTGATTTATAGCTTTTTCTTATTATCTTTGATATAGGTCAGATTAAAGGTCGTTTTCTTAAAGATCATATTCTTTTTTTTATTACATCATTATAATAATTATGCTACATCAACCGTAAGAAATTACATTAAAATATTGCATGCATCCACGCACCTGTAGCCGAAAATGAAATATAATAGAAAAGTGAAATATCGAATATCGATAAATGAAAAAAAAATGAATAAAGTCAAAGTAAAATCAGTAGCTATAAAGATCATTGTGTGGAATAAGGCACGTATTTCTTTTCTAAAGACGTGCCTTTAAAATAAACGTGAAATACAATCAGAACCAATTTTACTTCATTTGAAGTTTGACTAGGTGCTTCGACAGGGTTAGAATCTCCTGGTAGGCACGCATCAATTTCGTACTTATTTTAAAATCATATGCAGTAGAAATTGTCAGAATAAGGATGAGACAAACCCGATTATAACATCAGATGGTCAATGGTGAGATCTTATGAAAACTTTAAGCAAAATAACATATGTTAAGGCATTCTAATTTCCATTTTAACGTTTTATGTTGAGAATGGAAATGGGGAATTTATCAAAGAGACAACAACCCGACCAAAGAGCAGACAACAGCCGAAGGCCACCAATGGGTCTTCAATGCAGCGAGAAAATCCCGCATCCGGAGGTGGTCCTCAGCTGGCCCCTAAATAAAATTGTGTACTAGTTCAGTGAAAATGGACGTCACACTAGACTCCAAAACATATAAATGAAACATACAAGACTAACAAAGGCAAGAGGCTCCTGACTTGGGACAGGCGCAAAAATGCGGCGGGGTTAAACATGTTTTGTGAGATCTCAACCCTCCCCCTATATATATACCTCCAGTCAATGTAGAAACACATAGAAAATGTTCATTTTTCATTTTTTGTAATGTTCGTGTGGCTCGTTGATAATAAAATAGCAACTTAAAAGTAAATGAAAAATAACAAATACCAAAAGAAATATGAAGAAAAAAAGTCACATTTTATAGGACTTATGAAAATCTAATATACTTTAAACAACAGAAATTCGGCATTCACATTGTTTCCCCTGTCTCACCAAATATTTTAGTGTTTTGATGTAAAAATAGGGGGATGTTGCATCCACCAGAGACCAATAGGTCACAGTACGGCCTTCAATACTGATTAGCAAAATTCATATACCGTATTGTAAAAGACCAAGAATGACAGAATTTTATACAGTTCAAAAGAGAAAACAAAAGCCTGGGCTGATATGCATAAAACTACTTAAGTTAAGATTTGTTCCGAACGGACGGATTTTTCTACATGGCCTACGATAAATTAGTACTACGATTGGATATCTTAACTTAAGTGGTTTTATGCATATCAGCCCTGATTCATTGGCTATTTTCTTAAATGATTTTTGAAAATAGATCCTAATTGATCTTTGAACTCTGCACAAACGCCCTGCAAAGTATTATAAGTTTACTCATTTAAAAGTGTCCAATTTCATAATTACGATAATCTTACACCTTCGTAGCAATCGTGTTGTGTTTCAAAAGCGAATCCTGAAAATTATACATAGTTTTTTTATTAGTAACATATCAATTTCATAATTAGAAGTAAAACTTCATATATTTTATGAAATTTCACCTGTACATCTGTGATAAAAAAAAATAATTGATGTGCTTTGCTTTTGCGCCAATTGGCATTTCATTTGCGCCAAAAAAAATCTTTCATTTGCGCCAAAAAAATCTTTCATTTGCGCCACTAACAATATTTCATTTGAGCCAAAAATAAAAAAAAAAATCATGTGCGCCTATAATACAGGTTAATACAGGTACTTTCAGTTTAACCTTGATGGTCTTTCAGTAATGTCGACGCTTTTCGAACTCTGATTCTGAGTTGTGATTCACGATATAGCAATGAATAGTATTTCTATATAAAGTTATATATGCACAAGTATATTACCTGTAAAACGGCGCAAATATTGCTTTTATTTAATTTTTTTTTGCGCAAATGAAATATAACCTTGTGGAGCAAATGAAAGATTGGATTTCGTTAAAAAATTGGCGCAAATGCAATGCGCCCCTTTTATTTACATGCAATATCGCGAAGGCGGACATGCATTTCATATTTAGTTTACACTCTAAGAGAGGGGCGAAAGATACCAAAGGGATATTCAAACTCATCGAAAACAAATCGACAATATACCATTTGAAAAAACGAAAAACGAGGAAACGGCAAACAACAGTACAGAAAACTAAAGACTGAGCAAAACTGATAAATAGACTAAATTCAAATGAATGCAATATTGGACAACTGTTCCTTAGACTGTTCAAACATAGACTGCAGTTATGCGAGTTTTGAAGAACTAAAAACACAGCAGTTTCTGATTATCTCATTTCAAAGTTTCAAAGATATCAAGACTCACACAAACTTTCATAAAAAGAAATCATTAATTTGAGATCGATATCAGTTTATAATTCTTTGAATTTTATTTTTCAAATATGCATATTGATCAGTATAATGTTCAAACCGGCTTAGTATTATAGACTGTGGAGATATCTAGTTATGTAAACTTTGATTTAAAGGATTCTTATCTTTTATCTGTAAAGAATGTACGTTAAACAAAAAATAAACGGTAGACGAGAGAGGAAGTATTTACATATCTGAATGTATGGTATAAAAAGACATGCATTATTCAAACAACAGAAATAATTAGAGGCAAATTAAAATCCTGAAACATCTTTTCTCTCAGACAAGCCAAGGCTATTAACGTAAACGACTTGAAATACATGTAACAACATGGTCTTAAAACTACAGCTTTTAAACAGAGTACCGGGAAAGTTACTGTTGCAATGAACTTTCTTATAGAAGCGACGAATTTACTGTTAGAGGCTCATGAAATAGACATGCTTACGTCATAAAAGTCAAATGTTCGCTCAAAATTTTAATCTATACACGGACTATGCTGAGATAGAATTTTCTTCTATAGGTTGATTGCGGAAAAATAAAATAATGAGGCCAAATTGTAAATGAGACAAGTATCCTTCAAATGACCAAAGGTCAATGATGTCAACACCGTCTCGTCATACAATTATCCTTCAAGTGACCAAAGGACAAGGATGTCAACAACGGCTCGTCATACAATTATCCTTCAAGTGACCAAAGGACAAGGAAGTCAACAATGGCTCGTCATACAATTATCTTTCAAGTGACCAAAGGACAAGGAAGTCAACAACGGCTCGTCATACAATTATCTTTCAAGTGACCAAAGGACAAGGATGTCAACAACGGCTCGTCATACAATTATCTTTCAAGTGACCAAAGGACAAGAATGTCAACAACGGTTCGTCATACAATTATCCTTCAAGTGACCAAAGGACAAGGAAGTCAACAACAGCTCGTCATACAATTATCTTTCAAGTGACCAAAGGACAAGGATGTCAACAACGGCTCGTCATACAATTATCTTTCAAGTGACCAAAGGACAAGGATGTTAACAACGGCTCGTCATACAATTATCCCTCAAATGACCAAAGGGCAAGGGTGTAAACAAAGAGAGGTCATCGTATGGCAGGGAACCATGACCAAAACTCACAACATAGAGTAAGCTACAAAAGCAACCGGGATAACAAAAGTGTACCATTATATTTCATATCGTACTTACGAAACATGCAACCAAGACCATTGACTTCCTGCCAGCCATGACAACATTTATACCGTGTGACGTACTGGTGTTGGTATCGTTGTCTCGTTGTCTTGTAGTAATGGGTTCTGAAAAAAAAATTCTAGAATTATCACAAATGCTTTTGGCATAAAAGTTTTTTAAATTAGGACATAAAAAGTTGAATTGTATTATATTTAAAAAAAAAAATAATTGTAAAAGTACAATCGGTATCACATGATTATAGTGGTAATCACTCGGTTGGTGTCGCTGCTTGTGAATTATTAGTCCCCGAGAATACCATCCCATCAGAATCAAATGATATAAATTGTACTTAACCTAGGTTGAAACAAAGCCTTAGACAAAGCTGAACTTTTTCATGTATTCTAATTTTTAAACTGTTAATATTAAGATGCTCCAATATGAAAATAAGGAGATGTGGTATTATTGCCAATGAAGCAACTATTACTAGAGACCAAAGGATGTGCATGGCATAAGCTACGAAAGGCCCCGTCAAGATTATTAACTATCAACACAATTATATCAAAGAGATGTGGACGAAAAACAACACATTAACAAGACAGTATGTCTTGCCTCTTGTAAAAGTGTTTCTTAATGACAGTAAACTAAAGGAAAGCGAAAAAGATCGACACATCTTACCCTCACAAATTAGCTCTAGGATATTTAAAAAGGATGCGTTTTACTACAGTGTGTGGGTTTTTTTCCTGTCTGGGCTGATATACATAAAACTACTAAGTTAAGATTTGTTCCGAACGGACGGATTTTTCTACATGTCCTACGATAAATAAGTACCACGATTGGATATCTTAACTTAAGAGGTTTTATGCATATCAGCCATGGTTTGTAGATATTTTAACTTCACTCAAATTTAAAAAAAAAAAGACATGAGCTCTTATTTATAGATTTGTTTTTTTCTCCGAAACTAAATTGAACGGAATGGCATAATGTCGACGTAGTAACTAGATTTAAGCTGCAGCTTGTTTATCGACAGACTCAAAGGCTAATTTGTTAATAAGTTAAAAATAAATGAAATAAGGAAGTTTTGTAAATAATTAATAGAGAAGTCAATAGAACTCATTTATTTTAATGCTTATAGCGCCGTCTTGATTTATTTAACCGCGATCCTATTGACAATTATACGCATGTGAATAAATTGTAGTACGGGTAAATTTATTTGAATCGGGATTTTAATTGATGGGTTTGAATATTAACTACATGTACATAAAAAAACGTTGCGTAATTGCATATATGGGGCCTGCGCGACTCTTATTACAATAAAATTTAATTGTAAGTTTTACTGAAATGTGTACTACTTAAAGAGTTTTTTTTTTGGGGGGGGGGGGGGGGTATAATTAGGACTTAAGTAAGTTTCAAAGATCGACGTTACCAATTCAACCATAAATTCACCCTTATATTTTTTTTTTCTTTTTTACGATCCCTTCCCCTCCCCAAGTATAAAATGAGACTTGATGGAATCGAATAATATATATACTTAGAAGAACTTCATTTCTTCATAAAATCTAAATGTAACCCAGCGCTATAAAGTTTTGACAAAAAAAAAAGATAAACTTCTGCAACTGTTACACGTTTTTGTTTAAGTTTGCATCAAAGGACATCCGGAGCTAAGCGTATCTTAATTGTGGTAATACTAAGCAAAACTTCCGGTAGACATTTGTATTTATTAATCAAATTATTTTAAGTTTTTGATGTTCAAAGTTGTCCTATGATCCAAAAGTTTTCACTGTAAATTTCGACATAGACCACCCAACAAAAACTTGTGTAACTAATTATTATTTACACTAACACGATTTTCTCTCAATTACTTGTATATTTAATGTTTCATTTTGTTTACTGTTACGAGGTTTTATATTTAATAGTTTTAAAAGCCCGTATTACCCGTATTTCTCTCACAATATGCGCTCAAATGATAGGCTTTCGAAAAGATTTAAATATTTTATATCTATAAAAGTTGTTGGTTGAAAGTCTATAATAGATACAGGACATAAAAAGGCATATCACGAAATGATAGTTTGATATACACATTATTATAGTAATTCATGTTGTCTTGGAGGAGTACACTAGGCCTTCTCACTCACAAGCTGAATCAAGTCCGAAGGACTAACAAAACATTTTTATGAACACTTACATAACTATTTCGACTGTGTAGGAATTGATAATCGTGTCACGAAGCGGGTTTATACATGTATAAACTTTTTGGTTGTCATGACACTGGCAAATGAAATAAGACTTAACATATAACATTGAAATTATATACGTAAGCAACTGAATGCACACTTCGTTTCCTGGTATAACCTACACCAGAAACGGTTTATACTTAAAGTTTCGGAAGCCAAATACTTGTAATTTTTTAAGACATTTTTTTTCTAATTTTTTAATCCGGAGCTAGCCTGTTCAGGCAACGTGTTTTGTAGAAAATCCTGGAGCCACTGGTTCAGATTTGGTTGTTGCGTGAGATGAAAAGTATATTATATGTTAACGCTATATTTTAAGCTGTGGACAAGAAACTAAGAAACCTTTTTCATCATGTTAGTTTATAGTTATATCATATTATCATATTTAATTTATTGTCACAAGCCTGCTTCATGTGTTTAATGGCAAATAATTTATTGAATTGAATTGGATTTATTTACATGAAAAAGGAACCCAATAACACAAGTTCCCCAGAACCGACATCTAAATCTATGGGGAATTTAGGTCACCATATGGTTATCAAAAGAATAGACAACCGTATGACAAACTGACAGCTTTAGTGAAATACATGAATGATTTAAAGACACACCTACGATTAAATTTGATTCCAATAGCATAGTTACCATACATGTATATATTTGCACACTTATGTATTTTTGAACAAGCAAGCGCAACATAATAACGAGTCGTGTTCACAATGAAAGTTTGTTTGTAATTTTTGGGGTTCTATTTTTTTTTGGGGGGGGGGGGGGGGGGTCTATCTTTAGTTTTCTGTTAATAGTTTTGTCTTCTCGTCTTTTTTACTTTGGCGCTTACTGTCTTTTCATCGGATAATTCTACGACTCCTCCGTCGCATCCAATCGAACTGACCTCACTAAAGTGTTTTGACATTACGACTGATTTTTACCTTTAAGACTGGTTAGTCCTTTTGCCTGTCAGTACTATTTTCTTTATAACTGAATACCTCACACAAACGTTACTTATATTTAATTACTGTCATTTGTAATTTTCATTTATTGTTTTCCATTTATACATTATGTGACACTTTCAAGATAATGTAATTGGTAAGTTTGGTAATTCGATGTTATGTTTATTACTGACAAGAACATGACACCTCGTTATGGTAGGTCACCGACCCATCAAGAGACCATTATTTTTTATTAATTATTTTTAAAAATTCATCGTTAAGTACTCGAGAAATCTGGAGTTTTAAACTTCAATTAAAAACTGCTAAAACTGCAAACAAAATGAGTATATTATCTTATAGACATGAATATCATCCCCGAGATAACTTACTGTGTTTTCAGTTTATAAATAATGTAATTCGTCTTAAAATAAAATTGATTCGTCATAAGGCAAGGTTGACCTGAATAAAGTTGGGCGATTCGTCTGTTCCAGTCCTTTTGGATTTCATTGTTGTGGACGTTATATATTTTGGCTTTCCAAATTTTAATATACACTCGAACTCATATGATTAACGTACGAAACATTCGGAAACACTGAATAATATACATAAAAAAGATAAAGGGAATTACCAAAATATCGAACAGTTCAAACAGACCGCCCCAACCACCAACATCCGACCCCTTCTTGAAAATAGAGGTATAAAAGACAAATCGGCACAGTATCAGTATTTCAGAATATATGCCATTTTCGGGTATGTTTATGCCCGACCTACGATAATAAGCAAGCATTATGTTTTCTGATCTGCTTGTCCGTCCGTCCGTCCCGTTTCGAGTGAAAGTTTTTGCTGAAGGTGGTTTACTCTTAAGGATGTTTGCTACTCTGATTAAAAATAACAAGCTTTTTAGAATAATGTTATAAATTGATTGTATATGAATAATGGAACTAAAAAATAAAAAAAATGATGGGTCCGTGTGCTTGTTTTTGAGATATAAGCCATTGAAAATTTGGCGGGAAATGATTCTCTCTAGATTTTTCATACAGTTAACATTGGCAGCTTTTTTCTTTCAAAAGCTATGAAAAAATAACAAGGATTTTATAGGATTTTCAAATATGGCATTTGAAACTATATGTAATAAGATTATGAAAAGAAAAGTAGGGCTTAGTGGGCAAAAAATGTTAATGGCAATACATGGGTAGAACCAGAGGATTCTGAATATCTGACAAAATTTTAAAAACAAGAGTAGTAAACATCCTTAAGTTGTGGTCACATCAACTTGAAACTTAGTACACATGTTCATTATAGTGTGCACAATTTAACTTATCTGGCAAATTCCGGTTTTTATGCCCCCGTCGTAGGCGACGCGGGCATTAAATGTTACCCTTTCCGTGCGTCTGTCCGTCCGTACCATTTTCGTTTGTTTGAAGGAATTATGTTAGTTTATAGGTAAATGAAATGTTTTGAATACAATTAAAATACGTGTATGTATTCCCAAAAAATGCCCATGAAAAATATTAAATATCTTTTGATATAGTTGTTTTCATTATATGGTAATGATTGTTTATTGGCTGCTTGACATCCAGTTGGAACTATTTATCAATAATAGGATCAACATAATGAGTGAGGTGAATATTTCAACAACATCCTGAGTAAGATAATTATATTGCTATGCATGCAGATCTCAATGTATTAAAACATTTAATCCCGCTGCAAATGTTTGCACCTGTCCTAAGTCAGGAATCTGATGTACAGTAGTTGTAGTCTGTTTATTTAGTTCATACGTGTTTCTCGTTTCTCGTTTTTATATAGATTATACCGCTGGTTTTCCCGTTTGAATGGTTTTACACTAGTATTTTTGGGGCCCTTTATAGCTTGCTGTTCGGTGTGAGCCAAGGCTCCGTGTTGAAGGCCGTACCTTGACCTATAATGGTTTACTTTTATAAATTGTTACTTGAATGGAGAGTTGTCTCATTGGCACTCATACCACATCTTCCTATGTCTATTCCCATAAAATACATTTAACCACATTCACATGCATTATTCTGACTTAGCAAAATACTTTTTCCTTTTGCCCCTGAAACCTGCAATTAATGTATTTCAAACTGGAAGTGGTTGCACCAATAACACATCCCTAATTATTATTAGCATGCCAATCCCAATACCACCACTTTGGTCTCGAATTTTGGAACTCTTAAATTTTCCCTTACAAAAGAGTTCTGATTGCATGTCAATAGCTAGACTAACAAGGGGATATGGAGTTTTCATTAAAATAAGATAAATCTGTCATTTTTCAAAAATTCATGTGAATTTAATATTGATTTCATCCAAGACAGATAGCTCTAGATATCTATGTCTGTTGTAGTCCGAGATTACTCTGACGTCCAACGGCTGTTTTGCCAGACAAGCTGGGGCCGTGGGACAACAGCCCCCGCAACAGCCCCCCATATTGTCTGGCAAACAATCTCGGACTATGTCTGTTGAAACAATGATCGGGGATGACAATGGTTCTAACAAGTACTGATGTGATCGTGGTCATCTAACGAAAGATTTTTTATTTTTGTCTCCTAGAACAGTTAAAACGAAATGCATTTCAAATAACTGTGTGTTTAATAACTACGTGTCCTCGGCAATGATCTGACACAACTTCATGTTGGCATCCCGATTTTTGACCTTTTATTTACAAATCGATTTATCACACGTGCGTTTGAATCGCTCGGAACAATATATGCACGAGAAATGTCTAAGAGAAAAAAAAATGTCAAGGATAAACTAATTTTGGAGCGGCATGCGGCCCAAAAATTGGCGGAAGCGGTAATTATTTTTTTTTATTGAAAAGTCAATTTCTCCAAAACAGGAGCGGGAAAATCCAAAGAACTATTAATCAAATTGGTGTGGCCTTAGTTCAAGTAGTTTATCCGGAAGTTGTTGGTCACATCAACTTGATTTTAATTTGATGTAAACCTTTTGGATGCCAAATTAAGGTTTTTGACCCTGATTTTGCGGTTCACTGATCAAGAAAATGATAGTACAAACGGGGCATGGTGTCCTACAGACACAAATTATTGTGTCATCATAGCTTCTATGACACAAAGTTCCTTACAAGTCTTGTTTAGAAAACTGCTGATGGAATGTCGCACATGAAAGCAGAGAGAAGACAAATTACTTGACATAGCAGTGTTGTAGTTAATTAGAGGTTACGCTGATAATGTCATGTAAATTTCATTCCAGTATATCAATAATGACAAGATGTTAGTCACAAGAAGTGACCCATAAAATATGTCTCAAGGAGTTTGGCAACTCTGATGGGAACTTGAGTTCATTTTTGTAGGCTTTTTCATGTTCCTTGACATTTTTACGCAAGGGTTGTCATGACATTGTCAGGAACATTGAATAATATAGCTATATCATTCTACCTAGTTTTGTTTTAGTTCCTTATTTTATTATATGGAATCTTAGTCGACTTATAAAGAATTTTTATTTGTAGAATGTTCTATTTCTATGTTATCATTTGGTTTTGAATCAGGTTGCCTATAACTTTGTTACATATCTTAATTGGATAAAGTTTTTATAATGCCCAACCTAATGACCTCTCTTCATAAATAAAACAATCTCATGATCTGTCTTTCAGAAGTTTCAATGTATAACTTATCCAATTATTCTATCTTGAAAGGATTGCAAAGTCTGGAATACAATGGAAAAATATCAGTGGAAATACAGATAATTATGAAACGCTGGTTAGTTCTTTAATGTCCGCGTGTTCCTAGACTTAATTGCATGTCTCATTTCGTTAGTTCAGAAGGTACAATTATTGGACATCGATGAACGTAAGCGGCTTTTTTTGTATCGAACAGTCAATTAATGAATAAGTAACATAAGGGACTGCACTTGATTTAGAACCAATCAATTAATCCGTTACAAATGACGGTTACATGTAAATGTAATACGGATCGGAAATAGCAGATGTGTTTTGTCAATTTTCTTTTATTACGGTTTCTAATAATTATTAAATTATTTGGTATTTAAGGCACTGGAATTGAAGGATTATTTAACGAAAGTGAAGTCTCACGCGAACTTTGTCAATAAAATACTGCATACTTTTGAAATATGAAACAGCTCACGCTATGGTCTTCTATATGAATCTTTGTTCTGATTTCTAAGTAAACGATAAAACATCAATAAAGACATATATTCAAGCAGTAAAAATGTTGCTTTATTTCTCAAGTTCTTTGTTTCTTCTTGACGTGTCATGCTAGGAAACGCAATCGTAAGCTATTTGCCGTCTTTAAAACGTAACAAACAGCGTCGGATACAAAGTCATAAACAAAAACATGATACTGACAGAACATTTTAATTGTTCTTTTAACAAGATTCACAGCTTATTCCGAACATCAGATACTTTGGAACTCCTTGCACTTTTAGTCTTTTAAAATATACTTTCACTTATTTTTCTTCTTGGTGCATTAGTGTTGGCTTTTCATTTGCAATATCGGTGTCATATAAGTTTTATTTTCCATTTATGCGTTTCTTATAAATCTTCTTTAAGAAATGGACAAGCGTATTTTTCGGAGTAAAAGTATTTCAACATCAATATCTTGAATTGCATAGTTATATTTAATTCGTTTACCATGGAATTGTTTAAATGTATCTATCACAGAACAGGATCGACTTATGGTTCCAAAACTTCTGTAAATTCAGAAATTATTGCTATGTTTTTATTGATGTGAACAATGTAACTCAGCGAGCGTGTCAATGATGTCTGATACACAGCTTTGTATGCAGCCTTTCCTGATCGCAATAAATAATCTTGAATTTTTGTTGTCTTGTCATTGTAATACATTGACTTCCGAATATAATATATTCATGGAAAATTTTGGCTTCCAAATATAAAAAAATGTTAAAAATGAAATAAACATTTTGTAAATTTCGTGCGTCTGAAGTGCTTTTCAAGATTTACCTTCATTTGGAACCCTCAAACCTTAACATTTGAACGTTAGTGATGTGTAAATACACTGAAACGTTAGGAGCTACATCAAAGGTTAACTTACCTTCGTTCATGACCTATGCACCACTTTTTTGTACCTCCGCAATTTGGTTTCCATACTTTAACCATTCTCGTATACCTTTGAACACATGGAACTCGGACTAATATCATTTGTACATCTTGATAAGGACACACGTTTGGCCTGTAAAAACAAAAATGCATTTGAGAGGCATATAAATCTTCGGCAAAGTACAAAGTTGCGAGACATTTCTTTAAACCTGAAAATCACGGAGATATATCTTTTAAATATGACAAAGTTGGATAGACGAATCTGTCATTTGATCTATTTTTCCATTAGAGTGAAAGTTGTAACTGTAATCCATTTCGGACCATCAAAATGGAGAATAGGAGTAGAAACTACCGGTACAAAGTGGACAGTAAAAAGTCGAAAAAAAAAGAAAACAAATTAGTCAAAAGGAAACCGACAATAAGACACACAACACTAGACAAAACACTAGACAAAACACTTGAGAGTGAGCAACAGTTGCTCAAGAAGGGTAGGCAGATCCTGCTCCACTTGTGGCATCCGATTTCACTAACAGACAATATTCTTCCAAGCTAACCTCTCATTGTTGCAATAGTTTATTTGTTTATTTTTGAAATAAAATAAACAGTTCTTAAAGTTTACTAATTTAAAAGATGATATATACGATTTAATAAAAACTACTTTGTGTAACTTTATGTCACAGGTACATGCATTTTAGAAGTACATTTTCATAGTAATGAAAAGATAGTGATCAAATTTATTAATCTTTGTTGGTAATTTATAACGATATTAACAAATTGTGTATTTGATATGAGCATAAATCCGGTTTTGAATATAATTGTTATTGGCCTTCCCATCGTGTATATTAAATGCATTAGACCTGTTTTGCAATATATATTTTGTGTAATTACAGTTTAAATAATGTAAATCAGGCAGTTGTTTACGCTGAATGCATTTTGATAAAGTCCTATAATTTTTTACGCTCTTTCGTTTTACTTTTGACGAAATAAGTTTATTATAGAGCCCTTAAAAATAAATAATTAAAATTAATAAGAAAAAACTCTTCTTATTTTAATGTGCAATATACATATTTTTGATTAACAAATCAAATTTGAAAAATCGTTTTACTACGGACTGCGAAATTTAAAGTTCGAATAATACCGTTTCAGTCACACATTAGTTGGATTGGACTAATGAATGTCTAATTTTGTCCAAGCAAAAGGGTTTTCTACAATTATATATATGAGTATGACAAATAAAACGTTATGAATGGCGTTATAAATTTTCAACTAAAAATCTTTTAATCGTAAAAATGGAAACATGCAATAAATCCAACGAAATAGTAAAAACAATGCGGCTACATTGCCATTTATTTATTTCATAACATTTTTAAATATTGTTTTTTAATGTTTAATAAAACTCTTTTGATCACAGATCATTGAGTGAACTTTGGAATTCTAAAATGCAACAGCATGTCGTATTTTTCCAGGTGGCAAAGACAAGTAATAGTATCTTCAAAAAGATATATAAAAAACCCTGAAAACGAGGTAGGGCAAATTTTTCCCGTATACTTTGTTGCCAAATCCTGTTAGAAATTGATATGAAAGAGTCTATATCATATATTCTAAATCTTTTTTTCAACAATTTTACATCTTTCCATAAATTTAAAATGTTATTCAGCGCTATACATGTTGCTGTTGAAGGCATTTACTAGTAGTTAAAACAAAAGCTAATATCAAATACAAACGATGAATATTGTTGTAGTCTTATCAAGAGGTCATGTTCAAAAAATTTGAAAGAAACGACAACAAAGCGGTGATGGCAAAGGACAATGAAAAAAAAACCCTAATGGCTATATTGACAGAAATGCATGATTCAGGTATTTTTTTTTTACAACGTGATAGCTGCAAGATCATCGTTACGTTTTAAAAAAACGCCAGACTGACAACTTGACTTCCAGACGACAGTACATGGATTTATCTGATTTGTTTAAAAATACGAATCTAAATTGATAAGTACTGACATAATACATATGTTTTATAAAGACACTAACTTGTAAAAGTTAATAAATAAAATAAAAAAACGACAGCGAAGTGTTTCAAAAATTAGGGAAAAGTACGTACAGCGAAGTATTGCAAACATTTAAAATAAAAAAAAGCGAAGTATTGCAAAATTTAGAGAAAAAAACGACAGCGAAGTGTTGCAAAAATTTAAAAAAAAAGAAGACAGCGAAGTGTTGTAAAAGTTAGAAAAAAGGACAGCGAAATGGTGTTTGAAAAGGACAATGAAAAAAAAACCACCCCTAATGGTTATATTGATATGAGTCGGGTATTTTTGTTACGACATGATAGCTGCAAGATCATCATTACGTTTAAAAATCGTCAGACTGACTTCTTGACTTCCAGACGACAGTACATGGTCTAGATTTATCTGATTTGTTTAAAAATACGAATCTGAATTGATAAGTACTGACATATTCCATATGTTTTATAAAGACACTGACTTGTAAACGTTAGAAATAAAAAAAAAACGACAGCGAAGTGTTGCAAAATGAAAAAAAAAACACAGCAAAGTGTTCATTGTAAAAATTCGAAAAAAAAGGATAGCGTTGTGGTGTTTGAAAAGGACAATAAAAAACAACCCTAATGGTTATATTGACATAAGTCAGGTATTATTTTACGACATGATAGCTGCAAGATCATCATTACGTTTTAAAAAAACGCCAGACTGACTTCTTGACTTCCAGACGACAGTACATGGTCTAGATTTATCTGATTTGTTTAAAAATACGAATCTAAATTGATAAGTACTGACATATTCCATATGTTTTATAAAGACACTAATTTGTTTAAATTAATTTTAAATGCATCTACTTGTTGTACATCAAATGATTAAATATTTAAATGATTTTATAACACGAACAATGATGTATGATATCAGCGAACTAAATTAACACAATGGCCGTTGTCAAATGAGACATTCCAACCACCAGGTTGCATCTGATAAATGGTTGTGCGAAATAAATAATTACTTATTGATATGTCTATATCGTACAATTATCGCGGTTAATAATTCAATGTCTTTGAAACATCCACCTTTATTACTTAAATCGGTATTTTAGATATTTTTTTATCATTTTAATTCTGTAGTAAAGTTTGACGTACAGTAGTACATGGGTTGGAACCAGTAAAGTAAAAATTTAAATAGAATCTATTTAATTGACCTCTAAGCAAATGTGAATTTTTAAAGGGGACGCATAAACGCATTTGATTACACTTTCATAGCAATTATCAATTAAAAGGTAAAATAAATCGTTATTTATTACACTTTTTAACAAACTTCTGCCAAGGCAAAATTGTACTTAGAAGCCAAGATTGTATTTGAACATTTGCATGCAGAACATGGGTTGGAACCTATAAAATAAAAACTACCAATAGAAATATTTTAATTGATCTCTAAGCAAATGTGATTTTTTAAAGGGGACGCTAAAACGCGTTTGATTACACTATCATAGCAATTATCAAAGGTAAAATGTATTGCTAGTTATTACACTACTGTCAAGACAAAATTGTACTAAGGAGACAATATTGTATGCGAAGATTTGCATGGATCAATTGACGATCATCTTGGTCGTAAAACGGATATTTGGGACGATCAAATCAAAAATTGATGTCCACAAATCTTTTAATACAGTACAGGCATCACAATTATAATGCAACTGATAAAAAAAACTCCGTTAAATCATACATTTAAAATTCTGTCATAATGATGTCTGCACTTGCTGCACAATATCAGAACACCAATCACGGAATTGATTCCCTTAAATTTGTGGCGCTCTCGAATCAAAATGAACGTTACAAACAGTGCTGCTTTAGAATTGTTTTACTGTTGTGGTTCACAATTGGTTCATAATCGGTTAAACCACTCATCAGAGTTATTGTATACATGTGTGTCAACTTTAAATACAACTTACTTACTTACTTACTTACAATCTGACTAGTTGAATTACGTTAACAAACGTCCAGAAAATTTCTTTGACAAAAAAGAATATGTTGATGTGAAACATATTACAACCTGTTAACTATGAATTATTTATGCTACAAGACAACTGTTGACAATGCTAGTAAATTTCAATTTGCATGAAATTACAACCACCTTTGTCATTAAAACATGAAATGTGATTAGTAATTCATTACATAACCATAAAACAGATTGTATAATGACTCAGTAAATATGTTAAATTTGATAAATTACACGAAAGGTGGTCCATTATACAGAAATATAAGTATGCATTTCACTTTAATAGTACACACTACGGTAGGTGCATTTTGTATTGACAAGATGAACAAATGGAAATGCAGACGTGATACGTACGTGTAATTCAAGCACGTATACGTGTCTGGTGCACAAAAGTGTAATACGGTACACACAACGGTAGGATACGTGACAGGATACCTACGAAACGCGATATGTGTAATTCAAGCATCTATATACGTGTACGGGGAAAAGTTTTAGATGCATGAACAAGCCATCTTGTTGATGATTCTGAAAGGCTGCAAATGGGAATAGACAGAAAATGGGTAGATCAGAGATGTTATTTGATTTAGTGCACACGGCTGTAATAAATGAAAGAAAAAAAAACATTTTTTTCATCTAACGAAAAGAAACGGTAGATTATTGGTGACTTTGCTGTGATAAGATAAAAATTCCAAATAACTAATGGAGCTGTTGTCTTTCGTATTTAATGTTTGAAGGGGTTGTCATCCTTTGCCACCAATGATTAAAGGGGTTGAAGTTCCGCTTTATATGGTTGAGACAAATGCAGTTTATTTACTGTACATTTAAACCGATATGTAACTTTATATGTAACGATATGACGCCATCACGATCCATCATGCACGAGTTGGTTGACCGCTATGGGATTTCTGTTTCACAGATTACGATGGATATGTTCCAATTGTAGTAATCGCAATCCCGTCCTCCCCCCCCCCCCCCCCCCCCCCCCTCCAATGTGACCTACCGAATTAGATTTATCACCTTATCACCAGGTTTGTACTGACGTGAGCAACACGACGGGTGCCACATGTGGAACAGGATCTGCTTACCCTTTCGGAGTACTTGAGTTCTCCCCGGTTTTTTTGTGGGGTTCGTGTTGCAGAGTCTTTAGTTTCCTATGTTGTGTTTTGTGTACTGTTGTTTGTGTTTTGGTCTTTTCCTTTTTTGCCATGGCGTTGTCAGTTTATTTTCGACTTATGAGTTATTAATGTCTTCGGTATCTTTCGCCTCTCTTTTAAATCATGTCTGTTCTGAAGCCAAACTGCAATATATCTAGGTGGATACATTATCGAAGTCGACAGATTCGTGGTTGTTATAATAACATAAGATACCAAGTTACACATGATTCATCCAATTTGCTCGAGGTACGAAGTGAATTATTGAATTGGGACCAAGAAGTCATCTTTAAGTTAGAAACAATCTTTTAAAAACACATACGTTTTCACCAAAAAATAATATAAATTGTATTAACTGTCAAATTAACTTTTTTGGACATCACTAATTCAAATTGACATATGGATAAAAACACATAGCTTGATAAGGTACAAAATAATTTTAGTAGGAAATCTGGACAAAATCCGTGTTTTGTTCAATTATACAATGCCGGAGTAATGTAGTGCAACGTATCCGTCTAGGCACTTTGTAAATCTGTCAAATGGCTAAAAACACAACTGGATAAAGTGCAAAACAACTTTCGTAAGAAATCTGGTCAAAATCCATGTTCAATTATACAATACCGGGGTAATTCAGTGCAAATTTATATCCGTCTAGGCAGTTTGTTAATCTGTCAAAAACAACTTTACAATGTTTCAGTAATAACAAGCACACAAAATTGATATAAACCATACACGTTTTCACACTTACCAATTAACACTTAGTACAGACTTATTAACCCTTGTAAACATTCCACAAATGGAGATATTTTGTTCGTCATTGGAGGACTGGTTAAAATTGCTTTGTTTTCCCACAGATACGAATCTTAATGACTTTGCAAAACAAATACCAATATTTAAATCATTGTTATTGGAATGTAAAGTCAGATGGAATGCACGATAGTACCGTGCACCATTTTCGGATAATTTCCGTGTTTTATCGATTCTTAAACATAAACTGATACCACATATTTGCGCCAAGGTTCATGAGGACTGGGTCAATTTCATATTTGGTATTTACAAAAAATAAAACAAAGCCAACCTCTGAGTAATATCAAGACGACATTTTGATTTAAAAACATCATGCTATTTGCAAAAAGTACGACTCGCGAATATTTTTTTAGCTACATATATACATATAATAAAATTAAAATTAATAAATATATATAATAAAAAGAAAATTAAACCATAGAATCCTAAAATAAAGTGTATCCTTTCAGAAAACAAAAAAAAAATTGAATCGTTGTCTTACCAATTATCAAAATAGGTAAATTTACTGTATATTCCTTTATGAAAAATAAATTATATGAGTTATCTCCCCCTGATACAACTTAGTAATTTTTCTGTTTTTGAAAAGAAAAAGATATCACGATAAGATAAAATCATAGTTTGTTCTACATTAAAAAAATATATAATCATTCCATTTCCACATCAAATTTGTTAACGTTAGTAATCTAGACCGATCTTTTGCAGCTATTCACAAATCTAAAATTTCCATCTACCAGAAATATCAAAAATAAACTCCAAACTTATCGGAAGTGTAACCGCGTTTTGTTACAATATTAATTTTAATTAAAAGATTTTTTCTTAGGAACAGCATATCTTACCAAAAAGCTTGATATGAATGGGAAGAAGTCGAAAATGTTCTTGGCAAAAACATTGTAGAGTACTGTTACCAATTAATATAGCACCAAAATGACTAAGCAAAAAAGGAGGGTCATTAGATTTGATGAAGACAAATTATAAAATGGATTAAAATAGACTTGTCTCAAATTATTAATGAAGATAAAAGACTCCTCATATAATCTTTCAATACAACATTGTAATGCCGTTAATCAACTCATAGAAACAGTTTTCCTTTGGCACATGTTTTAGTATATATAAATAACACATATCTTAGAGGGTGATAGAGCAGATTGTTACCCCGAGAAAACATTGTCAACTGAGGCGAAGCCAAGGTTGACAATGTCTTTTCAAGGGGTAACAATCTGCTCTATCACCCTCTCAGATATGTGTTATTTAATTTATTATACTAAATGTTCTGTTATTACTGTCTATTAAATTTCAAATTCAAAGTAATAAACATGTCGTCGTGTACATAACAATCATCCGTATTTATTAAAAGCGCACAATTGATCAAGCGTCTCCGTGAAGGGTAATAGAGTATTTGCCATGGGATAGAGTTAATTGTCTCCCTCGTATTAACCAATCAGAATCCCGCATTTTGACATGAAGTATAATAAATAAAAGTGTTCCATTCTTAATATATGAATTATACCAGTATTATGCATCATGTTTAACGTAGTATTTAAAGTATCAACGATAACTATATTGATAAGATCAGGAACAAATAAAAACTTATTGAAAAAAAAACTCGTACTGACAGATTTTAAACAAGGAATGTCTTGTTGCACAAAAACTGCTGAAATCATTTGTAATAATTAATATGTTTCATTGAGAAATGATATATATTTCTAATATATCTTATGTAATCAAATCATTGAGTTTAAAAGTTGTACTGCTAACCTCGTAAACTAAATATTAAAGCTAAGAGTACTGTTACTATATATACAATGGGTGTTCTGTATTTAACTACTTTATTGTAAGTGTTTAAATATTTTGAATCGAGTAAGTAGAACCATAGCGACAAAACAGACGAAAATTTATATCATTGAACGAGACATGGATGCGAAGAGTTTATTCCCGCTATTCTATTGATTGATTGATTGATTGGTTGGTGTTTAACGCCATTGCAAGAACTCTTTGAGGGTCTCTAGCTATTCCCTATAATGCACCCTCTTGTGACACATCTCAGAACATACATATTGGACTTAAATGTTTTAAAACAACAAAACACACTATAGATATCTCCAAATAGTCACGTCAAATCATGGAAATGTGTTAAAGAAACTCATACATTACATGTCTCTACACGAACTATAAATATAGAGTACTAAAATTACAGATGAATGAATTACGATACGTCTTCGTAACTTACAAAGCAAATCAGATTCTGATACAGAAAGATTTAGAATAGATTTCAACCCAGCTGCATGTAAAACCACGTGAAAATTTTAGTAATATAAACAAATGAAATAACCATGATTAACTTAAATAATACTTTCACAATTAAATGGCAATGCAATAATCGTCTTCAAAAATACTACAAGTAGTGGAATGTGAAAGATAAACTGGATCCCGCTTGTATTTACGCGTCTATGAACAAAATGTAGAGTAGTCAGCCGAGAACCAGCTTGTGTGAAAAACAGTTTAATGTTTCATTCTAAATGCAAAACGAACACTGACAACTAGATTCGATTGTAAATTTGAGGACATTAAATTTTATAGCAGCATATTATGTATATTTTTATCATAGATAATGAATCCGATTAAAGGGTCATACTAACTTAAAAATCAAGTATTGTAATTCACATTCTTACTTTTATATTTTTAGAATACTTATGCATATTATAGTTAAAAAAAAATTGACGCGGAAAATACTAAAGGTATATATATATTCAACTTATGTCGAAGACAACTTGACAACGCAATGTCAAAAAAAAAACGAGAAACGACGAAAAAACAAATAACAGTCTTCAGAAGGCAACATAGAAAACTCTAAACTGAGAAACACAAACAAACCCCACCAAAATGTATACAGTCATGAATCTGATGTTCAGTAGTTGTCGTTTGTTGAAGTGGTTCATAGGTGTTTATCGTTTCTCGTTTTTTATATAGATTAGACCGTTGGTTTTCCCGTTTGAATGGTTTTACACTAGTAACTTTTGGGGCCCTTTATAGCTTGCTGTTCGGTATGAGCCAAGGCTCCGTGTTGAAGACCATGCTTTGACCTATAATGGTTTACTTTTATAAATTTTGACTTGGATGGAGAGTTGTCTCATTTGCACTCATACCACATCTTCTTATATCTATATAAACGACTTTTAAGTCTCGATCAGATAATGCGGAATGTATAAATACGCAACCACGTCCGGATAGAGTAGGTTTGTTTAAAAAATGCCCTGTGTAGCAAATTTCAACGCTATCTGCACCTTAGAATGTAAGTACTCTTGAGAGGTATGTCGATGGTCTGTTGTCAGGCAGAATTTCTATCCCTATCCTAGATGCCATAATTTTATAAAATAGGCGGAAGACACCAAGGAAATTTTCAAAACACGTAAGTCGAAGAAAAATTTATTGACAACACCGTGTCAAAAAACGAAGAACGACGAAAAGACGAACGAGTTCACAAAATACTACATAGAAAACTAAAGACTGATCAACCCGAACACCACTAAAACCAGCGGTAAACACAGGGGCTTCGGAAGGGTAAACAGGTCCTGCTCCGCATGTAGCACCCGTCATGTTGCTCGAACAAGTACAAATTAGGTGAAAAAGGTGATGTCACAAATGGCTCTAAAAATTCCCCGGTCTTCATCTCTCTTCACCACACTGCATAACCTGTATATTTTAGAGATCTTGCTAATTTATTGTCGTCCTGGATACGCCTGAAATGTTTGCCACTGGATGTAATGCAAGCAACAATCAATCAACCAGCTGATAGGTGAGATATTTAATCGATGTGTAAGATATCTTCAATTTTTATTTGTGGAGGACTTTAATATGTTAGTTCGAACTAAAGTTATGCGAATGAAAATCGCAAAGTCCGAGGCAATTTTTAAAAAACAACTCCATTAATGAGCAGAAATTAATAAATTTCCCAATTCAAAGTAATTAATTATGTAGATGACAACAAAGAAAACAAATGAAACAGATGACTTTTTTTTCCAAAATCATTTAAGGTATGTTGGTTCTTGATAAAGAAGAAGACAGATACTTTAAATGACGTAACGATAACTACTTAACTTGCTTTCTTCAATGGTTAACCAAGGACGAAATATTTCCAGAAACCCAGTACTATGGACCGATAATTATCGTCAGAATTAATGGGTTACTTTTTAAACAGGGGTCTGAAAGCTATACAAAATGTGCTCTCAAGTCGATATAAGAGTTTTGGCTGTAGCTTAAGTAAAAGTTTCTTTTCCAAACGTAAAAGACCTCTTAATGCTATACTTCAACTTAATCTATAACTATTCAAATACCCCCCCCCCCCCCCCCTTTCTATACAATGCCTTACATGTTTAGACAGAAGCTGTGTAGCTAGTTCTTTCTTTCTTTTCTTTACTGCCCTGGTAGCCATTGTGTAGATACTGTTTCATTCAAAGTATTGGAAAAATTACCTTCAAGAATTTTTCGAGTAATTTAATTGCATAAGAAAACAATCAATTATTCTTCAAATAGTACCGCATGATAAAAAGGAAAAAGTAATTGTATAACAGACGCCTATCACACAATACTCAGTCTATTTATTTAACCCGAAAATCTATTAATTATAGAGAACGAAAAAAGAAAAAGCTCATCGAACCGTATGTAATAATATCTAATTACAGAAGAAATCGAAAGTCTCCGAAGTACTTTTTAGTGGTATCCGAAGGACATAATAACAGCTTCCAGTGATTGTAATTTTAAACTAGATAACGTGTGTGACAAGAAGATTGCTCGGGTTACCCAAATATCCATGTGTGTTTGATGGGCAATTTGTTTGGGTCGATTATTTTTACAAATGTTGGTTATTTTTGTATTTTGTTGGTGCATTTATTTTAGCTTTACAAGAAAAAAAATATTCACCGTACAAGTACTTAGTAAAAATGTCAGACGAGTAACTATCTAAAATCGTTCGTGATAAAACATTTCGGATTGTAATTTATCGAATGTGTACCTCTTTAACTCATTACTTATTTTATCTTATTTTTTTTTCTAATTCTTTAACTAACAAATAATGTATTTTTAAACTATCATTACTTGTTCTCGATAATACTTTCTGTTAAAAATGAAGACGAGATCGATCTTCTACATTTTATTACTTATATTTGAGAACAGACACGTCCAATTGCTCGTTCATCTATAATTTTCTTTAGAGGTTACTAAATATTTTTAAATTTTAAGTTCGATAAAAAATGGAGTGAAAATGAAGAAAAAAAGAAATGACGATGAATTGGAATTTTATCGAAATTTATACAGAAAATATTAATATATATACAGAATAAAAAACCAACTAAGGCATAAATTGATGATGCCGAACAAAGTTTAAAACAAAATCTCAAAACCATCGATTCATCGTATATTAAAAATATACTCTTTTGCAACCTCATTGCACATGTTTACGATGTTAGTTCTTACATGTTTCAAATTTGTTTATTGATTTTAAATACAACGTATACAGAACCACCAAACTGCTTTAATTTTAAATTACAACAATTACGGCGTAGGTTTCTCATTAATCAATTCCTTAAACAATGTTCCTAATCGGTGAAATTGCTCTACGATCGAATACTACCTCATTAAAGACATTTTAAAACAGCAATTCCCAAGCATACAAACAGACACAGACAAATTCCGTCCGTTTTTCTAATTAAGAAATGCAATATTTGTTCAGGAAACGAACTTAAAACATGAAATCGGAAAAATTATTGTCAATGTCACACAATGTTGTCTATCTTTACCTGGACAAATGGACTGAATTTATACTGAATGTGCAATTGATGTTTCATGATTTGTTCATTTAAAATTGCTATTTATAACTCTAAAGCGTCTAAGTACTACGATTCCAAAATAAAAACAAGTAACTACTGTTACAAGCTGCTGTTTAGAAGTCTTCCACACGAAGTTACCATTTACACATACCCCCTGGGAACGCATCATATAGATCATTCGATCCATCGTGACGTGTCGAACAAGAAATAAATGGTCCAGGATGGGGATCAGAAACATTTTTCACGATAATTGAACATTCTAAAATGACAGGGAGTGTTCATAAACCCTGCTGACTCAGCATGTCAAGCAATGAAATATGTGGTTAAGAGGAGGGGATCTCAACCATTTTCAAGCTATTTGAACATTTTAAAATGGCAGGGAGTGGGCATTAGGAGACACATCTTAAATATCATTCAATGATTTTTATAGTTTGTTCTTTTGTTGTGTTGTTACACCACTGTCCCAGGTTAAGGGAGGGTTGGGAGCTCACAAACATGTTTAACCCCGCCACATTCTTTATGTGTCTGTCCCAAATAAGGAGCCTGTAGTTAAGCGGTTGTCATTGGTTCATGTCTGTCATATTTGTTTTTCGTTAATTGTTTTTTTATAAATTAGGCCGTTAGTTTTCTCAATTGATTTGTTTCATATTTTTCATGTCGGGGCCTTTTATAGCCGACTATACGGTATGGGTTTTTCTCATTGTTGAAAGCCGTACGGTTGCCTATAATTGTTTACAACCACTTTATTTGAACTTAAGTTGTCTCATTGGCAATCATACCTCATCTCCTTATTTTTATATTAGTATGTCAAACAATACAAAATGAAGTTCAGGAGAGGGGATCTCAATCATTTTCAAGATAATTGAACATTCTCAAAAGGCATGGAATGGGGATGACCCTTTGGCCTCATCCTTTATATCATTAAGGATGTACTCGGGTCAGGTTTATGAATTTTTGTTAAATGTTCGGACTCCTTGTGTTCTTTCCTACGATACAGGGTAAAATATTTTGCCCCATATTACCCACTTTTCTTTTCATAGAAGACTACATAAAAATGTCATTACCAAAATTTAAGCAGATTCTATATTTTTTCTTACGATTTGAGACCCAAATAATGCCAATGCTAAATATAAGAAAAAGGTCCGTTTCAAGATTTTCCCGCCATTTTTTAAAAAATCAAATATCTCAAAAAGAAGTTCAATAACCTATCAATACTTTTAGCTTATTTTGTTCCTCGGCTAATGCTCTTCTGACTTAAAGTATCAATTCTATATTCTAGATTTTTTTTTTAATTTCACCTAAATACATCCTTAAATTCATCTTGATTTATGTAAAACAAGAAAGTATATACCGGGTAAAGATCTCGATCATTCATAAGATATTTGAACATTCTAAAATGGCAGGGGGTGAGGAAGACCAATTATGACTCTATATTTCATTTAATTCACCTTGAAACGACAAATAAGAAAATATGTGGTTAAGAGGTGAGGATCTTAGTCCAATTATGACAGAATAGTTCAAATTCTTCATGTTGAATATAACATTTTTATGTGCATAGATTTCTGTTATGTTTACCACTGATAAGGTATATAAATATGAAAAACGATCAATCAATATTAAGTGCATTTTCTAATTCAAGATTATATATAAATGCATATATAAATATCGTAACGATTGGTAACTTAACCTACTTAATATATAATGTATGTTACAGAGAAGTCAAATTGTCAACAACAGATAAAAGCTATCCTATAACCAACCCACGTTTTAAATTCGATAGTTTAATGCATGTGGGTTTTTTTTCTGTTTTTTTTATTGAGTTTTGAAATGTTCTTAGTGTGTATATCTTCAATTTTTTTCTTTTAAAATCGCTGTTGTACTAGACTTTGTATATATATTTAAATATTGCATTTTTTGGCGTGAATCGAAGATCATCGCAGTTTTCGCGACGATTTACTATAGAAGAAACAATAGTCAAATAGACAGCATGTTGACCTCTAGATGTCTTTTGTTTTGTTTTGTGTTGGTGGACTGCTGACTTACTGATGGATAACACACAAAGCTTTAAATTTGTATTTTTTTAAGTATCTCCTTAAGGATTCAATACAATCTCAAGTGGTTCCATTCGTATGAGTTTGCCCTTCCGAATATAAAATATGGTGGTGTGATATGATTGCCAAAAACCTCATTATACAGGAATGTTTACATCTTCAGGTCTCCGCACGACCTTCAACCATAAGCAAAACCAATACCGCATTACATATTCTTTACCCGATAAAAGCGTTACAGACTTTTAGAAATGTCTAATTTCTTTCAACATATTCTTTGTTAAATAAATACATCAATCACCAATCAGCTACAGGTTAAAACGTTATGCATTGACACTGCCAAAATAGAGAAATTAACCAGAAAATTGTAGTAATTATTGTTTGCTAATTATATTTTGTTGTTCAAGGTAACACAACACAGACTTTATTTATAATATACGTCTTAAAGCCAACTATGAAAGAAGCGTACTTTTAGTTGCTCCAGTTTTCTTATGTTCCGTATTCCTCTACCGGATCCCTTCTCATCTCCGGTTATTGGTTTGGTTTATATAGTCCAACCTTTTGTTTTCTGGGAATTGTTGTGTACAAAGTTGTTTGTTCGTCTTATGCATTCTAGAGTCATGATGTTGTCTGCTTTTTTTGTTTTTTTTTTTACTAATGTTTGTTTATTGCCTCCATCATTATGGCCATAAAGAGAAAATATATACATATCATGTCTTATGATATTATAATAACATGGCATGTTATAACGACATATTATCTCGTAAATTTATATTGATATATGTTAAAACGACATAGCATGAGAATTTAATAACTTTCACGTTACAAAAAAAACTTTTGAAATCCGTTTACCACAGAGGGCAATATGTCTTGTGTGTAAGTCATAGAAATATGTCTTGCATATTCATAAATTATGTGATAAAATATGACCTTTAGTCACAGTTTCAGTTTACAACTGTTTCACGTCATATAACTGTGTTCTACGTGTGAGCGTTTGTCAATGGATGAAAACCACATGTCGACCTGTAGATGCCCATTTTGATAGACTTGAATTTATTGGCTGGGGTTTAATTGAACTTTTCGAAACATGCATGCTTCAGTTACAGTATCAGTGAATATGTTTTTAAAAAAGGTCTGTATGTCTAGTGCCGACAACAAAATGTGATCGTTGTCGGTATACACCGAGTCCTTAACTCAGTTCTAGATGATAGAATACGTCAGCTTTAGATCGCAAAAACCTGACGGTCCAATTTATCCGAATGACATTAGTCTTTTACTTTGCAATTAAGGAACATATTACAAAGTATCCATAATTCCGAATGGTTTTCTTCAGTATGTCATACTGTATGTGTTCCTGGTCTCGTTACTTCACTTGAGTGTTTGTCACTAGGGTACCAGTCGAGGATCGGTGTATCAGTCTGTCGGTATGTTACTGCGTTTGTCCGTTACCAGTAGAAGATCGGTGTATCAGTCTGAAGGTATGTGACTGCGTTTGTCCGTTACCAGTCGAAGGCAGGTTGTTTACTTCCGTTGTATGTTTTTTCAACAAGTATAAAACTTGAAGCCTTAGAATTTTACCAGAAAAGTTGGAAGTATTGCTCAAATAAACCAAAATCAAAAACAAAACAATTCCTAGATAAACATCATGGCTTTATATCACTTAAAATTGATAGCCATAGAATTGTACCCGAAAAGTTGAGTAAACTGAGCAAGCAAACAAAACACTTCCTACATAAACATCATTATTATATAACACGTAAAGATGATAGACATAAAATTGAGTGTACCAGAAAAGTTTAGTATACTGCTCAAGCAAACAAAACAATTCCACATAAACATCATGATTATATAACACGTAAAGATGATAGACATATAGAACTGTACCAGAAAAATTGAAAGTATTACACAAATAAATCAGAAAATCAAATTCCTAGACAAAGATCATGTAAATGATATACGCTAATGAATTTTTACATCTTGTTCGTGACAAAATGTCTCACTTTGAACAAGTATACAGATACCATGAATAACTCCACTACTGGTTGGTAGAAATGTCTATAAAAACTTACTCAACATGAATTCATTCCATTTCCAAGACACAGTTATTTGATTAACTTAATGTAATGCACTCCTAAATGACAGCATTTATTTTATTTCATTGTAAAGTTTTCTAAACGTCTGAACACTATCCGTTACACTCAAATATTTGTGTGGCCCTTTTTTACTGTTTGGGACCTGTCCTTTAGGGTTATGGTTCAGTTTAGGTGTAGATTAGGTTAGGAATAGGTTTCAGGGCTAGGGCTAGTGTTTGGATTATGCATGGTAAGTATTTGTTTTAATGTTAGAGTTAATTAGGTATAGATCTAGATGGATGTGGCGGTTCCTTAAAGTCAAAAATGGCCAAATGAGCCATGTCTATAATTAAAAAATGTCAGTGACCTTGAACAGAACAGTAGATAAAAGCATACCCAAGACAAGGCATTTTGATTTACTTAATTTAATGCACACTTAAATGACAATATTTAATTTATCGCATTGATCCACATTCCAAGTCCCGATAACTCAAATGATTATGAAAATTGCAGACCAAGGACATCAACTACTATATATGAACGTTAACATTTGTAAACACTTTTGCAACGCTTTACTTTCGATGAAATGGACATGATAAGACATTTTAACAACAAAACAACACAAAACATATCATAACTCAAAGGCAACTTCAAAGCATTCTGTCATCAAATACCAAGTAACGGTTGTATTTGTCCCCATATTTATTTAGATGTAATTTGGTTCAAAAGGAAAATGGTACATAACATTTCAATTAACCCGTTTTTATTGTAAAGCTGTACAATTTAAAAAAGTTATTTGATAGAAACTTAGTGAGCGGTCCCTTTTTATATATAGAACGTAAGAATATCGTTACGAAAGAAACCCCCAAGTATCGCACTGGTGCTATGTAGCTAGAAAACGGCGATGGGAACGATAATTTTGTCATCATTTATAAGTTTTGTCATGCAGTAGAGGGTTCGTGCACGATTAGAGTAAACATAATTCCATTCGCTGAATATTGATTGCTCTTGTAAATTCTTGCAATAACATAGTCTTTTGATTTCTATACAAAATGAAAAAATAAATAATTAAAAACAGTTTGCCCCCTTACTTGGCCTTAACGTCGGGTAGTCTATATTGAGGTTCCGGGGATATACATTGCCCATATTGTCTTTGTAAACAAACGACATAAAAACATGCGTCAATGTAAAATTTATGAAAACAAATGTGAAAATCGTGGAAATTGCCGGAAAAAATAAAGACGGATAGGATGAAGCCATCGGCAACCTACAGTACACCACGCAGCAAGGGGTTTGGCGTCATCGGAACCAACAGTCCAACACGCAGCAAGGGGTTTGGCGTCATCGGAATCAACAGTCCACCACGCAGCAAGGATATCGATGTCAAATGAACCAACAGTCTACCACGTAGCAAGGATGTCGACGTCATATGAACCAACAGTCCATCACGCAGCAAGGATATCGACGTCATATGAACCAACAGTCCAGCACACAGCAAGGATATCAACGTAACGGAAGTAAAAATGAATATTAACAGACTTTGCTGGATTCAAAACGTACTTTTCTACAATATATCACTGTCCTTCTTTTATTCATTGTGTCTCTAATATAGAATCTTTCTTAAATGTCAAGATAACATTCGGTTATTTCCAGAACTAAACTGACGTCATGTATCAATAATATATGAGTTTCCATATATTTTCCAGATTGCGTCTACACCCCCATCTCGTATAGAAAAAATTGTCCAATAACCAATCAATTTAACAGAAAACGATAAAGAAACACAAATTTTGCATTAAAAAGTGAAGCGAAAACTCCATGAATATCTGATTGTTAGTTTAAATGTAAAACACTGTAGAAATTAATTTAGATTTACAATCGTGACAAAAAGGCAGTTTAGAACACAAATGTACATACATTTTAAAGGTCACAGCTCTTTTAAATAAGACGTCAGGTCGCATGGTCGTCCGACAAGCTCAATAAGGTTGCAGGTTTGTTTTGACAAAGTGTGAGCCACATACATTAGTTGTAACCATTTGAAGAAGACCTTTACACATTTAAGCAAGTCAGTGAGGTATGTTTTATTGAAATCGCATCGGTCAGCCAACAAATAAAAACACAAACATAAAAACACCCATAAACTAAAAATGTCAGATAGTTTGACAAATTTTTAAAAACATCAAAGTCGTTCTTGTTCAATAACTTTATTAAGTAAACTATCTGCGTGTAGAAATTTTTTCTTTTGAAGCAAATAATGATTTAGGGCATACTTCTGACTAAATTCAAATGCACCCTTACAAAATCATTTTTTCAGGATTTTCAAAAGATGTTTTAAAACATTTTTGTGTTTGTTTCTTTTTTGTTTGCTCAGATCATGAAAAACCTTGCAGCAAGTGCAAGGACAACAAAGATAAACACAACGTTGGCCTTAGGGATAATACATTTAATACAACATAACAAAATCAAATACGAAAAGTTGGCCTTAACGTTAAAGCGAGACAATTTATAGGCTCACTCAATGAATCTACCACGTAATTATTTCGTTGAAAACAATAAAGACTCTCATAAAATATCAAGAACGATCCTAACGCGATATTATTTAGCAAGTGACAAAATGTCCTTGTTACGTGCAAGATATAAGCATTCTTATCTCAAACTTTTTAGTAGGCGTTTTACGCCCGCGAACCACAAAAGGGTTTTCTCATGTCTTTACACTCCTCCTGTTTTAAACTACTTTGGTTGTGTACCTCCTCATCTCGGAGCGTTTTGATGAAGCAGAAACAAGAAATGATATCGAACGCAACAAGAGCGGATTAAACAATTCAAAATTATCGATTTTGAAAAAAAGTACATCCTATTTCTTCTTATTATTATTATTATTTAAACTTATGGAGTATCATTTCTTTGTTTTGGATGTTTTCATTTATTAAAGTAGAAACGGATAACCTCAGATAATTCTAAAAACTCCCAAGACATTGCAATCAGTTTGTAAGGACAAGTAAATGGGTTTTACTCGTCTTAGATAAGAATGCAGCCTAATGCACGTCCATTACTATAACTGCGTACAATGTATTATCAATGTAAGACATTATTTATCAGAAACAGTTTATATACTTTCTCCTTGTTAGGTAATAAACTTAATGTTGACTGTATTTGTTTTCCCAAAGATAAGACTCTTCGTTTGTATTATGCTACAAAAATAAGATCAAGTCTGCCACATTCAGCAATAAAAGGAGTACTTTTCCTTTAGTTAAGAGAATCTCATAAGGGAGATAATTGACGAATTCAAAATAACACCATTTTTATAATTGATGAGTTTTTGTCTCGCCTTAACGGAGTCAAAAAGCGAGACATAGGTATGCTGTTTCCGGCGTCGGCGTCGGCGGCGGCGTCAACAATGTATTAGTTTGTGATTAGGTCTAGTTCATCGTGAACCACTAGTGGTAGGTCAATGATATTTGGTATGCAGTTATATTAGCATCGGCACATCTCATTACCATGGAGATTATTTGGCCCCGCCCCCTCAGTCAAGGTCTATTGACTTTGAAACTTTGCTTAGTTACCATATATTAGTTTGTGATTAGGTCAGTCGATTGGGAACCACTAGTGGTAGGTCAATGATATTTGGTATGCAGTTGTATAAGCATTGGCATATCTCATTTCCATGAAGATTATTTGGCCCCGTCCCCTCATTCATAGTCTATTGACTTTGAAACTTTTGCTTAGTTTTCATGTATTAGTTTGTGATTAGGTCAGTTTAAGGGGAACCGTTAGTGGAAGGTCAATGATAATTGGTATGCAGTTGTATAAGCATTAGCACATCTCATTTCCATAGAGAATATTTGGTCTTTACCCCTCCGTCATGGTCTATTGACTTTGAAACTTTTGCGTAGTTTACATGTATTAGTTTGTGATTAGGTCAGTTTAAGACGAACCCCTTATGTTAAGTCAATGATATTAGGTATGTAAATGTATTGGCATTTGCAAGTTTCATTTCCATGGAGATTATATAACCCCATCCCCTAATTATTGTTCATTGACTTTGAAACTTTTACATAGTTTACAAGTTAATGTTTGTGTTTAGGATTGTTTAAAGGGAACGGCTTATGAAATGTCAATGGTATTTGGTTTGCAGTTGTATTAGCATTGGCAAATCTCATTTCCATGGAGATTGTTTAGCCCTACATACCTTCAGTCATGGTTCATTGACTTTGAATATTTGCATAACTTACATGTTAAAGTATTGCTATTTTAATTTCAACATTTGCATTATCAAAATAACAAATAGGCGAGACAGATCTCTGTGTTAACAGTTTATTAATTGATAAGTATAATATATACATGTGAAGCCTTAAATATCTCAACAACAAAAATTCTACCCGATGTGGATTTGGTTTGTAATAGTTTTGTTGGGTAAATTTTTTTACGCACAGCCTACAAAAGAACCACAGTATTACAAATATAAAGTAAAAACTATGGTATCCGTATTAAAATTCATGTGGATATCAATAAATTGTCTGGTATCCGTAATAAAATTCATGTGGATATCAATAAATTGTTTGGTATCCGTATCAAAATTCATGTGGATATCAATAAATTGTCAATCTCCCTAAATAAACTATTTCTCAAATTCTTTTTGCACTTAAACAAGTTAGGTAAATTTCTTGATAAACACACTCTTAACTTGTAACATTAAACTAATAGAATATTTTAGTGAAACATTACAGAAATTTTGAGTGCAATATTGAGAATTAATCTTCACTATACAAGTGTCAAAATATGACATTTCAATCTGTGTAAGATGATTACGATTTAAAAAAAAATAAAATTAGTTTAACATTTTAAACAAAAATTTTTTTTCATATTTTGGACTATATAAACTTTTGGTCTTTATCATACCTAATGGAGGTTATTCCATAAACACGTGTCGTCTGGGAAATTGATTCTGGCAACAGCAATTAAAGGGATTTCTACAGTTCAAGGTCATGGCTAAATGGAAAGCAAAGGAGAATTCTTTTTTTTTTCAAAGTAGAATGTTATCATTGTATCTACGAACTACATTCATTTAAATCAATTAAAATCGATATAAAAATAGTGTCAATGTTTGGCAATTCCAAAATATTCTAATGTGTAAACTTTAGTTGTCCCTTGCTCGAGATTGACAGGGTTTTTCTTTTGCCCCTTACGGCATCTGTTGAAATCATAATTGACTAGGATTACTTTTTTCAGCTAACGCTTCATATGGTTATGTCATAATCAGCATTTTACAAGAAAAATGGATTGTTGAGCGAACAGAGCATCAGTTCAAGTATCCAGACCGAGTATTGTCTCGCTTAAGTAACAAAATTATCCATTGCATGACCAGTTTGGTCACTTCTGGGAAGACACTCACTTTAAGTGAAGATTGATCATAAATACTTTAATTGAATATATACAGAACCAAAAAAGTGATTCAAAGCTTTATTTCGTGAAATGATCACGTGAGAGGTCACTAGACACTCCATCGGTCATTGTCAAGTCTTTTTTCAAATTGTTGATTCTCTATTGAAAGAGGCAATACTGTTAATGCAACCTTATTAGGGAAGAGAGCTTCTTAGTCATAATTGTGTTTTTCTTTTCATTTTTCATCTAGGTCGCTTCGACGCTTTTAACTTTACACAATATTGATAAAGATGCTGCTAGACACATCAAAATACCACACTGTTCGAGGTCAATTAGAAATATTACATGCCACAAGAAACGGCAGGTAGACATTGAAATTGGTGTTGCTGAACTTGTAAATCAAATTTTTTTTTGAGAGATGTCGATTTGGTATGAAGGTAGACAGGCAGCTTACAAAACACAAAGGCGGCTTTCCAACACAAACAGAAGAATTGCAATCTACTGAGAATGTAAATCAAATCCAATTTATATAGTTTTTATATTACATCATGTAAAGCAAGTGACAAGTACAAATGAAGAATATTTCCAAAACAAACAGCGAATAACTCGTCCATCAGTATAGTTTTTAGATATGATAATAATAAAACGACATAATATAGGTATTCGCTAGTACAGACACGAATGATCAAAAGTGTAATTAACAATACGAAGGTTCAACCACCTTAAAACTGCTGTAAGAAATTAAGAGAAAACGACTTAGTGTAAATTGATAAGTGGTCATAACTATAAGAAATATCTTGGTATTTTTTCTGCAACTTCTAAGCAAAGGTCAAGGTTCTACATCTATATACTTTAACAATAATTTATATTTTAGAAATGACCCCATGTCGGTAAAATTGACCACAAACAACCTATGGCGTGAAAAACATCAAAAGTAAAATGTGACAAGCTTGACCTGATAATGACCAGAAGGAAACATTTCTTCTCCAGATTTAATTTATTAGACCTTAATATTTGTATTAAAAGTTGTACAGAAAAGTTAACACGTGAACTATGTACAGAGTTGAGAGGTTTTTTTTAATTTTTAAGTCATAGACTAAGTAATGATGATAACGCGGTTGTAATTGATTGATTGATTAATTGGTTGATTGGTCGATTCATTGGTAGATAGATATATTGATTGATTGATAAGTAAGTAAATTTAAAATGAGAATATGTGAAATGATTGACAATTTGACAACTATCTAAATATTTTAGAGTTCTCGTATATTTTTTAAACTGGTAGATAAGGGTCTGTCGCAATTTATATTTTAGATATGTATACATTATCATACATTTGATGTTTTATAAATGACCCAATGTCGCTTATATTGACCTCATGAACAACCCGTTGAGTGAATATCATCAAAAGCATAATTGATAAGCTTTACCTGATATTGGCCAAAAACTACAACCCTTTTCATTTAACAATTTGTTTAACCTTTTAAAAAATGTTTATGTTTACTGAATATTTAGATAACTGACCAATTCATGAAAATACTGGTGCTGATGATAAAGTAACATAATGAAAAACATTTCTATTTATTATAAGCATATTAAACGATCCATAATCGTTCACGTACTTTTCCGCTAAATCGTCATTAATGATAAAACAATGCCCCAATCGATGCAATCATTTTGAAATTCATTAATTTTTTATTGAAAACGCAATTATTATGTCTATAACAATTGCAAAAGGATAAATAAAGGCAATGTCATTTCTTTCTCTGGGAGAAGGATGTTTTCTATAAATTTTTGTTGTGAAATGAAAGCTATACTTTATAAATAGGGTGCATTTAGGGATCTACCATTTGATTTTTATGGGGTGGGGGCTAGGATGAAATTTGAAAAAAAGGCAGGACAGGAGTTTTGAGTAAAAAAAAAGGCGGAATGAAAACTTGGCCAAAAAAAATATGCAGGATGAAAATTTATGTAAAAAAAGTCAGGATAAACTAATTAAAAAAAGGCAGGACAGAATAGAGTGAAAAATAAAAAGGCAGGACAGAGATTACAACTAAAAAAAAATGCAGGACAAAAATTTTATCCTAGCCCCCAATAAAAATCAAATGGTAGCTCCCTTAAATCGCTTGTAAATTTTCCTTCATGAGGAACGCTCAAACTAAAAGATTAGAAAGCCAAGGATGTAATTTTAAATACTTGAGAAACTACCTCAAAAGAATAGCAAAATCAACCTAATGTAGAGTTGTAGAAAAATAGTGTGTTTTTGTGATCGATGCATATATCTGGATTAGGGGCCTCGGTGGCCGAGTGATCTAAGTAGTTACTACTGTAATCACTAGCCAGTCAACACTGAGGTTGTGAGTTCGAACCCCGCTCGTGCGGGTGCACTCGACTCCAATCTTAATTGATTAGGATTGTCAGTTTTCCTATCGAAGGTCGATGGTTTTCTCCGGGCACTCCGGCTTCCTCCACCGATAAAAACTGGCCGCCACAAAATAGCCCAAGAGCGGTGCTTAAAAGTGGCGTTAAAACACAAAAAATCAAAAAATCAAATATATCTGGATTAACCTTCACTAGCAACATCAATGCTAGATTTGTAAATTAGATAGCCAATATAGGGGTAAATCAGGATGCAACGTTTGAAGAATGATGTTCTTACCGTTCCAGACAACCCCCGGTTTTTTGTGGTTGCGTTTTACTTCATGTGGTTTTCTCTTGATTACGATCAATTAATACACGGTTCGTCTTGTATCTTTTCAAATTGACAACATATAGGTTTAAGAGATGAAGAAGTTCCTATGAATGAATTATGCACCATAAAACGTGTATTTCTTAATGAATAAAGCATGCTGATATTTACATTTGGCTTTTATCTTGCACTTATAGCCTCTCAGTGTTGTCAATATTCTTTTATAAAAACCATTTATACAAATTAAATGTATGCCAAAAAGGCTTCAAGCATGACTGTGGGATTGCATTTTTCACGTGTTTTAAAAGTTTTTACATTTTCTTGGCTGGCATGGTCGATCTTAGTCTACATTCTAGTTTAGTTCGTTATAAAAGATAAACTTTATAAAAAGTTATCTAGTTTATTCTAAGAATCTGCAGATACTTTAATACCGTACAACAGGAGATTAAGATCTCAAAAATTAGTATAATCGCACCACATGCATGTGCATGTATCAAGTCAATGATTATTTCATTATATCTTTAATTTTTTCATGTCATTTTTAAGGAATTTGGTATTGGTGGCATTGGTAGTCTTTGTTTTCAAAACTTTTCTATACCCAGGGCGATTTAGGTCTTGATATGTTGTATATATCGTATAGACACAAACATGTCTGTTGTTAAGGGAGCTACCATTTGATTTTATGGGGGGAGGGCTAGGATGAAATTTGAAAAAAAAGGCAGGACCGGAGTTTTGAGTAAAAAAAAGCAGGATGAGCAACTTTGAAAAAAAAAGGCAGAATGACAATTTATGTCAGGATAAACTAATAAAAAAAGGCAGGACCCAATAGAGTGAAAAATAAAAAGGCATGACAGAGATTACAACTTTAAAAAAAAAATGCAGGACAAAGTTTTTCACCCCCCCCCCCCCCCCCCCCAATAAAAATCAAATGGTAGCTCCCTAACCTAAGTTCTAGATATTTTTTTTTCATTTTTGTGTCTCTTTCTGTTCGTACGAAGACTTTAAAATTTACAAACCGTCATTCTAATTACCGAATTCAAAAGTATGGTAAAAGCATTGAATGTAAGAACATCGCCTGCCATCGATCTCAATTGCACTTAAGCAAATAGTAGCGCCATTAAAGCATGTTTTACTTAATGAAAGATACATGCTTTTGCTTGCATGTTACTTTTATCTCGTATGAATAACAAAATTGATGTCAATTAAATTTTACACGAAGTGAGTACTGTGATTGTTATCATCAAAGAGGAATGTCCTGCTAAAAACAGAAACATGCTTTGAAAACGACACTGTCAGATGTCTATAATAAGCATATATATTTAGTGTAAGCAGTATAACAATTGACAAAAAAGAAAAACAAGTTTGAATTAGTAGTAAATACAGAGCGGAAAAAACCTTTAAAACTCGTACCGAACTTAAAGTGCAAATCACTAACAGGTCTAGAAATAGTTGCTTTTTTCCTATGTAGTAAAAATGTACGCGTTGGTTGTGCACTTAACTTCTTTCATATTTTACATATATGGTCCTGAAGTACTAGTAAATACAGTGTGGAAAAACCTTAGGAACTCGGTCCAAACAACTCTAATAGAGCTTTATGGTGCATCCAGAAATATTGGCTTTATTCCTATATGCAGTAACAATGTATGCGTGGGTTGTGCACTTGCTGTCCTTTATATTTTACATTTATGGTCCTAAGATAAAAATAACAATCTTTCGTTTTTCAAAGTAAAAGAAATGAAAACAGAGTTAATGATCGGGATGAATGTATTAAGTTTTACGCAAAAAAAAAAAAGAAAAATCTCAATACAACAGTTTTTGAGATCATGGTTGAAAAAGTGGAGAATCTTGCAGATTTATATTTGTAATCGCGGTACAAATGTATATTGAAAACAGACTTTACTGGTACTTATTCAACGTATTGATGTTTTTTCGGGGTTTTGTTGCGGGGAAAAGAAAGGGGGCAATAGCTACTTCGTTCTTTGTCATATGATGTCATATGGGCATTTTTCCCATATCAAATCAATTCAAATTTTGAAAAGAAACATTAACTGGTTGTTTATTGTAGACATACATGTATTAACATAGGATGTCGCCGTATTTCTTTCACGAAAGCGTGTCTCTATAACTCTAGGCTATAACTACAATCAATTACGTCGGCGGTCAGAAGTTTGGGAAGTCTTATACCAAAAGAGCGGAAGCAAATTAGTAATCCGAGTATTGGTAACTGACAACGCGGTGTAGAAATGGTTCTGCATGGTAAACGAGTGACTCTTTTTATAAAACAAATCTTGCGCATATATAACTGATCGTAAGTTATTCTGAAATATTCATGACTTTCAAGATTTTTTAACCTCAAGATTTTTTGTGGTAAAGGTCGAAGTGTAGATTTGCACACATGATTATGAAAGGGAATATCCTTTCTTAATTTATAAAATATATAATTATGGCGGATATTCTCTTCCATACATGATAACCCTTTAATAAGAGTCGACAATTGCCATGTGTTTGACGCTTTATTGTTTGAGAGGTAAATCTTCAGAACTAATCTTTATTATTTATCTTCGGTAGCGTTTAATTGAACCCTATACAATGACATTACAAAAACTATCACACTGACATTTTTTCAGATAAAAAATATAAACTACTCGACAAGTGCCTTCTTAAGAAATTATAATACCACTCATAATTTTAACATGATAACGATCTTACATATAAAATTTGTAAAAGTTTTATGACCTTTCTCATCTTGTTAATTTTTTGTTCAGATTTATGAAAGACGCACTTGTGTATGTGCATACTTTAACGAACAGTAACTGTACTTATCGTAAGTGGGGGCTTTAATACTGTCAACTCTCAAATCAAATTTTAACAATTAGACTTATTGCACTGTGTTGAAGTTATTTTTGTGTTGAAATTATATTACATAATTAGAGCAAAGAATGTCTTTTTAAAAAGACAGTTCATTCAAGATCAAAAGAACATACTTCAGTTATTTTACTTATTTAATTACAGGGTTTTTCAAACAGGAAAGGAAGACTGTGATTTATAATTTATCCTTAAGCAATGAAGTGACTACTACAAATAATGATAATAATAATAAATTTAGAATCGTACTGAGCAAACTCTGAATTTTCAGTCTATGTAATTTTCTTACTTTTTTACTACTCACTTTTTAAAAAGTATATGTTTATATTTTTTCCGTACGTGTAATATTTAATGAAATAAATATTTTTAAACACAAAAAGAATTTATCAATTTACTAAGTGTATATGTAATAATCGTTAAAACTATCCAACTGTTAAAATCGATTTGAACCAAATTGCCAGTATAATTGGACGGTGATACTCCAGAGATACTTCAGAGAATTATAGTATTGGTATACATTGTAATTAAATGAAATCGAAATAAGTATATATAAACAGTTGTGTCTTTATACGATAATTCACAACCATTTAGCCTTATACAGGGTCATGAAAATGTTAATGTGGGTTTTATGGACTAAGTTTGACTAAGTTTGACATAAACTGTCTACCGTTTCAAAGATTTTGTGGACAATTTTTATTACATTACCTGATAAGGTTTTGTTTAGTTTCTCAGCTTACAAAAGTTGGATGAAAATTGAATATTTTGTAACACGCTGGTTCTCTTTGCTAAATGATATAATTGAAGAAGTTTAGCTGGAAGATTGTTAATGCTTGATATTTAAAACTATCGAATTTTTAAATATTTTCTTTTATTTATCTAAGGTCACCAAGAAGAAAATAAATAGGTACCTTTTTGTCATTAAATATCTTATTTTTTCAAAATAGTTTTGAAGTTTTTTAATTGTATTTATTTTTAACCTGGCACCATCAAGAAGCTATCTGCAAATGGACGAAAAACTAAGAAAATCACCTCTTATGCCTTATTTGATATTCCAGTAGTGTTGTAATACAATGTAAGTGAGATAAACCAATAAATGCCAAGGGCCAACTCTCTATTGTCAACCATCTTTTTATGCAGGCATGCCATTTTAAGTATCACAAGCAGTGCAGTCACAAAAAGGGGGATGGAAACGACTGTATTGATCGTTTGAACTCAGTATTCGGAGTACAAAATTTGTGCTCGAAACACCAAATCAAGTATTTTGATTGGTTGGTTTCTGAATCTTGAGTACGATATTCGCTAAATATTTAACGACTAAGTCAAGATGTGTAAACAGACCAAGCATATCTTGTTATGAACGGTCAAAAATATAGGCGGAAATACCGAACAATTGCTTAAGTGTTACTACTTATGTATTGCAATCCGATCTTGTTAATGTTCAGTCTTTTTATATAACAAAGTACAAACAGATAAACAAGAACAAAAAGATACAATGACGATAAAACACATTTATGTGCATCTCTTCCTGTCGGCTACACGTGTAAAACTAATTATGCCAGAAACACGTTTGTCATTATTAATATCTAATAATTACATTCATTACAAGAAAAAAGCGAAGATTTCTCGGTACAAATTCCAAAGTATATGAACTTCAACGAAGACAAATGCATTCTGCTACAGATGAAACCAAAAATAGAAAAAATTTCAGTATAATTGCAGTAAATAATGGGTGTTTCATTGTACAACAATCTTTCATTACATTTCTGCAATAAACATGTTACAGACAGCCAATTAAAGCTCTCCCAAATCGCTCTGTATCGTGGGTTACTGTTCTTATACTTCCTTGACTTTCAAATATTCGGCTTTGAACGTTCCTGGTGAAGGTAAATCCAGAAAGCCCTTCGGACGCATAACAATTGTTTTGTAAAGTGTTGTTTTCGTTGTTTACTAACAATTTTAATTTCAACATTTTATTTCTTCAGTTTTACTTTAACTACCACAACCCAAGCGTTGACTTGAGTATAGAAATATGGTCATTTGAAATCCTTCCATCCAGCAGCAGTAAAATCCATGGTTAGGGAGCGTACGTTATGCTTTGTTGGATGTATAAATACGCATCCACGTCCTACAGGGGCGGATCCAGCCATTCTTAAAAGGGGGGGGGGGGTCCAACCCTGGATTATGAAGGGGGATTCAAAAGCATTGATCGTCAAAAAAAGGGGGTTCCAATCCCCCCCTTTTTCCCCCTGATTCTGCCACTGTCCTATCGGGTTCGAAGTTAAATCCAATGACACATAAAAAGGTTTCAACAAGTGTTTGAGAGTTCCTTTCAAATGGTTTTATGGTGTAATTGTAAACAGGTAACCACTATATACTAGTTTATACATGTACACTGTATGAATTATATCTTCCGTCATCAACTCAGACAAGCAAAACAACTAAAACCTGTTTATTCTTTTATCAAAAATCATATGTTGTAAAAAATTGCATATCTTTTGTATTGTTCTTTGTTAATAGGATATACATGGGAATGTTTGTGGTTAGTCTTTTTTCACGACAATAATCAAGTGTTAAAGTAGGTCAAATGTTTTGTATAACGACATATTCGACAGCAGTGAAATTGTATACATAGTAAAATAAATAAGTAAATTATGTCCTTATAAGACATGTTTCTAATTGTCTATGAGAATGCTACTGAACTACGGTAAAAATATTTTGAAACCTGGTTTATTCTTTACACTGATCTACTATAGTGTTTAGACAGTTGCAATAAAACTGTCGTATTATAAATGATAGGGATTTGCTTTATTTTACTACAGAAATAAAAATCAAATCAAATTTATTTTTTACGACATACAACAGGTTATAAGTAATCATCAGCACACATAAATCCATCGTTACAATGTTTAAGTAATTTTATTTTCAATGAGATGAGGTTTGTATGTTCACGTGGTGAAAAGGTTCTTCACAACACAGATTGCAAGCGGTAAACATTTTATCAGTTTAACAGACAGTTAAAGGTTTTGAAAACATCAAGTACAGATAGTCCAAGTCGCCAAGTAATTAACCAATGGTACCTATTGTCCGTTATCTTATTCTGGACAAGGGTCAATCGAGGTAAAGTATAAATTTCCCAAGAATGTCAAATAGTTTCTTCTCCGTTTTGTTTGTCCAGTGGCGAGATCAAAATTGTACAAAGAAATACAACCATATGATTAATGCGTTTGATCAAATCCGAGGACTTTTATTTTGAAAGGTAAAAGAAAACATTGATATATCTTTAGAAAAGGATATCTCTATTTAGATACTTCAACCTCTGAAGTCAAATTTACATGAAATTCATCCATGCGTGACCAAACAGTTTATTTCTTTTTTTATTGGTTTCTGCTCTGGTAATAATATAAACATTTTAATTATATCTAAAATATAAATTTTAGATTAGAAAATCTCAACAATACATTTTAACTGTTATGGTTGCATTTAAATTACATTCCAGTTCCATGGGACTATAAAATTTTAAAAAGACTGTATATGTTCCCTGGGGCTAAAACTGTGCAAAACATAGACGTTCTTCATGAAGGGTGAATATTTACAAAAGCCTATATTCTCTAGTTTGAATTTAATATATTTATCTTATGTACAAAACATTTATACTTGTGATCCTACGCTGCATGCATAAAACAGACAGTACAATGTTTCTCAGTGATTGTTGGATTGCATGATTGAAGAGGACAACTTATAATCGGCATAAAAAAAACTGTTCTTTATAAATATTCATCTTTATGAAAAGTATCGTCTTGAGATTATGCAAAAACAGATTAAAAAGTTTAAGAGTCTTAAATGGGTGGTAATAAAGATTTATGCAATGAAGATTTTAAAGTACAAGAGTGTGAAATGGGTGGTCGAAAAGAGACCCAACGGGTTTTAAAATATGGTCACCTAGATTGATTCCACCTGGCAGTTAAACCCATGCTAAAGAAGAACATCCGTTCGGCTGTTCGGGATGCATAAATACGCTGTCACGTCCAGCAAGAACGGATTCGTTGCATAGTAGAGATAGAGTGTCATAAACTCTGCATATTAAAGAATGCTTGCAGCAACTCTTTAAGGGGTCCGAAGATATTGTGTTGTAAGTCAAAAGTTCTGTTTCTATCCAACATATCCCAATTTTCCAGTAGCAGTCCAATCTTCCGTGATCCATCTCAGTTGACATTATTCGCAAAAACCTATAAATGGTTACATGTTCTTGACCTGAATATGCATGACATATGTGTTGGGGCGATAAGTAAGCAACAATCAATTAACCTAAAATCTTGAAGAATATTTTTTATATATAAATGTCTCTGATGCAAATGACATGTGTAGATAAAGTTTGGTATTTAGTTCTCAGTGATAATGCATTACATGTGTGTGCTCTTCGAATTGTCTCGACTTACGTAGAAAGAATTTTTGACATTTTTATTTTCCTTGCAACATTTTGGTAAGAAACGAACTTATCTTTGTTTTTGCATATTCTAATTATGGTGATGAACGTTAAATGCAATGCATATTAATGAAAGGAGTGCTTCGTTAGTACATCGGGCACTCACCAAAAGATCGACACAAAAGCTTGTGGACTATGGGACCTCTAGTAATCAGTAGTAAATCATGCACTGAATTCCGGAGCGTTAATCAATTAATTTTATCGATTTATCAAAACTACATTTGAATAGTTAGTTTTATAAACCAGCAACTTTAAGAGCCACGCAGACTACAAAAAGAACGCTCGAGATTCGTTCTTCAATATATGATTACGGCAAATTCTGTAATTCAGAAACATGAGGATCGTTATGGAAAAGGGTTTAACTATTTTATCCTTGAATACAAATTTAACACACCGTTTCGTCCTTAACGAAGCAGGCCCATAAGACTTATATCGGTAGCAATTCCAACATGGACTCTGGTTGTATTATTGTTCAACAAGCAGCGATTTTTGTAACTGAGAATGGTCCAAAATCTGTATGATATACAGATTTATATTGTGCTCAACTCTATTCATTCAAGACTGTCTTAAAGGAAGTAAATATTTATTATATGTTGTCTAATTTAATTATCAATCCTCTGCTGTTTGCGCAGACGACGTCGATTGAGTAATCAGGAGTCAAAAAGTAAACTTATCTTTCTCCATTATATACTTAAGAATTATTAATACACAAGTGGCTGAAGATCAAACAAGTATCTGTTACAGAAAATATGTATTGTTACCTGTTATTTACGAGGATCAAAGTCAATTTACCTTCCAGGTGAGATTAAGGGTGTGATTGTCAACAGGTAACCTCTAGTATCAATTATATCTTCTGTCATCAACTCGGACAAGTAAAACAATTAATATCTTTTTATCCTTTTATCAAAAATCTTACATAAATACTTTCATATTGTACAAAGTTTTAAATGTTGTCTTCTATATTGTTCTATGTTGATTGGATTACATGAGGCTGCTTATAGTTTGTTTTTTGATACTTTTGTGTTGTACTAAGTTTTTTAAATTGTCTGCAGTTTTGTTCTCAGTTTATAGAGTTACATCTTGATGTTCAAAGTTCGACGTTTCCACTACAATGATTTGCAGTTTGTTGTTAATATATAATAATAAGAAGACGTGGAATGATTGCCAATGAGATAACTCTTCACTGAGACCAAAATGACGTAGAACGTTAACAGCTATAGGTCACTGTTCGTCATTCGACAATGAGCAAACCCCATCCTATGTAGCATGATAGAAAGGGCTCCGATGTGCCAAATGTAAAACGATTTAAACGAGAAAACTAACGGCTTCGTGTTTCTAAGTTTTTCCAGAAATTCGCATTTGTATATCGATTTGGTAACAACGTATACTCTTTGTAAAAACTTCGGAATAAAAAATATACTCCAAAGTATCTTTGAGAATGACGTACTCCTAGTATATGCAATACAATTACATTTAACACTCAGAGTAACAAAACTAGGTATATAAAATCCTAAAAACATAATTAAATGGGGCATTAGCTACGAGATATAAAAAAAATTTAAATTTGAATTTATTTTGTTCAATCATTAATGAAAGTGAAATAGTGAAATAATAATTCGCTTTTAGCAGCCAGTTTGGTTCAATTTTGTCAAAATAAGCTAAGAAATATCGCTGATGAATTGCTCACTTGCAAGTGAATAATTCGACCTCATTGAATCCGTATTCATGTGACCTTCAACAATTTAACCCTATAGCTCATGTATTCAGTTATTAAAAGGAAAAGAATGTCAACATTGGAAGTGAAACAAGGATGAACCATTTGGTTGACTGATTTGATCCACAAAAAAATCATTCTTATACAGGTAAAAACAATGATAAACAAACTTTGTAACCTACAATATGAAATCAAACAGACCTAGAAAAACACAATTGCACGTGGTCGCCATCTATTTATGTTTATGTTTATATCGGGTTATATGACCGTAGGCAGTCTTCGGATATCATCTCGGTGGTTAATTAGATGACGTCTAGACAAAAATACACACGAAATACTGATACATATTATCGAGTCCGTGCATTGTTAATTGTTTATTTTAGACTTTTGTAATTTGGATATACGTTTTAGTATGTTATAAATCAAATATGAGAATTTGAGTGAATTAAATTGGTGAACATGAATTTGACAGCTAATGCCTCTTTAACTTCAAGGTGTGTTCCAAATCAATATAAAAAGTACAGTTAAATAAAAATATATGATTCCCATTGGAACAATTGGCGGAAATAGTCCTGAAGTGTTACATACATTCGCGTAAAAGAACGTGATGGAATAAACCAATTTCAGTCGGTTAATATCAAAGTCACATGCAAGTGAGCTGTGCTACATGGGGTCTGCGGAGCTCTCGCAACAGAGTGAATCTTAGTGAATTGAGGTGTTAAAATGAGGACGAGGCAGTCATCCTCACAAATCTTATACAACATAACTTGGCCTTAATCATACTATCAATTATTCACAAGATCAAAGTGAGTCTAAAAAAAACCTCTTTATTACTAACTAGAATGTAATGTGGTTATGAGGTAAATAGACTCTTGTACTATAAAAACCTGTCTGCGACAGCTGACTAGAAAATAATGACGTACTATCATTTGTATGTCAAATTGTTAAGATTACAGTACTTTATTGTCAGCATCTTTAATTATCTTCAATACGTAACACCATCTTTTTCAAGTATATACGCTTTTTTATAAATTCTACACTAATGTATTAATAAAGTTGCACTTGAACAATATCAAAATACGCCTCCATTGTCAGCATTTGAGGTCTACCACAAATCTGAGCCGGCGGTACTTTTGATATACACGATAAAATGTCTTTAAATTTTTGCATCACACAGGGGAACAAAATAACATGGAGCGAAAGTCGAACCGCCGTCCATTGATTTGTTTGGAATTATTCCGTTCTGGTGACAAAGAATCTTGATTAGTACTGACCTAATTTTAAACCAGTAAAATCGAAATCAGTATAGTCCAAAAATCATTAACAACGTATTAGCATTGTTACAGCTACCGAGACGTTTTGCAAGAAAAGATAATACAATAACATTAACAAATCGTCCCTGAAGCACTTAAAAGCAAACTGAATTAAAATGTCTTTAAAATTCAAATTGATTTTTTCTTTAAAATGATACATCGCCAATGAATATATATGCAAACATGTATTGCACTTTTTAGAAGGGTTCATATGTATTTATTCGTAAAGCCCTTTCCGACAAATCACTAATATTATTTAATCCATTTTAAAATTTACAAATTACATAATTCACTGAGATATAAACATTTATGTCAATACCATGGCGCTGGGAGGAACGGATCTAATTACGTTTTTTTCAGTTTATAACATTACAAAAAAAAATCATTCAAAAGTATTTACTATCTACAAACGTGCAAAATATGCAAAAACTATGATCATATTTCAATCATGCTCCGACAGTTTACAAAATCATTCATAAAAGATAGATTATGCAAATTCTTCTTTTTCATTAGCTTTCCTGTTATCAAAATAATTATCAAAATATTAAAATGATGCCACCTTGACACAGGTCATGTCAGCCTTACGTTCGGAGTACAGACAAGAAATTCAAAGCTGTCGGAAGTCTTCAAATTAAACACTGTTTAAACAGTAAACATGCAAAAAAAATTAAAAACAAATAAATCTTTGATAAAATAAAAATGACTATTTTATATACCTTAACGATTATTTTGTTAAGATACTTTATAAACATCGACAAAATTCCGAATTTAATTATTTCAAAATAAATAGATATGTTAGCCTTCAATCAGCTTTAAGAAACGAAAATGAGAAACCTACATTCTTTAAACTGCTTTCATAATTAGATTATAGATGTGGAACTGTACTATATAGAATCTTTATACTTCTTTTGTACACCACACCCTCCCCCCTCAATAAAAAAACCTTTTTTTATATATAAAACGACGCTGGTAAATTTTCAATGGTTTCGAAATTTTTTTGGAAGTTTTCACATATTTCTTCAATCAGTTTATTAAAAATTCATAATGTTCGTTAAATGATGTAAAATTTTGTTTTCTAATTGTCTAATTTGAGATTTTACATTATGAAATTCTTAAGTTATTTTTATCATTGTCCTTAATAATCGAGAGATACATGTATGTTTACGTTCTACTGCCCAAATGTCATTAAAATCCTACACATCCTACTGATATCGTCACATAACATTAAATAAAAAAAAGATAATTCTATACAGGTATATAGATATCAAAGAAAAACTTTAAAGAACTTCTGTTAGACAAACTTGTAAATTTCCTGTTTGATTTATATCTTTAAATGCAGAAATTTAAGAGCATATGCATATATTTACTTTGTGATGTTATTTAAAGCGTCTCATTTGTGATAGTGTGCAGTTTAAGTAAGAAAAAAAACATGGAGGTTAATTTTTCATTGAATAAATGAAGTCTTTCATATGGACCATAAGTACAATTTAATTTCATCTGAAGAAAGTTATAACGAGAAATATAAATATATGCATATTTATCAAATAAATTTTACGTAATCCATCTATTATACAAAGTTAACGTGTAATGTACAAAACATATCAAATTATTATATCATTTCATGAAACTGCACCTAAACATGTAATGTAGCTTGGTACAGTTTGATTTTAAAATTGAATATACATGTACATGTATTACTTACATGCCCGGTCGTAGTCTATACTGTTCGTAGTTGGGTGCTGGTACTAAATCCCAGTTGCAGGAAAAAAATATTAAAATCCAACTAAGTGAAATTAAATTATCCATTTTATCACAATATATCCTAATCCACTATCTTAACTAATCTAATACCACTTCTGCTATTCTCATGCAGTCAACATATTACTAACTATTAAAAATACGCATTTGAATATTTAATAAACTTTACATTTCGAAAGTTCAAAACTTTTTTTCCAATACCGCACAAGTACAATTTTATTTATACCGGTCTGTCATTTTCCCAATATTTTTTATCCTATTAAAAACTCCATGTGACAAAAATTTAAAGTGACTATGATTGCCTCACATTAAATAAGTACTGACTAAATCGCTGTAGTGTAAATATCCAGTAATACACCTGGTTTGAGGACAAAAATAAACAAGCTAGGCTAATCTATGCTACTGTCTTACTTGAAGTATTGAAGAACACATAATGTATTGAAGTAAATGTAATGAATACTTCTGGCAGACGACACGCAAGTCGCGCGCGAGTTGTCAAACCGAGGCAGAAAGAATTCAGTGTTTTGTCACGCCTTGGATGATAATTAAAAAGATCTTTCTTTTTTTTTTTATTTAACAACAAAAATTTGGAAATAGGATAAAATTTTCTCCTTTAAAAGATGAACAATCCGTATTCAAATTGTTCGTTGAAGTTGTAATTAAAGGGTATGGATTGTATTTTACGATCTTAAACAGGTGTTTAAAGGGGTTGTCGTGACAAAAGTAATTGCAGAAATTTGAAGGTTTATAAAGAAGTATAGATTGAAACATTGTTGTCAACCGATATAAAACATCTCAGACTTCTAAGCTTGCAATCATGAGGGTAAATCAAGATTTGTTGTATAAATCAAAGTAAATGAGTGCTCCATTTTGGCTCATGTAACAAAAAGTTGCTGTGCAATTTTCTTTGGTATTTCACGTAGCGCTTTATATCTTTTTGGAAATAATGAAATTATCGGGTGATTCTGATTCTTTATTAGCTTTAGGCAGTATTTTCATCATTATAACTATATTTGTAACAACTAACATTGATGGTTGTACAAACTATAAATTAAATGTTCCGAAGAAGAACTACCTAAACCTAAAAGCTTTTTCTAAAAAATTACATCATGATTTATCGGAGACCTGTTTTACATTTTCAACACTCAAATATTCAATTTTCTAAATATCACCCATTTTAGAATATTGCTATACTTGTAAGCTCATTGACGGGCAATACTTGTGTCTACTTTGGAAAATATTCATTAATTTCGATGCAATAGCCCATTAATACACTGCATTTCAGTTAGGTAAGTCTTTCATAAATGATTTCCATTATATCATAGGGATCGCCTTTAGGGAGAAACCTAGCTCTGTTTATATTGATATAATATTTACAGATATGACATTTACACCTGCTTTTTAAGTTCAACATTCACCATCGCATTTTGGAAGACGGATATATGCACGTGTTATGCGGTTTTGAATTATTCTAATGGAACCAGTAATACACGCCAACTTGCACACCCTAAATTTTACATCAGAACATTTTATTTACCGATTTTAACTAGAAACATGAAACATTTGGACTCGTGTGATCTTTACAAAGTCAACCGCTGCTTGTGATTCAGATACTGAAAATAGAAACAGCATGCTCAAACGAGGGTATAAAAAATTCAAAACATTTTTGTTGGTAATCAGATAAACTCGTCGATCGAACTCATTAGAGAACTCCTACACTTATACTTAGCGCTGTCGTGCCTAATTAGCATGAATATTTACATGTAATATAATTAGTCATGTAATCACGTCAATATTATGCAAACCATAACGATATTATGACTGATGATTTAAAAAAAAACCGGCGGTTGTTCAACTCTACCTGAAATATTCTTTTAGTATTCCCGTGTCAAAGTAAACCGCGCCATTTTATTTTATCATTTAGTTCAATGTAGACACGGATCAACACTCTTTGAAAAGGGGGGTTCTTGGGCTTCCAACTGGACAAGGGGGTTCCAGTCTAATATCCGTTGATGTCACGTGATTTTTAAAACGAATCCGGAAAGGGTTTTTCTTTCACAGTTTTGGTGCGAAAAAAAAACTAACCCTTGGCCCCCTCGTTTGGACACGCCATACATTCGCATTCAAATAGTGGCATATATTTAAAAGTGTAAAAAATTGAATACCCAGAATTGATAACGGTCAACTTTGCCTCAGAAAGATACCACATTAGCATTTGTAAAATGCTGTAAAATCAAATAAAACATTGACCAAACTCAGTAAAGACACGTCATTGTTACATTTGGTTGATACATCCAACAATACCTTCCGTTATCTAGATGATATTTTTTCGTTAAATAATCCAGAGTTTTCTAAATATACTACCGAAATTTACCCAAAAGAACTTACTTTAACTAAATCTAACATAAACAGCAGTAGTTGTCCTTTTCAAGATTTGGACATTTCAATCTCTAAAGGAAAACACATTACTAAAATTTACAACAAAAGAGACGACTTTTCATTCCCTATTGTTAATTTTCCTTTTTTAGACGGCGATGTTCCTTTGGCTCCATCATACGGTGTTTATATATCCCAACTCGTTCGTTATGCCCGTGTGTGTAGTGATGTCAAAGATTTTAACGAACGTAATCAATGCATCACTGGTAAATTATTAAGTCAGGGATTTCGTTACCATAAATTACGTAAAACTTTTACTAAATTCTTTCATAGATACAAAGATTTGATTAGTAAATTTGGCTGTACCTGTAGAAAACTGATTAAAATTGGTATTTCACATCCTAAATTTTACGGTAATATTGTACTGAAAGCGCGGAAATCACTATGTGATCCGTGTAAACTCATCGAACCTTTAAACAAACTTATTAGTAAAGGTTATCTTACCAATGTTGTAATTAGATCTTTGAATATAGTTTACATTGGCACTAATATCGATTTTGTAATCAGCAAATTTAAACATAACTAAATTTGTATTCTTTTCAAACGGAATGTAAAAAGAAACACCCACGTTCATTTTGATCTATAAAGAGGTTAAACTCCTAACTATCTTACTGTCTGTCGATACATTTATTTTTGGCATTGCACAAGTCATGTCTTCTTTGACTGTCCATGACGTTAAAATACTAAATCCCTGGGATGTGTTTTAGTTGATTTTTAGTCTCTGATGCATGATTTTTTCATTATTAATTGTTTTTGGCTTTAAACTAGCTGTCAGTAACTGCGAGTACTCTCAAATCGTACTTTCTTGTTTATTTGACCTGTTGATACTGATATTTTTGTTCAAGCATATTGTTTTTCTTAAATTGTTGAACATTTCACAGCGGTATAACATGTTACTTTAATTATTCTTCCCTTAGTTTATTTTTTTTTTTTTTACATTGTATCATAGATCAAATTTATTTGTTCAGTGTATGTTCACTTGTGTTAAAATGTCTTTTGATTGAGTTCAGCCATTTCAATTGATATCTTATAGTGTGTCTTTCTATGTTGTGATGTTACACTATTGTTTCAGATAAGGGTGAAGGTTTGGTACTATTAAAACGTTTAAACCCGCTGCAATTGTTTGCACCTGTCCTAAGTCAGGAATCTGATGTTCAGTAGTTGTCGTTTGTTGGTGTGGTTCATAAGTGTTTCTCGTTTTTCGTTTTTATATAGATTAGACCGTTGGTTTTCCCGTTTGAATGGTTTTACACTAGTAATTTTTGTTGCCCTTTATAGCTTGCTGTTCGGTGTGAGCCAAGGCTCCGTGTTGAAGATCGTACTTTGACCTGTAATGGTTTACTTTTTTAAATTTTGACTTGGATGGAGAGTTGTCTCATTGGCACTCATACCACATCTTCTTATATCTATTATAAACCGAAAATATGTGGCTAAGCTGGCTATCAGAGATCAATCAACTACTGGTATTTACTTCAGTGACCAATAAAACAAAATATGTTTTCAGAGCGTAATAAATAGGGCATTGCTAGGTATGGGTTAAAATTTAAAAGAAAGATTACTCGTCATTTTATATCACAGCAAGTTGTTATGCTTTGATTTTGTATTAGACACATAATAGATTAGTTAATTGATTGTTGCTGTTAAAGGCCACTTTCAGCACTCTAGGCTACACCTTGCCACGAGTATGGTTCGAACTCACAACCTTCCACCGCGGCCCACGAAACACTACAGAACTTTACCAATCTGATCTTACCCATGCAAGTTCTTCTCGGAGGGTGTAATTGCGATCGAGTTTATTCCAAGAACTGCGTTTAATCATCACTGAATTTAAAACCTTTGTAGTATGCACGCAAGAGCAGACATGCTCAAAATTTGTATGAGATTAATACATAATGACTTTAAACATATAACCTATAAAATTTCGCATATCAACATTTTTGGCATTAAAAGACCCAAATTCATAACTTTGTTAAGTTCTTGGAACATGCTCTTGTAATTCTTATTGAAGCGAGGATTACCTTGGCAATGATTCGAAACGTGTAATCAGATGGAATTATAATTGGAAATACATGCACTTCCGGTCTCCGAACATTCAATCAACAATTTTTGATACTCTATAATCACATTACATCATGTTTTTATAATTACGAAATCAAATGTTGGTATACTCTCCTTGATCTAAAGACAAAATTATTATAAATCAGATACTTAGATCTCCAGCTGCGAAACACATGCAGATATTTAGGTATGTATAGTTTGACAGTAACATTGCTAAGAGGTTTCCAATTTGAATTTCGCTTGTTATTGCATCACTTCTGATCATAACGACATATGTAAACAACCGCTGTAAATCGGGCAGCATTTAGGAATTTCGGTCATTATGAAACACAACAAAACTCCTGAATGACATTTTTGTCATGTTTTTTTTTTCTCTCAATTTTCATTGCTTGCATGTTTGATGGCTGTACAAAACATAAATCAGCGAAACCTATGTAGAGCGAGCCCCTACAGAACTAAAGATTTTGTTCCCTTTATACAGATACTAAGGAATATTTGCCAAATACCATGATATATATAAGCGTTCATTTTAAACAGATTTCTTGTTTTAAGCAAGGTTCATTTAATATAAGTTTGATTAAAAAAATTCTTCTGCAAGTTAGGGGTCAAACAAAAGGACAAAACAAGTTTACTTGTAGCAAGACGATCCTTGCAGACCTGCGTCGGATTAATAGAGAAAGATATCAAGGATGCCCGGGGTCCAGCTTAATAGCCGAACATTTGTGTTTCTAGTATATTTTTTTGAAGTATGACTGTCGCCCTCAATTTTCGGCGAAATTGTTTGGGGGACACCTATGCTCCTTCTCTTTGGAAAAACTAGGATCCAACACTGCAGACTCACATACCCTCTATTAGTAATGCACATCTATACATATTATGTCCTTATTATGTATAAAGTTTCATGAAATTCTGTTGTGTGGTTTCAGAGGAGTTGCTATGACAAACTGTTGCACAAGTATATTTAGGCCTAAATTCTAATTTCAAAGGGACATAACTCCTTGGAAAAAAATTGAAAGATAATTTCCTGTCAATGCACATCTACATCTATCTTCAAAGTTTCATGAAATTTTGTAGTGTGGTTTCAGAGGAGTTATGGTGACAAACTGTTCCAGTGGTATATTAAGACCAAATCTAAGTTAAAGGGCCATAACTCCTAGAAACAAAATTGAATCATAATTTCCTGTTGATATGAATCATCTACATAGTATGTCCTTATTATCTACAAAGTCTCATGAAATTCTGTTGTGTGGTTTCAGAGGAGTTGCAATGACAAGAACAGGACGGACGGACGGACGGACGGATGGGTCAAACACATTATACCCTACGGAACTTTGTTCCGTTGGGTATAATTAATTTCGATGAATGAAAATAAGTGAATAACAGTAAACAACTAAATTGAATGCATATTTGAGTAGTGTAACATGGCGGTAGCCATTTGTTACGGAAGGATGTGTGGTATTAAGCTTGACTCGTTGACGGGTGTATAAAAAAACAATCCCACTAATCCATATACATAGGGAATTCATAATGAGTAATATTGTTTGTTTTTTTTTAATTCGAAAATAGACTACTTACGCCTGATCAAAAATGTTGCATGAGAGTTGTACACGAACTTGCATAAAAAGTTAAGCAAAAAAAAATACCGAACTCCAAGGAAAATTCAAAAACGGAAAGTCCTTTATCAAATGGTAAAATCAAAAGCTCAAACACATCAAACGAATGGAAAACAACTCTCATATTCCTGACTTTGTACAGACATTTACTTATGTAGAAAATGGTGGATTAAACCTGGTTTTATAGCTAGCCAAACCTCTCATTTTCTCACATAAAATTTCATTATATTTACAAAAATGTGTGAGCAAAACAAACAGACATAATAGGTAAAAATGTCTAAAAATTGGGGTACAGCAGTCAGCATTGTGATATGATCTTTATTACTATAAAAACAAATAACTACTTCAACAAAGAAAAACAAAATGGTTTATAGACCCTCTATAGACAAAGCACATAAACAAAAATGAAAGACAAGAATACACAAAATTACCATAGCACAATAACACAATGGCCGGATGTATAAAAACCGAGACACGCCAAAAGAATATTACCAAAAATGGACTTAACAGTAAAAGGTTAAAAATATACAAAAACGAACAAAAAGAACACGATAACACGTAATTAAGATGACTAACAACGTCAGTACCTAGAATCTATATTTCTAGACCATCACGTATTATTTGTGAAGTTGGAACGGAATATTTATCAACAAGTTCTAGGTATCTTCCGATGAACTTTTTTAGAAAAAGGACGAGACGTTCTTTGACATAGCCCTGGTTCATCAACTTTCTACTTAGACACTAGTGACGTTTTATAAAGTCTGAGTAGCAGCTGCAAGCTCTTGAATACCGAATGAGTATGGAAACATGATTACAAAGGATGAGTTATTATTTAGAATGATAATGGTTCTAAATATAACATAGTACGAAAAATGAATTGTAGAAGTTGAGAAAGATATGTGTGCGGCAAACTATAAAATATATCATGTGATAATCGAAGTGCATAGTTACAAGCACGTTAATGATTATAATTTGTTTTCAAACCACGATTAGGCTTTCAACAATAAACAATATCCATTGATCATGTACTATAGACTGCTTCCCTTCCTTTATCCCGTATGTTGCAAGGGAGAAAACCAGTCTACATGTACTAATACTTAAACCCAAAGGTTATGGTTGCATCCGTGCTTGACCGGAAATATGGTTATTGTTTGACATAATTCCATTATATACTTCACCAACAAAAGAAACGATACCATTGGTACCGAATCAAAAACTACCAGTCAAAGAAAAACAGACAATAATATGACCACAAAGAAAAACAGCAGTCCATAAAACACTACACAGACATTCTTATAACTACCACTGGGTCGATACATCTGCTGATGGACTATTAGTCCCCGAGGGTATCACCAGCATAGTAACCAGTACTTCGATACTGGCATGAAAATACGGGTATTGCGTTATTAAAATTTTTGTTACAAAATTTTTGAAACTAACTCAAATTAAGTTTTGGATTTTATTATATTTTGGCAACAAGCATCACTGAAGAGACATACATTATGTCGAAATGCGCTTGTGGTGCAGTAAAATTGGTCCTGTCTGGGGTCATATCTAAATATTGAGAAAAAAGAACCCAATCAAAACCGAGAGTTGATTACTGTAAACCAACTTATTTTCGCGGATACTTCATTTCGCGTTTAGCAATTTTTAGCCGACTTCGCGGCAATTTATTTTCTCGGTTTACTTTGTGCATTTTCTTGATGTAATTATATGACAGAAGACCCAAATGTTATATATTCGCGACGATTTATTTTTTGCGTTATTCTTCCACTCGCGAAAGTCGCGTTTACAGTATTACCCCGAGTTAATGTGTTTCAGTTAACAGATGTAACAGTATCAACATCAGTTAACAGATGTAACAGTATCATAATCAGTTAACAGATGTAACAGTATCAACATCTGTTAACAGATGTAACAGTATAAACATCTGTTAACAGATATAACAGTATCAACATCTGTTAACAGATGTAACCGTATCAACATCTGTTAACAGATGTAACAGTATCAACATCAGTTAACAGATGTTACAGTATCAACCACAGTTAACAGATGTAACAATATCAACACCAGTTAACAAATGTAACAATATCAACCTCATTTAACAGATTTAACAGTATCAACATCAGTTAACAGATGTTACAGTATGAACATCAGTTAACAGATGTAACAATATCAACATCAGTTAACAAATGTAACAATATCAACATTAGTTAACAGATTTAACAGTATGAACATCACAGTATCAACATCAGTTAACAGATGTAACCGTATCAACATCTGTTAACAGATGTTACCGTATCAACATCAGTTAACAGATATAACCGTTTCAACATCAGTTAACAGATTTAACAGTATCAACATCAATTAACAGATTTAACAGTATCAACATCAGTTAACATATGTAACAGTATCAACATCTGTTAACAGATGTAACAATATCAACATCAGTTAACAGATTTAACAGTATCAAAATCGGTTAACAGATGTAACAATATCAACATCAGTTAACAGATTTAACAGTATCAACATCAGTTAACAGATGAAACAGTATCAAAATCTGTTAACAGATGTAACAATACCAACATCAGTTAACAGATTTAACAGTATCAAAATCTATAAAAGAATTAAATTGGTAATAAGATGTCAGCTTCTGTTATTCAGTTGTCGACGAGCTTAGTGTGAATTTCAGATGAAGGACACTGAAAATGAGTTGTTCCTTTCGCCTTTGGGTATTTCTTGTGTGTGTACGGATTTCGTGTCCTGAACTGATGAATAATGTCCTTTCTTTTCCTTTAGGGGCCAAGTGGTCTACGAAGTTCATTTAGAGTGTCAATAGCATGTTAATATTGAGGTTGTGAGTTCCTTACATGGCGAGTGTGTTCTACTGTCAGTTTTCTTGCCGACGTAGGTGATTCTCTCCGGCTGCTGCGATATAGCCAAGAGTGCTCAAAGTGGCATTCAACACCATCAATTGATCAATGTATTACTGTATTTAAGTGTGTATTAATTCTTTTTTTTTTGTTCATCACATCAGCATCGAACAAATGAATTGATTAAGCACTATACATCGAACACCGGTCAAAAATCGGTTAATCTGAGTAAACCGGAACCATGTTTAAACCAAAATTTGACGATAGGCGAAGAAAAACACGAGCAATAAAAGATACATACCAAAAACAATGAAAATTCGATACTCAAAAGAAAATGTTACGTATATCTAAAAAAAAACGTGACACCTCATTTTTTTTTATAAATATTTTGTTTACTTCTTAATTTTCTGGCAACACTTTGAACAGAACTTGAATTTCCCCCAAATGCTGCCAGCTTCAATCAACTGCAGTCGTCATATATGTAATATACGTTTCGTTTACTGTTATATGTATGCCATTATACTTCTCATTTTTCTTACAATGTTCATACTTTTTTTTTATATTATCTGTAAATTAATAAATGCCATAGATTCAATTTTGACAGTTTATTTAGATTGAATGATTTTTTGCCTAACGTCCAGTGGCAAATATTCCATGCATTCTTTTACGAAAACAAATTGGCAATACATACAATAGTGATAGGTTCTGTAGAATGGGACGATTGGGATGAAGTGTGGGACATTTAGACTGTCACTGGAAAAAGAGGTTATGTTGGATAGGGACAGGAATTATGCCTTGCATCAGTCCACTTATGGACCCCTTACAGAGTAGTTGTCAGGGTTCTTAAAATTGAAAAGACGTGTTTCTATCCTTACACGAGACATTTAAAGTTACCTTTCCGACCGGACGTAACTGCGTATTTATACATCCACACACCGTAGCCAAACGAACGCCCTCATTTTGCAACGGCTGTGAGAAGACGAAATAATTACAATTGACATACTTGGGAGACCTGCTACGAATGATTCCGATAACTAAGGTAGGCGTGTCGTACACCATTGTGTAGATAAATCAATGTAGATTTACGGCATAATAGGTTTTAGTGGGGTAGAAAACCGAGGAATCGAAATATAACGAAAGAAAATCATAGATTGATACTCTGGCACAAAATTATATATGACAAAACACCTAGTTATCTCCGTGAACAAATACCAGGTTTAGTAGAAAGTAGGCATAACCATAATACAAGGCAACGTCAAAATATCTTAGAAATCGGTACAAGAACTCGCTTATATTCAGAATACTTTTTCCCTGCAACCGTGAAATTATGGATACCTTTTAACATAAGACAGTGCGACTCTCTCTTTCTATTTAAAAAACATATTTGTAAACAAAATAAGAAGGTTCCCACACATTATTATGTTGGAAATCGCATTGGACAAATTCTCCATGCACGCTTGCGAATGAACTCTAGTGCTTTAAACTCCGATTTATTTTTACGTAATTTAGTGGATTCGCCAAATTGTCGTTGTGGTGCTATAGAAACAAGCTCTCATTTTTTATTAACGTGTCCTTGTTACTAGTATACTAACATACGCCAAGTGCTACTGAATTCTCTTGCTGATTTTCCGCAGCGTATTGATGTAAATATTTTGCTTTTCGGGTCAGATTGTTTAACTGATGAAAAAAATTGTACTCTTTTTGTATTGGTACAAAAATACATATTGAAAAGTAAATGATTCACACCATAATATGAAAGCATCATTTATGTGTTTTCCTTGCATTTCATTTAGCTCATTTCAATCACTTGTTTTTTATTTTTTGTTTTTGTTTTTTTTTTCTCTCCCTTTTATCTCAAACTATATAATCAATCTTTTTTTTTGTATTTACTATTCTTAATATATTCCAATTGACAGAGCATGCTCCAAGTATTCATAATATTGTATGTCAACATTCTTTTGGAGACAGATTAAAATAAGCAATGTTGCGGCTTGTTTCTGAATCCCATTGTTTATACTGTATTATATTATATAGCATGATTTGACTTATTGAATAAAATATTGTTTAAACCAACGAAAGTTCGCGACCGATTGTCATTTTTCAAAAATGCGTGTAAAGGACCTTGTGTTATATTAAGGTATAAGGAAATTTTTTCAGAGACAAGTGCCTGTGCTTTGCATGTATTATATGTCAGGTAGACAGGAAGTATACAACGCCATGTTATACTTGGTATTTAGAGGGACAGATCTGAAGAAGTGTTGGTGATGAAAATGGGACAGTCACACTCCAGCATGAGGCGTTTGACCGCCACCGTTTTTGGGAGACTTTCTGACGCAACAATAAAAGATTTCAAGTATTTCTCTGGTTCACTAGCGCTGGACTGATTACTTTTATTGGGGTTAGGATTAGGGTTAAGGTTTAGAGTTAGGGTTAGGGTTAGGGTTAGGGTTAGGGTATTAGGAACTTCAGATAATAATGGGTCATAGTAGTAATTTGTTAAAGTGTGTGATTAGTCCCTTGTCGTTTATGGGCATGCGGATGGATATAGGGTTAGGGTTAGGGTTTGGGGTAGCCGGAACTGTTTTTGTACGTAGATTGTAAGTAACTGGATGATAAAAACAACTAGATTTTTAAATGATCATTTATTTTTTTTTTAGATTAAAAATATCAAACAAGTCAGCAAATTTTATAAAGCAATCTCTATTGCGGAATAATAATTATAAATAGTGCGAAGATCGTGACATTCTCTCTAAACGAGGGCAACGAATATAACGTCTCCTCTCCGACCGAACGTGGCTGCGTATTTAAATATCCCGCACAGCCACACGGACTCACTTCTTTAGCGAAAGTATAACTGCTGGGACGAGAGAAGTATGCATATTTATGACAATACTACTATATTAGATAAGTATGACAATGTCAATGTGAACAGGTATTCGTTTAAGACAATGCTACCCATTAAATAACTTTTATTAAAAAAAAGCCATGCACATCATATTGACACTTATTGTTGAAGACCGCATGCTGACGTCTTTTTATTTTTATTCCGTTGAGTAGCTGTTTCATTGACGTATAACATACATCTCCTTCATATATTCAATTTTCAATGCATTGTGAGAAAACATATATTTCATCGTCAGAACGTCAATGCACTTTGCACATTTAAATAGCAATGAAATGAGTCCCTTTTGACACGGAGTAAGTATAAAGAGACGCCAACCTTTCCAAACTGACATGGGTTCAAGGTTTAATGTTAAAATGTCTCGACATATGAACAAAATGTCGTTTACCAGTATCGAAAATTGGTCTAAATTGGTTGGAAATTGTTTTGAATTACAACAATTAAAGTTTATAGCAGTCGAATTGACCTTTAATTGGTGGGCTGTCTGAAAATATAAAAGAGTTAATCGTTCATTATTAAGTTTTCATTTCCAATTGTTTGATGGGCGTCAAACAGAAATTGTATTCAATGTTCTACAATAAAATATTGAAATATTTGATAATATTTTTAAAATTTATAATTTATAATGAACATAACTACAAACAGAGAAAATAGAATTTAAAGGGTGAAATAATAATTATATGGTATTGAATATCTGAAGCATTGACTTTTAACTTATTAAAATTGAAAAAAAAGAAACCAACGTCAGCAAGAACAAATTATGAAGTATAACGTCAAACGATGAAAAAGCTGTATTTTTCTGCATTTACAAAATGCAATTTCCTAAAACGATACCACTCATCGTCATCGTCATCATAATCATAATCATCGTCGTCATCATAATCATAATCATCATCGTCATTGTCGTCATCTCATCATCACCATCATTATCATCATCATCATCGTTGTCGTCGCCTCCGTTTAGCTTTTCGAGGATTTATTTTTTGCTTGCTATTAATTGTTTTTTCAACATAACTTGAATAATTCAGTCGTTATTTTTTACTGCTCTACGATGGCTACATTAGCGAGTGGGAGATTCGACCACAGGGAGGGAATGAATTATTCGGGTTATTATTAACACGACTGGTAAACATCAGTTGTGCCGTTATGTGTGAACATGGGAAAAATATCCAACAAGCAGTAGCAGGTTTATTTTGAAGTTATATTTAGTGTTGGACACTATGTGGCCTTGTGGTCGAAGTAGTTAATTTATTATAATTTATCACCCACCGGTCAACTTTGAATTTGCGATTCAGAACCCTGCTCCTACCTTAATGAACAAAGGATTGTTAGCTTTCCTGTCGAGGATCGGTGGTTATCTCCTGGTACTCTGGTTTTCCCTGCCAATAAAAAAAAACTGGCTTTAATGATATAACCATGGTTTATGAAAGTGTCTTCTTGAAAAGATGTTTTTCTAGCGATATAAGAAGTGAAACTTGTCTTCAAAATAGTGCCTGTAAAGTGACAAGATGGTGTTTTTGTTTCAAGTTTCATGTCTCTGTAGTCTTTGTAGTCTACTAAGATACGAAACGAAATCAATGCGTTTCGTTTCGAATTCATTTTCCATTCTAGTACAAATCGATATACATTAATGTCCTTAATGATATCAACATTGATCTAGTCCCGAGAAGTAGTAATAATGTTTCAAATGGGATTTTTTTCACAGCAGGTTTTTTGTTATTGTTTATATTTTTTTTTTTTATTTTATAGGTTGGAGTTTTGTTTTTAGACAGGAGTGACTGTTTAGTGACTCTTTTAAAGATTGTAGATCAATCGGACAAGTTTACACATTACACAATTCTATCAAAATACAGTTATTTGACCCGTTTTTGTACTTTGGACTTAAATGACCGGACCGCCTTTCAGTCCCATGAGCAAAGCAAATATATTATTGGTAATAGAATATTTCAATTATATTATAACTCTTTTGGCAGACTAATGCAGACTAATGCATGGTAATTGGTAAATTTATGGGACTTAGATATATTTATCGAAATTTTGAACACTCTAATTACTCCTAAACACACCTCCTATGCACTTTACGGAAAACAAATAGTTGAGGTTTTCGTTGAGCCATAAAAAAAGGGGAAATATTACAGTGCAATAAGTTATCACTGACTGGGTTCATCCTTAAAATCTAAGATTGTAATAAACAATACTGACATGTAAAAATAACAACAAAATTACGACTACTAGAACGACAGCTAACAATTACTGAATTTCATCTCAAATCCCACTGCCTCTTGAATGATAATGTCTGTAACGTAACCACACGTAAATTTTACTGAAATGTCTTATCAATTTGTTGCGTCATTCGTCCGAAAACCTCTTAGAACATTGAACTTAGAAAATTTGGACTGTTAAAGTCTTATAGTGCGTATGCAATGTTTTGTTTTCAAAACATGTATATTCGATAGAATTAAGAATAGAAACGGGGAGTGTCAAAGAGACAACAACCCGACTAAAACGCAGAAAGAAGCCCAAGGCCACTAATGGGTCTTCAACGCAGCGAGAAAATCCCACACACTAGTTCAGAGAAATGGACGCCGCATTCGAGCCTGCATGTGAAAGGCAAAGCTTATGAAAATTAAAGGCCTTTCATGACTAAATCTTGTTATCTACAACTTAAGGGGGTACCCAACACTTTGACTAAAATAAATTTGGCTCGTTTAATTTTCATAAAGTTTTGACAATATATTTACTTTGACCTGTTTACAAAAATATGAAAATTTTTAGAAATTTGAACCACACAATTTACAGGAATAATTTGGTTGGATATATTGCAATTTGACAAACACAAATTTTGATCGTTGAAAAGCTTGATTTCTCCTTACTAATAGTATGTGATTAAAAAGCTCAGCCGATATTTAGGAGTTAACTCCCTTAGGTGTTCTGTACCCCCTTAATTGTGAATAAAAATGTGTGTTTGTTTGGTGCCTGTTCGTATCATTTTGCTCTAGTTGGTCAGCAAAAAACGTCAACGATTGAATTACAAGGTCCTGGCTTTTGACATGCACACAAAGAACGTCAATTAATCATAACTAATGACTGCGCAAATTCAGTAAAATACACAAAAAACAATGTCTGTGCGACATAAGCATAACCCAGAAAACCAATGTCTGTGCGACATAAGCAGAACCCAGAAAACCAATGTCTGTGCGACATAAGCATAACCCAGAAAACCAATGTCTGTGCGACATAAGCAGAACCCAAAAAACCAATGTCTGTGCGACATAAGCAGAACAAAGAAAAAAATAACTGCATGTGCAACATAAACAAAACAAAGAAAACTAATGACTGTGCAAGATAAACATAAAATAGAAAACAAATCATTGCGCAATATAAACTATGATGACTGTGCAACATATGTTAGTGGTTGTCGTTTGTTGATGTGGTTCATAAGTGTTTCTCGTTTCTCGTTTTTGATATAGATAAGACCGTTGGTTTTCCTGTTTGAATGGTTTTACACTAGTAATTTTGGGGGCCCTTTATAGCTTGCTGTTCGGTGTGAGCCAAGGCTCAGTGTTGAAGGCCGTACTTTGACCTATAATGGTTTACTTTTACAAATTGTGACTTGGATGGAGAGTTGTCTCATTGGCACTCATACCACATCTTCTTATATCTGCTCCGTGTTGAAGGCCGTACTTTAACCTATAATGGTTTACTTTTACAAATTGTGACTTGGATGGAGAGTTGTCTCATTGGCACTCATACCACATCTTCTTATATCTATACATAAGCATAACACAGAACAATAATAATAAACTATATTCGTAACATAAGCATAACAGAAGAAGTTTATGACTGAGCAACGTAAGCATAACAAAAGAATATGCCTGAACAACTGAGCAACATAAGCATAACAAAAGAATATGCCTGAACAACTGAGCAACGTAAGCATAACAAAAGAATAGGCCTGAACAACTGAGAAATATAAGCATAACAAAAGAATATGCCTGAAAAACTGAGCAACATAAGCTTATCAAAGAAAACCAAAGACTGCGCAACAAACAACTAATGACTGTGCAACATAAACAAACAAACAAAATGAGTGACTGCGCAACAAAGCATAATTATCAAAACAAAACTACTCACTGTACATCATAAGCATAACACGAAAACAAACGACGGCGCAACACGAACATTGCTTAAAAATTGAGGGTAAAGTCACGTGATCGAGAAATGTAAGCAGTTCCTGTTCCACCAGTGACACGTTATACACTTGAAAAGTCATGAACAAGAAAAGGACGGCGAATTATGGTTGGCACTCATAGTATTTACATGTGGTCATATATTATACAAACATATTGGATTTCCCGTTTGAATGGTTTTACACTTTTTGGGGCCCTTTATAGCTTACTGTTCGATGTGAGCAAAGGCTCCGTGTTGAAGACCGTACTTTGACCTATAATGGTTTACTTTTATAAATTTTGACTTGGATGGAGAGTTGTCTCATTAGCACTCATACCACATCTTCTTATATCTATATAAGGCAGGTGATATTGATCTTGATGATTACTATGTATGCTTCATGGAGTTTCTGTCCTGTATAACATTAGGTTATCCGATAGAACGGGCTATATGCATTATATTAAGAAATGAATGATTCTTTTTGTAATTTTATTGGGGTGTAAAAGTGTTAACCGAAGCACATTTTGTATGAAGCACTTCTGCGCTTCATTCTAAAGATGTGTGCACGATCAACACTTTTACACCCCAATAAAATTACAAAAAGAAGCATTCATTTCTTATAATTACATTTTTATGTTAATAAGACCATGAAAAAAAGTTTTATCAAGGTTTTCTTTTATTTGCCTGTGCACTTTTTTGTGGAAGCACGTGTCATCACGAATGTAATATTTCATTTAGATATGAAGGTTAATTTTTGAATGACGCGCGATTGTTGTTAGCCAATCAAACTGACGGATTCTCGTGAAACATACATGTAATGTAATTATTTATCTTTGAAGTGGTGAATACATTTATGAATCGGGTGATGTGGTAAGATTGCCAATGAGACAACTATCAAAAGACACTGAACGGCCTTCAACAATCAGTAACACTCATACCGTCTAGTAACTTTAAGCTAGTAATTGCTCCGTGGGGACAAAATGTGAAACATTTCAAAAAAGCAAAATAAGGGTCTTATTTAAGACAATTGAAGACAAACAATTACGGCAGACAGCAACCAACGACAACCACTGAATTACAGGTTCGTTCCTGGAATGGGACAGGCTTTTAAAGAATATGGCGGCATTAAAACACATCTCTTAATCTTGGACAGTGGTGAAACAGAACAAATTGTAAAAATCAGATGGAAAGGGTTGAGTTATCAGCTCAGTACTTAGCACAAAACAACTAACAAAATGAACAAAGACACAATGGCATGTAGGGGTATATCTATATGTATCTAAATATGAAGATAAAGTACCACATTTTTACTTATATATAAGGTTTTTTTTTTAATTTTACATAGAATAAGGGTAATTCGGTAAACCTGGTTAAGGATTAAAGACGATTACATATAATAATTACTTAATTATTTTAACTATGTAGTTATGAGTTTAATTGGTTTTAATCTTATTACCTGTTTCCAGACCATGTGACCACTTCGTTCAACTTAGTTCTATTTGTAGGTGAAACGTTTGCACCAATCATGCAATTTTAATGGTTGAAACAATATGCATGTTAAGAAAAATTGTTGGAACAATATACATGCTAAGAAAAATGGTTGAAACAATATACATGCTAAGAAAAATGGTTGGAACAATATTCATGCTAAGAAAAATGGTTGGAACAATATACATGCTAAGAAAAATGGTTGAAACAATATACATGCTAAGAAAAATGGTTGGAACAATATACAAGCTAAGAAAAATGGTTGGAACAATATACATGCTAAGAAAAATGGTTGGAACAATAAACATGCTAAAAAAAATGGTTGGAACAATATACATGCTAAGAAAAATGGTTGGAACAAAATACACGCTAAGATAAATGGTTGGAACAATATATACATGCTAAGACTTGACAATAGTTGGAACAACATGCATGCTAAGAAAAACTGAATTGTTGGAATAATATACATGCTAAGAAAATGGTTGGAACAATATAAATGCTAAGAAAAATGGTTAGAACAATATACACGCTAAGAAAATGTACTCTTTTTAGTGTTTTTACGAGATTTGTCTTTCATACTCTCTGATAGTTTGGCCGCGTTACCTTTCCTTTAAATAAAATTGCGACTTCTTAACAGACAAGACACTATAACATTTACCCATGAAATCCCCAATGCATTCCATTGTAGGAGGTTTAAGCCACAGTGTGTGTAAAAAATATTCGACATAAAAAAAAACAAAAGGAGGACATCAAATTAATCGTCTAGAGCAAAGTTTCATGGGCGTTTCAAAGTAAGCAATACTTTTCAAATTAGAACAAATCTTTTTAACAAAAGAAACACGTAAATGACGATAAAGAACAACACAAATGCACTCTTACAATTAAATAACTAATGAATTAATAATTTCATAATTAGGAGTGATTATCTGACACGGATCAGACGCCTACGGGATGAACAAAGCATATGCAACTTAGTAACAAACTTCTTAGAACTTGTGTTAACAGCGTTTTAATTATGCCATTAACTACCCAACGTTGATGTAATTATAAGCAGAATGTATGTTTAGAAATAACCAATAAAACAAACAAACATATAAATAGGGGTTATTGCTTTCAAAAATTACTTCGAACACATTTTAGTAATTAGGGGGATACATAATACGGTGCGGAACGAAGTCAATGCTCTGGAAAACGTTTCCGGTTTAAACCCGGTTATTAACCGCACATAATTGTCTGGGTCAAAAATAATTTATAATTGTGAATTTATACTGGATCATCTTGTAATGAAATATACATTAATGCGTTGGCAATTTTATTACATTTAAATAATGTTATTTTAGTTCAAATGCTTCTGTTATAGTAGTTACACGTTCTGTTCGTTTTGCTAAGTGGAATAAGCGACTGGATTTAGACATTGCTCATTTGAAATCGTTTTAATTGCTACATTTTACCCAATCTTTGACTATCAAATTTCATTATCATCTCTTTAACAGAATTAAATGACACATTTACGCGCAAAATGACGTCAAGTACCCAATTTAGTAACCCTGGTTAGCGATTCACTACGGATCGGTAAAGTATTTCTCGAAAATTGAAATAAATATATACGTAACATATATTTAAGGGACGGTCGTATGATTTTCAGGTGGACAGCAGTATTTTTCGACGACGGAATATTCATTTACACCTGTTATTACACCGGTTTGTGTATCCCCTCAAAAATCAAATGATGTTGCTATACCGGCTTATGTATCCCCTACCCAATCCCCGAAAATCAAATGGTAAATGATCGTAATTCCCTAATAAATTGCCGTAACCTCTTTATTAGTTTGTTTCTTTGTATGACTAAAAGGAGATAAAAAGGATACGTCGGTATAACAGCAACCCAACAATAAATCGCAAATAGATCGGTGCTATTGTTGAATTGCATGATGGGATATTTAAGACTAACGTTTACAGGCCGATCGATCACCTAGATGTATCACCAATAGATATATAGAAACTGTAGACCTGTTTGTTCTAACCTATAGGCATGTCCATTAAGTAATCCCTCGTGATAACTACAACATTTTCTCGAACAAATTGACAGTCTATGTCAAGGAGAAAGGGGGAGTTTTCCTATGTTAGCCCCCAATATTAACACTATAATTTCAAGATGAAAAGAGTCTTAATTTGGAGCATAAATATGCGAGAAATTGAAACAGAACAATTTTCTTAAAAAGTGTTGCTATTTACGCCTAAAAAAGGCCAACATATATGGATTTTTGTAAAAGTTGACAAAACTTCACTTCAACCCTAGGAGACATAGAACGTAGGGTTCGACAAATTCAATATTCAAGTCAAATATGTTATTTGTTATATTATACATCATGTTAAAAGAACTTTTTCGATACAGGCTTTATTTTTCTTGTCCTTAAAAATAATACAAATTTCATAGCCTTTTTCATTTAACTCGGTGGAAATTGAAATTTATGCTAATTTTGACGTCATAAAAAGGAACGCTGATACTGAATATATAATTATTAAAATATAAATAAGTCTAAATTGAAAACAACGTTCAAACCTATGATTGCGTTGGATAAAAACCGCAATTTTTATACGTGTGCATGCAAAACAAATTTCTTGATAGAGGGGTCTAAATACAGCACAAACAACATTTTCCAAAAGACCAAAAAAGTGAAAAAGTATATTTTAATTATTAAAATAGACACGCGTCCGATCTAATCGTTGCTTAAATTATGATACTATGTGATAATTTGAGCGTTTAGCAAGAGAATAGAGGACATATTGGGGCCTTATCGAACTTACTCCTTGGACGGGGAAATGTACACTTTACCTCGCGGAAGTAGTTACTGAGCATGCTTGGAATTATATCACCAAGGTTTGATTTTACTTATTCTAGTTCATTTTTATCTGACACCTAATATCTGCATGGTCTAACCTTAAATTTCTTGAAAGCTGCATGAAATTTGTAATTTCTATTTTTAAAATTCTTTTTTTGACTATTTGAAATTCTTGAAATGGTTAATGATAGATAATATTCATCGTTTTGTATTTCGAAAATATTTGAATACAAATAAAAATAACAAATATAAATTCTTAAAGGGTGTTTTGCTAATACATATTATAGTTTTGAATATCGTCCAAAAAAATTGTTAAATGTTTGGAAAGGATAGTCTGATAAGAACTTTCAACACTTCAAATGTATTAAATTTAGTGAAAAGTAAGTTCATTGCTTTCAAAATCATTATATATGCTTTTTACAGTTTTTCCTTTTCATTTATGTAATGTAAAAATCAAAATTACTGTCACTTGAGACGCAATTGCGTAATAAAATGTTCGAGTTTTTTTGTCCTATTAAAGTCGTTTAAATGAATTATTTCATAAGTTTGTGATAACGCATTCTTTAAATTAAACTAGTCAACAAAAGTAACGATACACAAGTTTGAAGTCCAATTTATCATAAAATATAATAAATAGGAAAACTGTTGAATTATCCAAGGATAAACATTCATTTGCAAAGCAAATGCATGTGATTAAAAGAATCCGACCAAATTGGAAAGTGAGAAAATACCGTGTTATTGAGTATTCAAATATCTGCAAAGGCATTTAAAATTTTAAGCAGACCATGTTTAAGTTTTAAGTTCTAATATCGAATTTTGAATTTTTGGGTGAATATATGATTTTTGAAATAACAAAATGTGCAAAAAAAAAAAATTCGCGTAATTGCCTTAAATCAATGGTTTTAATAAGAAAATAACACTCTGTAAATATTAGACCAATTGGGCAATTATTTACCTTGGTACAGTGTATCCAATTTCATAATATATTGAAAATACAAAGCCTTGTATCGTTTCTTTTGTTGACTAGTATATGTTTTTGAACGTCGGAAATGAAATATTGTAACGATGCCATATTTCAATTTCAGAATTTAAAAACAAAATATGATTTGAAGCACTTTTTTTTACTTGTCTCAATAATCTTCATGTATATATCAAGTGTGGCGTGACATAACATTAATTTCGTTTCATAAATCGCAAAATTTATTGTCAATTTCAGTATTAAAAACAATTAAATTGTGTGGTATTTCTTGAATAGCATATGATCTATAGTTGTAGGTAATAAGTTCCCGAAAGCAGCTGAAATGATTTAGAAAGACAAAGAGGAGTCTATATATGTTATGCTCCTAAACAAATCCTCAACAACATGGCGGTGATAAAACTTCCTGGATCGTGATCTCATGGGAGACTGTTATTAAATCAAAAGACAAAAAAATAAATATATAATAATACGTTCTTTGCAGATTTTTCTTAAACCACACTTAGCATTTTTTTCAGTCAGTTTTGCTCTATCATATTCAGTTTTCTAGTTATAAAAAAAACAAAAATCTGCAGTTTTACCCTTATGTCGTTCTTTAAGCAATGGTCGTCATGTTTGTTGACGAATAAAAATCTCGAATACCATTTATAAACTAGATACTCAAAGAAACATTAACACAAAGTTTGGTTCAAATCAGGATATTAAAAATAAATATATAATTCCGAAGACCTTTTGGTCCATGTGAGCTAAAAAGCGTAACAGGAACCACAAACAATATTGGACAATACTAAGGACAACCTCCCACTTACACCCGACTCCTCCGAAAAAAGATCGTCTTAAACAAAGAAAAGCAACAAAGAATATTACATGGTCCAGATAACCCGACTTGGTACAGGCACAAAAAATAATGAAATTAAACCAGTTTTACACCCCTTTGCCTAACCCGAATAATTCAGTCCCTCCCCGTGATCGACTCTCCCACTCGCGAGGGCCTGAATTCTTTATACAATAAAAACGCGTCACGAATCCAGGATTTTGATTGGTGCTCTCTGTGAGAGAGAGCCAATCAGCAAATAGCTCAATGTTATCGAGATAGGTAAATCCCGAGCTAATTCCGAATGATTATTTGACGATTTTTTATTGACAAGGCTTTCAGGCGTTAATGTAGCCATCGTAGAGCAGTGAAATATAACGACTGAATTATTCGGGTTACCCTTTGCCTAGAGTTTTGCCAATATATATTGACCACCTAGATGTGCAAACACATTTTACTTTTTAAAAAAACGTAACCAAGACAACCAAATCAACCAATACTCGACTACCTACTTTTTACATTGCCATTTTTTAAATAATTGAAGTGTTTAATGAAAGGGTTAGTTTAAACAGTATTTGTTAATGAAAAAGTATAACGATGAAGTAGAACAATGTTATATGAAATTCAAATTCAATGAAAGGGTTATCCAGTATCCATCATTGTTTTAAGGTTAAGCGAAAGATGGATGCCCATTCCTCATAATTAATTTAAATTATAATGCAATTCGTTTGTAACAAATCAATAATTTTCAATGGACGTTGACAAATATTTTGAAGGGTTAGATTCCACGTTCTACCAGTCCGTAACTAAGGAAAGCCACCATTTTGAATTCCGATTTTTTTTTGGTATGTAATTTCTCACAAAATAAACAAAAAAGTCACATTTTGTGCCTCAAAATCTTTGCTACATTGTTCAGATGACAAAGACGATGCAACAGTTTCGCGGACTTTTTCATTTATGGCAATTTAAGCCAAAACTATTTATCACATGGAATTTATTTAAATATAATTGGCATTAGAATGGAGATAACTGTATTGCATTTTTATCTTGACCTTCGTAAAACTGGATTTTACTGTCGCATATATCCGTTTACCTAGCGCGTCGCCTCAATTTGCGACAGTAAAACCTACATTTTGCGAAGGCCAAGCTTAAAATACAATACAGTTAATTCATAATAACTAGTTATTTACAATTAAGACATATGTTGTTTGAGTACATATTGCATAAAGCATTAAATAAACATTAGTGAATCAACAGCAATCTATCAAACACATAATTAAACATGACACTCTGCATATCTGTAAATATTTTTTATCCGAACATATAATTAATGAACAATGCCAAGGTAAATCATCAAGTGCAGAACAGAGATTTTATCACTTGTTTAAAACAATAATGTTGATTGTTTGTCTTTTTAAAACAATAACAATTCAGCATTTCAATTCTACAACTAATCTTTTTTGAGTGTGTGCACAAAAAATAACGTAAGTTTGCTCATTTGGTAGATGATCCATGCAATAATTATTATTACCTTTGGGTAGTGTCTATTTACAGCAAAATGCATTGAGTGTGTAGGTAAAGGTAGAATCTTTGGTTAGCTTGCTTGTTAGCTGAACCGTGAAGTTATTATTAGGTTAGGTATACTACCCTACTTTCGAGTAGTATAGTCCTACAGACAGATAGATAGGTAATCGGTCGGACTAGTCTACTCTTAAAGGAGGGTAGTTTACCTAACTTAATAATGACTTCACGATTCAGCTAACAAGCAAGCTAACCAAAGATATCACCTATACCTACGCACTCAATGCATTCTGCTGTAAAGCGTATTTTTAAGCCAATTAGATCGGGAAAATGATAAAAGGGTGCTTGAAGAAATTTTTTGACTATTTAATGTATAACTGATAAAGAATTCAAAACAACAATTTTTACTTTTTTTCTTTCTAAAACGATAACAATAAAGCATTTCAATTTCACAACTAATCTTTTGGGTGTGTACAAAAAATTTAACTTAAGTTTGCTGATTTGGTAGATGGTCCATGCTATTAATGTTACCTTTGTTTACTATCTATTTAAATTTATCGGCCAATTATATCAGGAAAATGTATAAAAGGTGCTTGAAGAATTTTTTTGACTATTTAATGTATAACTGATAAAGAATTCATGGATCGTGTATCAAATGAGAATGAGCAAACATACCTTTCATCTTCTTTATAATACATAAAAAGAATAGCAATATTCGCCAAAAAAATACCGAACAGTTCAATACAATAGACCACATCAACCGTTAACCCGACTTCTTCCGAAAAACAAAATAAGACGTTCCAACAAAGTCAATGTAAATTTTCAATAAAAGCTAGGAAAAATAACCAACACATGGTTCAGGTGCCCTGAATTGTTACAAGCATACAACGTGGTAAGGTTTAACAAGATGTACGTGCGCACAAACTGTTCCCCCCCTTTTCCCTTGCTTATTTATACGCGTACAGACCAAATGTTGCAAACATAAAACACACACTATAAAAACTGCACAGAGCAGTTACAAACAGGATGGCCACTAATTTGAACAAAGAGAAATATTAAAAATCGTTACGTATTTTGAAAAGAAGGTAAACAAAATTCTCGCAACTAAAGATGGCTTGCTAAGGTATCTACAGCTGTTCGTTTGACACTGTGTCTCAAAAATACGAAATGACCATAACCAACACTTCTAACGTGTTTCATGAAGCCTCCTCATAAAATAGAATTGAAATCAGCAGTACTCGTGAGAGGCAGTTAGTATTTAAAATCGCTCGGCCATCGAAAGAACGAACTGTATAAGTGAGTATATCATAGAAATGAGAAGATGTGGTATGAGTGCCAATGAAACAACTCTCCATCCAAGTCGCAATGTGTAAAAAGTTAACAATTATAGGTCAAAGTACGGCCTTCAACACGGAGCCCTGGCTCACACCGAACAGCAAGCTATAAAGGGCCCCACAATGACTAGTGTAAAACAATTCAAACAGGAAAACCAACGGTCTAGTCTATATAAAAAACGAGAAACGAGAAACACTTATGAACCACATCAACATACGACAACCACTGAATCAGGTTCCTGACTTAGGACATGTGCAAACAAATGCAGCGGGTTTAAATGTTTTAACTGACGCCAAACTTCACCCTAACCTGAAATAGTAGTGTAACATTACAACATAGAAAGACACATACCCGTATAGCCCTTGCTGTTGGAATGTGCGAGGAATTTCCAGAGTTAAGATATGTATCATTTTTCACTATTGTAGTTCTATTTACGGCATAATACAAGGTATGGTGAGAAATACTTACTACTATTATGTTTTATAAGTAACATTATATTTACAGATTCATGTTTGTATGTATTTACTTAGCAAACATTCGTGTAGTTTAGCTGTAACGGATAGTGTTTAATTTTCTTTTAATACATTATTTAAACGAAGGGATGTATACATGAGACAGTCGTCTCTAAAACAAATCAAAATATTAAATATCACTGATATCTAACTGTGATTTTTATCTTGATGATGATGGCGTTTAACTTCTAATGGCAAATTAAATGCATATTCAGAACGAGAACATGTTAATGCAATATGAATATAAACCCTGCTTTGTACTATAGGCGGACACGCAGAATTTCAATTAGCCATTTCACAATATAACAGCCCGCAGAAAGACATGTCACTCTACCCGGACACATGATTCTGATTTCGAGTCGACCAGTGTCATTGTTGCGTACCTAGCGGAGAAGTAGCAAACCAAATTTTTAAGTCTTCGGTTTGATCCGGCCAGGGATCGAACCCTCGACCTCCAACAACCGAATGAGAAAAAGAATTTCAACTTGTTGAAATAACACGAAGCTACCAAAAATGGGACTGTAAAAAAATTACCTAAAGAAATACAAAGTTTTAACTAATTGTAATTAATCTTCAAAGTACAGACGTAACATACATTTTGCAAACAAACTACTGGAGATACGTGTGGATACAAAGAGTGCACCCCGACAAACAGATTTAGAAATTATGTATCAAAGAGCTTTTATGACATTTTCCAAACATCACTTGTGCCAAACAAATGTTTAAGTAACGTTGACATTTTGCAGATGCTGCAGTCATCTTTTTTGAAAAGTCTGGCAACAAATATTGCATTCTTAACGTAATGTAAACCGATAAGATATAAAAAGCAATGATGTCTGGTTAGAAAATAGCATAGACAAAATATCTGGCTATAAAATTACTAGAACGACACCGGTATTTTGTCTCAAGAGTATAATATATATCATGTTAACTGTGAAAGCTATTAGCTTTGTCAGTTTCTGTACAATTAAGAACAATCACTGAGGCTTCGAGAAAAACACAATTGATCATATACAAAATCATAATCGTATTTCATTTATCATCCCAATGAGAAACGATTTCTTCATCTCACACTAATTGAATTATAAAAGAGAACAGATTTTTCAAGTCGTGTTCATTTTCTTAGAATCGATGGTTTTGCGTCCAAACGAACGGTTATGAATGATGTGGAGGTGAGGGGTTCCGAATGCTGATATTGATTAAGCTATTATCAATGATTTGCAGGGTGTTCCGAGATCATCTGTTTTTTTGGCATTGATTGATTTTGTATAATTTTCTTGGTTTTTAGAAACATGTTATCATAGAAAATGGGATTGCGTTTATGAACTAATCAATGATATAAGCATTAGCTTTGGAAAATTTGTCATTTTATTGGATAAGCTAACCTAAGCGGACTTTTTAATAGCCGCTTACATCAATGTATTGTAACATATAACTGATGGTCAATTACAGATGATTCATTATTAATTTAAAATTGAAATTGCGAAGCTATGTACATTAAATCGACGGTTTAGACTTAAAATAAATATATCTTTTGGCTAAAACTAATATTTATATGGTAAAAGACAAATACATTTGTAACTATTAAAGTACTGATCGATCATTGGTGTTTGGGATATCTGTAACCAAACGGTTCGTTAGTCAATAGTGTAAGGAAAAGATTGAATATTGAACTTTCTTTATCTACACAAAAAAATGGAAATGCAATAAGATATGAAATGACTGTCTCCTAACAGAGATATCGATCTACATTTAAAACCAAACATTTCGTTTAAGGGAGCTACCATTTGATTTTTATGGGGGGCTAGGATGAAATTTGAAAAAATAGGCTGGACAGGAGTTTTGAGTAAAAAAAAAATGCAGGATGAGATTATTTGCAAAAAAAAGGCAGGATGACAATTTATGTAAAAAACAAAGTCAGGATAAACTAAAAAAAAAAAGGCAGGACCGAATAGAGTGAAAAATAAAAAGGCAGGACCGAAAAGAGGGAAAAATAAAAAGGCAGGACAAAATTTTTCATCCTAGCCCCCCCATAAAAATCAATTGGTAGCTCCCTAAAGGATCCATTAAAAATATCTGTTCTTTATAGAATCTCATGTGTATATCGAACAAAATTTTGAAAAAAATAAGAACATTTGACAAATTTAAAAACTGTTCTAATGGTTATTATCAAAATGTGAAAGATTCAAGAAAAAGGCAATGATAAATTTTCATCTTATTCAGCCGGCGCTTCATCATCAAGGTCATTAGAAAAAATCCTTGAAAATTTATTAATATGCATTGACAACCAATTTTTGACAAGTAATATTCAGCATCCCATGCAGCACCTCTTACAAAAATGATTATAATAGAACACTAACGGAATAAAAGGTGATATTTATATTGACAACACCATAGATATACATCATGTCATTATATAAATAACATATAGCTGAGAGGGTGATAGAGCAGATTGTTACCCCGAGAAAACATTGTCAACTGAGGCGAAGCCAATGTTGGCAATGTCTTTTCGAGGGGTAACAATCTGCTCTATCACCCTCTCAGATATGTGTTATTTAATTTATTATACTGAATGTTCTGTTATTACTGTCGATTAAATTTCAAATTCAAAGTAATAAACTATGACGTCTTGTACATAACAATCATCCGTATTTAATAAAGCGCACACTTGATCAAGCGTCTCCGTGAAAGGTAATAGAGTATTTACCATAGAATAGAGTAAATTAACACCCTCATATAAGCCAATCAAAATATTGCATTTTTACGTGAAGTATAATAATTTCAAATGGTTCAGAGTAAAACAAAATTTGGAATAAATTAAACAGAAATTATAAAATATCTTCTTAATTTTCTACATATAACAGTAAGATACGATAAAAGACACCAAAAGACGATGTTCCCGACTCGGACTGGCATTTTAAAGCTCTAGTCACTCATTTCAGGATTGAAATATGTAAAAAGTCTGATCAAGATTTTGTGATTTATGGCTGGAATTATTAAAATATGTAAAAACATTTATTTAATCACGACAACAATCAGATATTTTTCAGGAAGTGTTCTGTTTCAGCTGTTTCTATTCAAAATTCGTCTCGATAATCCCGTTCTTAAACCGATTATGACACCGTCCAGATACTATCGGCACATCCGTTACGATTTTAATCCGATTATATAAAATCGGCGGAGTTTCCCGAATATTACGGAACGCACCTAAATTGCCGGAGTGCTTGGTTGACCTTTTGGACAATTCCTGATCCGAAGGACTCTGTTACGAACGTAAAAGACATGCGTTCAGACAATGATAAGACATTCCAGATCTTTGAGGATCTAGTAATCAGACTTTTTCACTTTTTTTGTCGTAACGCTGTCTGATATCTCAAACGGGAGCCATAATCAGCAACTGTGTGAACGCCCCATTACATACGTAAGTGTCACAATTTATTTATAGGAACACCACCCAGATTATATAATGATTACATCACATATGCATGCTAAGTAAAAAAAGATAGGGAGGTTATATCGTTTAAAAATCGTTTGTGTCAAATGAAAGCAAGTAATATATATATAATTAAGAAGTCGCTTAATGTCAAAACAATAAACATAAATCGTGATGAGCTTTTAAAAGCGGCAAAGGGCTTTATTAGAAACGGATAGCTAAGTACAAGCAGGAGGAAGAACGAGAGGCTACACAACATACATAATCAGTACCATTACATATAGGACCAAATCAGAACGAGGCTACACAATATACATAAACAATACCATTACATATAGGACCAAATCAGAAAGAGGCTACACAACATACATAAACTACACCATTACATATAGGACCAATTCAATCTTGCAACTTCACTACATTGAATTATCAAACATTTGTCCACAAATATATGAAGTTAGAATGTAATTTTTTGCGCTTCTGATGTACGGGTTCTAATCATCGAAAACACCAATGTCCAAGGTTGGAGGATGGTTGAGCGCTCGGAAACGGGTTTAACCCATCCATATTATTTATGTGCCAGTCCCAAATCAGGGGCCTGTAATTCAGTGGTTGTCTTTTGTTGCTGTATGTCATTTATTTGTTCCGTGTATCTTTTTCATCATGAATTGTCAGTTCACATTTTCATTGTCATGTGGGGCCTTAATTGCTTAGACGGTATAGATTTTGATCAACGTAGAAGGCTGCAAAGTGACTTATAATTGCGTACATCCACGTCATTTGGACTCTGGTGGTAGTTGTCTCATTAGTAATATCACTCATATCTCCTCACTCATAAAATGCACATATATCACATAAACAAGATTATAGAAAGTTAATTCGATAGTAAGAAGTTAAAGATAAGCTAGGTTAAAATGTTTTATGCAAAAGCAGAAAAAGAACCAGGTAAAAACATAAATAAAAATAAGGATCTCCCAGATTATTCCTAAATCCAAAGTCATGTGTCATGTGTATGTGAAGTATTCGTTTTGTTGCAGCCTAGCAAAATGAGTTCAGTCCACACCTTGACAACCGTATTTAACATGCACAATACGAGATGGGGACTCATTGGCAGATAAAGCAGGGGGAAGCTGTGGTTTGGGTTTTTATTTTCGGATTTTTTAAAAAGTAAAATCGACAGAAATAGGCCTTGGTCCTCACTTTTTCATGTAGATCCCTTAGAATCCCATTTTTTTCAAATTCTGGATATGCGCCTGTGGTTCTATGTCAATGAGACAGCAACCTAACAGAATAAAAGTACACCAAAGTCATCCCTAGTTCATTTATTGGAGGCCCATGTCTTTCAATAATAGATAAGTGTTTGTATTTCAAAAGCTTTTTATACATTTCATACGTACAGTTCTGAATCAATTATATTTGAAAAACTATAAATATTTTAACATGACGGATGTTTTTATTTAGTTTTAAAGGTTATAACTATGTATTATAATGTTATGTATAAGAACTAATTGTTATATCTCAATTAAAAATATAGACATCTCCAGTTATACCGTTAATTAAAGATATAAAAGAGGTAGGGAGAATTTGGCATGCATACAAAAACAAATGAGAAATATAATACCCTGATCAAATATCATCTTAATAAAACCAGCGACCAATACTTGATTCATAATGATTTTGGAAGTATTCAGATGAAATAGTTCTCATTCTATACAAAGTTTGCATCTCAAACTTTTTCAAAAGCTATACACTTAAATCAAAATTGTATGACTACAGAATATTTATCAATTACTTTGGAACAACAATTATCTATTGAAAGATATCTGTAAATCCCTGTTTTAAAACTTTCTCGCTCAGTAGTTATCATTAAGAATAATTCTGCTTCATATTTATTATAACGTCAGATCAAAGAAATAATGACGAAAGAAAGATAACTCTGAGCCTTTTTAAGACTTAGTCCATACTGTCTATGGTCATGATAGTACTGCAACCAGAGTTGTGATTTTTTTTACTTTAATATATCGGAAGAACACACGCCTATATTGTATATCGTTGGAAAGACGAAAATGTGTACAATAAGAATAGTTTGGTCGTAAAAACCCAGTATGGTCACATTTCTGTGAAATTGAGATCGAAGGTCAAATCTTAAATGTATCGAAAATTCAAACATGAGATAAAAAAATGGAATTTTCTGATATATATAAACTTAAATGCTACAACAACGATTTTATCACAAGTATAAATGGTAAAAGATGTCAAAACGACAAGTCTGATTATTTATATGAGAAGCCATCATTTCATAATGGCGTTAATGTTGAAACTTTATTTATCATGCCAAGAAATCCTCGCTAAAAATTCCGTTGGACCTCCTACGGCACCTATTAGTAGTTAAAGATTTGATTTCATTCAACAAATTAATTTATGACCTGCAAGTACGTGTCGCTTAGAACACGGCCATATACCAAATGGTCAATATTAATCATCCATGTAATTTGCTCTATGGGATGTTTGCAAAATTTCAACGGAGGCAATTTCTTGGCATGACGAGACAGCATCTCAGCGATAAAAGAATATGTTTGAAAGAACTATGCACTTGGCTACCTTTTTTTCTTCAATTCGTTTTTAAAACGTCTTGGCTTCTTCAACTTGAATAATAGAAAATAAAACTATATATCAAACGAAAACTGGATAAAGTGAGAAACAAGTTTCTTTCATTAGTGAAAATTACTGCTTCATTGCTTATCTCAGAGTTCGACCCCTACACGTGGTAGCTTGGTTCGACTCCAATCTTAATTGACTAGGATTGACAGTTTCCTTGCCGAAGGTCAGTGGTTCTCTCCGGGCGTCCCAGCTTTCTACACACAAAAAAAGCTGGTTACCATGAAATAGAAAATAATGATAAAAGTGGCGTTAAAGACCAACAATGAATATACAATCATTGTATATCTTAGACGTTTCAAACACATCTCGTAGTTTTTTTAAACACGAATCTATTTTTTTAAATTGAATTTGACAATAGCAATTTTCCCGCATCGTATAATGGTGAATCCGGATAACACTGTAATATGTGCCGTTGGACATGAAAAAGCTTAACCTCTAATAATTTTGAATAACTAGGAGAATAGATGAATTTTAAAGCAGAACTATTTTAATTATTTGTCAGCTATTTTAGGAGAAAGCAATAAGTATTGAGCAGATATTTAAGATTTCCGAGGATAAGGCAACATTAAAGGGACCTGTCTTTAAAGGTTGGTGTGTCCATCATATTACATATGTGGCAACCTTTTGTTTAAGGCTTAAAACAAATTAAACTTTTCAAAGTTATTCAAGTTCCATTACTAACTTAAAGTCGACACCTTATAATGTAGAATATCTATTTTAAACAGAAAAGGGTAATTTCTATGTCAAAAGATTGCAAAATTTCTGAGAATGAATAGAACAGTCCCTATTCGAATGCAGCATTTGCTAACTTAGTAGACATGTCTTTGACAAGCAATACTTTGAACCACTGACAGTGTCTTTAACGATCCCATGCGCAAAAATGACAAAATTAAAAAAACAGAGTATTGTCCCTGCTAAACTGAAGAGTGTAGGTTTCAGCTGGAGAGTTCCCGATGAAGACATTTTTTTTCAGTTAAAAAATTTGAGGTACACAGTCTACAAAATGAAACAAAAGTTGAAAATATGATGCTCGTCTTGGCGTATACTCAAAAATGTACTTATTTGGGACTGCTTAGACATGAAATGATGTCACAAGACACATGCGACCAGTAACGGCTTTTATAGAATGAGTTGCCCCTCAATCATACACCTTTGACACATAGTCCCACAATGCCCTAATGTTCTAAAGCATAATAAAAAATATCTTAAAATCCACTATAAAAGAAATAACATAACTAATAATTTTAACCATAAAATTTTAAATGAAAAAAAGCCCACAGATATTAAAGTTTACATTCATTACAAATGACAGGAACTATATTTGTAGACAATCGATTACGAGCGACCAAACAGGTCATTTTTGAAAATCAGATCATTTCGTCTTTTTCTATTTAGTTCTTTGAGTCTCTTTTTTGCTTTTTTTCCACTTTATTATTCATGACATGAAAGTTTTAACCTTAACTTCATGTTCTAAAACATATACGTGTGCATTGTGCTTCAATGAAAAAATATAGGGTAAACGTCAATGAGACAGCCACCTAGTGACAGAAATAACCAAAAGACATGTGCTCGGTTTGACGGTAAACCAGATATATGCGAGATTCCCTCACGTGATAAAGGAAGAAAGATCATTCACAATTTGTCTTACATTTGTTTTTCTCTCTTTTAATTAAAATAAAAAAAAAAACTTTCGAATGTTGAGTCATAAGATAAAAATATTCCCTGTGGAACACCCCCCCCCCCCCTTTTTTTTTGGTGCTCTCCAATTTCAACCCCCAAATAAGGCTTTCCAATCTAATTAAAATTAAAATCTTCCTTTCTAACCAATCTATTCATGTACCGGACCGGGAACTTTCTTTATTTAATAAGAAAATCTACAGTGCCGTTATATAAATGCATGTTGTCTGCTTGGAGTCCCCGTCCGAAAAGAAAGAAATAGCCTAACTCCAAGATACTACATTCCTGCATCACGTGATTTTTGCCACGTGGAGCTTACATTAGAATGAATACCGAATATGGAAAGCGAAACTACAGTTCAAAACATAAAGTCCGAAGGCACATAGAAGAAAAAGAAGGATTTTTTTTTGCAAAGGGTGCCGGGGTAATCTTCTCTGTGTTCATAATATACACGAAATATTTGCCACTGCCCCTTGTCTGTTCTATAAATTGTAATCCTGAGTTTTCTATCTGTTACATGCCAAGAAATCCTCGCTAAAAATTCCGTTGGACCTCCTACGGCACCTATTAGTAGTTAAAGATTTGATTTCATTCAACAAATTAATTTATGACCTGCAAGTACGTGTCGCTTAGAACACGACCATATACCAAATGGTCAATATTAATCATCCATGTAATTTGCTCTATGGGATGTTTGCAAAATTTCAACGGAGGCAATTTCTTGGCATGACGAGACAGCATCTCAGCGATAAAAGAATATGTTTGAAAGAACTATGCACTTGGCTACCTTTTTTTCTTCAATTCGTTTTTAAAACGTCTTGGCTTCTTCAACTTGAATAATAGAAAATAAAACTATATATCAAACGAAAACTGGATAAAGTGAGAAACAAGTTTCTTTCATTAGTGAAAATTACTGCTTCATTGCTTATCTCAGAGTTCGACCCCTACACGTGGTAGCTTGGTTCGACTCCAATCTTAATTGACTAGGATTGACAGTTTCCTTGCCGAAGGTCAGTGGTTCTCTCCGGGCGTCCCAGCTTTCTACACACAAAAAAAGCTGGTCACCATGAAATAGAAAATAATGATAAAAGTGGCGTTAAAGACCAACAATGAATACATCAATCATTGTATATCTTAGACGTTTCAAACACATCTCGTAGTTTTTTTAAACACGAATCTATTTTTTTTTAATTGAATTTGACAATAGCAATTTTCCCGGATCGTATAATGGTGAATCCGGATAACACTGTAATATGTGCCGTTGGACATGAAAAAGCTTAACCTCTAATAATTTTGAATAACTAGGAGAATAGTTGAATTTTAAAGCAGAACTATTTTAATTATTTGTCAGCTATTTTAGGGGAAAGCAATAAGTATTGAGCAGATATTTAAGATTTCCGAGGATAAGGCAACATTAAAGGGACCTGTCTTTAAAGGTTGGTGTGTCCATCATATTACATATGTGGCAACCTTTTGTTTAAGGCTTAAAACAAATTAAACTTTTCAAAGTTATTCAAGTTCCATTACTAACTTAATGTCGACACCTTATAATGTAGAATATCTATTTTAAACAGAAAAGGGTAATTTCTATGTCAAAAGATTGCAAAATTTCTGAGAATGAATAGAACAGTCCCTATTCGAATGCAGCATTTGCTAACTTAGTAGACATGTCTTTGACAAGCAATACTTTGAACCACTGACAGTGTCTTTAACGATCCCATGCGCAAAAATGACAAAATTAAAAAAACAGAGTATTGTCCCTGCTAAACTGAAGAGTGTAGGTTTCAGCTGGAGAGTTCCCGATGAAGACATTTTTTTTTCAGTTAAAAAATTTGAGGTACACAGTCTACAAAATGAAACAAAAGTTGAAAATATGATGCTCGTCTTGGCGTATACTCAAAAATGTACTTATTTGGGACTCCTAAGACATGAAATGATGTCACAAGACACATGCGACCAGTAACGGCTTTTATAGAATGAGTTGCCCCTCAATCATACACCTTTGACACATAGTCCCACAATGCCCTAATGTTCTAAAGCATAATAAAAAATATCTTAAAATCCACTATAAAAGAAATAACATAACTAATAATTTTAACCATAAAATTTTATATGAAAAAAAACCCACAGATATTAAAGTTTACATTCATTACAAATGACAGGAACTATATTTGTAGACAATCGATTACGAGCGACCAAACAGGTCATTTTTGAAAATCAGATCATTTCGTCTTTTTCTATTTAGTTCTTTGAGTCTCTTTTTTGCTTTTTTTCCACTTTATTATTCATGACATGAAAGTTTTAACCTTAACTTCATGTTCTAAAACATATACGTGTGCATTGTGCTTCAATGAAAAAATATGGGGTAAACGTCAATGAGACAGCCACCTAGTGACAGAAATAACCAAAAGACATGTGCTCGGTTTGACGGTAAACCAGATATATGCGAGATTCCCTCACGTTATAAAGGAAGAAAGATCATTCACAATTTGTCTTACATTTGTTTTTCTCTCTTTTAATTAAAATTAAAAAAAAACTTTCGAATGTTGAGTTCATAAGATAAATATATTCCCTGTAGAACCCCCCCCCCCCCCCCTTTCTTTTTTTGGTGCTCTCCAATTTCAACCCCCAAATAAGGCTTTCCAATCTAATTAAAATTAAAATCTTGCTTTCTAACCAATCTATTCATGTACCGGACCGGGAACTTTCTTTATTTAATAAGAAAATCTACAGTGCCGTTATATAAATGCATGTTGTCTGCTTGGAGTCCCCGTCCGAAAAGAAAGAAATAGCCTAACTCCAAGATACTACATTCCTGCATCACGTGATTTTTGCCACGTGGAGCTTACATTAGAATGAATACCGAATATGGAAAGCGAAACTACAGTTCAAAACATAAAGTCCGAAGGCACATAGAAGAAAAAGAAGGATTTTTTTTTGCAAAGGGTGCCGGGGTAATCTTCTCTGTGTTCATAATATACACGAAATATTTGCCACTGCCCCTTGTCTGTTCTATAAATTGTCATCCTGAGTTTTCTATCTGTTACATGCCAAGAAATCCTCGCTAAAAATTCCGTTGGACCTCCTACGGCACCTATTAGTAGTTAAAGATTTGATTTCATTCAACAAATTAATTTATGACCTGCAAGTACGTGTCGCTTAGAACACGGCCATATACCAAATGGTCAATATTAATCATCCATGTAATTTGCTCTATGGGATGTTTGCAAAATTTCAACGGAGGCAATTTCTTGGCATGACGAGACAGCATCTCAGCGATAAAAGAATATTTTTGAAAGAACTATGCACTTGGCTACCTTTTTTTCTTCAATTCGTTTTTAAAACGTCTTGGCTTCTTCAACTTGAATAATAGAAAATAAAACTATATATCAAACGAAAACTGGATAAAGTGAGAAACAAGTTTCTTTCATTAGTGAAAATTACTGCTTCATTGCTTATCTCAGAGTTCGACCCCTACACGTGGTAGCTTGGTTCGACTCCAATCTTAATTGACTAGGATTGACAGTTTCCTTGCCGAAGGTCAGTGGTTCTCTGCGGGCGTCCCAGCTTTCTACACACAAAAAAAGCTGGTCACCATGAAATAGAAAATAATGATAAAAGTGGCGTTAAAGACCAACAATGAATACATCAATCATTGTATATCTTAGACGTTTCAAACACATCTCGTAGTTTTTTTAAACACGAATCTATTTTTTTTAAATTGAATTTGACAATAGCAATTTTCCCGGATCGTATAATGGTGAATCCGGATAACACTGTAATATGTGCCGTTGGACATGAAAAAGCTTAACCTCTAATAATTTTGAATAACTAGGAGAATAGATGAATTTTAAAGCAGAACTATTTTAATTATTTGTCAGCTATTTTAGGGGAAAGCAATAAGTATTGAGCAGATATTTAAGATTTCCGAGGATAAGGCAACATTAAAGGAACCTGTCTTTAAAGGTTGGTGTGTCCATCATATTACATATGTGGCAACCTTTTGTTTAAGGCTTAAAACAATTTAAACTTTTCAAAGTTATTCAAGTTCCATTACTAACTTAATGTCGACACCTTATAATGTAGAATATCTATTTTAAACAGAAAAGGGTAATTTCTATGTCAAAAGATTGCAAAATTTCTGAGAATGAATAGAACAGTCCCTATTCGAATGCAGCATTTGCTAACTTAGTAGACATGTCTTTGACAAGCAATACTTTGAACCACTGACAGTGTCTTTAACGATCCCATGCGCAAAAATGACAAAATTAAAAAAACAGAGTATTGTCCCTGCTAAACTGAAGAGTGTAGGTTTCAGCTGGAGAGTTCCCGTTGAAGACATTTTTTTTTCAGTTAAAAAATTTGAGGTACACAGTCTACAAAATGAAACAAAAGTTGAAAATATGATGCTCGTCTTGGCGTATACTCAAAAATGTACTTATTTGGGACTGCTTAGACATGAAATGATGTCACAAGACACATGCGACCAGTAACGGCTTTTATAGAATGAGTTGCCCCTCAATCATACACCTTTGACACATAGTCCCACAATGCCCTAATGTTCTAAAGCATAATAAAAAATATCTTAAAATCCACTATAAAAGAAATAACATAACTAATAATTTTAACCATAAAATTTTAAATGAAAAAAAGCCCACAGATATTAAAGTTTACATTCATTACAAATGACAGGAACTATATTTGTAGACAATCGATTACGAGCGACCAAACAGGTCATTTTTGAAAATCAGATCATTTCGTCTTTTTCTATTTAGTTCTTTGAGTCTCTTTTTTGCTTTTTTTCCACTTTATTATTCATGACATGAAAGTTTTAACCTTAACTTCATGTTCTAAAACATATACGTGTGCATTGTGCTTCAATGAAAAAATATAGGGTAAACGTCAATGAGACAGCCACCTAGTGACAGAAATAACCAAAAGACATGTGCTCGGTTTGACGGTAAACCAGATATATGCGAGATTCCCTCACGTGATAAAGGAAGAAAGATCATTCACAATTTGTCTTACATTTGTTTTTCTCTCTTTTAATTAAAATAAAAAAAAAAACTTTCGAATGTTGAGTCATAAGATAAAAATATTCCCTGTGGAACACCCCCCCCCCCCCCCCCCCCCTTTTTTTTTGGTGCTCTCCAATTTCAACCCCCAAATAAGGCTTTCCAATCTAATTAAAATTAAAATCTTCCTTTCTAACCAATCTATTCATGTACCGGACCGGGAACTTTCTTTATTTAATAAGAAAATCTACAGTGCCGTTATATAAATGCATGTTGTCTGCTTGGAGTCCCCGTCCGAAAAGAAAGAAATAGCCTAACTCCAAGATACTACATTCCTGCATCACGTGATTTTTGCCACGTGGAGCTTACATTAGAATGAATACCGAATATGGAAAGCGAAACTACAGTTCAAAACATAAAGTCCGAAGGCACATAGAAGAAAAAGAAGGATTTTTTTTTGCAAAGGGTGCCGGGGTAATCTTCTCTGTGTTCATAATATACACGAAATATTTGCCACTGCCCCTTGTCTGTTCTATAAATTGTAATCCTGAGTTTTCTATCTGTTACATGCCAAGAAATCCTCGCTAAAAATTCCGTTGGACCTCCTACGGCACCTATTAGTAGTTAAAGATTTGATTTCATTCAACAAATTAATTTATGACCTGCAAGTACGTGTCGCTTAGAACACGACCATATACCAAATGGTCAATATTAATCATCCATGTAATTTGCTCTATGGGATGTTTGCAAAATTTCAACGGAGGCAATTTCTTGGCATGACGAGACAGCATCTCAGCGATAAAAGAATATGTTTGAAAGAACTATGCACTTGGCTACCTTTTTTTCTTCAATTCGTTTTTAAAACGTCTTGGCTTCTTCAACTTGAATAATAGAAAATAAAACTATATATCAAACGAAAACTGGATAAAGTGAGAAACAAGTTTCTTTCATTAGTGAAAATTACTGCTTCATTGCTTATCTCAGAGTTCGACCCCTACACGTGGTAGCTTGGTTCGACTCCAATCTTAATTGACTAGGATTGACAGTTTCCTTGCCGAAGGTCAGTGGTTCTCTCCGGGCGTCCCAGCTTTCTACACACAAAAAAAGCTGGTCACCATGAAATAGAAAATAATGATAAAAGTGGCGTTAAAGACCAACAATGAATACATCAATCATTGTATATCTTAGACGTTTCAAACACATCTCGTAGTTTTTTTAAACACGAATCTATTTTTTTTTAATTGAATTTGACAATAGCAATTTTCCCGGATCGTATAATGGTGAATCCGGATAACACTGTAATATGTGCCGTTGGACATGAAAAAGCTTAACCTCTAATAATTTTGAATAACTAGGAGAATAGTTGAATTTTAAAGCAGAACTATTTTAATTATTTGTCAGCTATTTTAGGGGAAAGCAATAAGTATTGAGCAGATATTTAAGATTTCCGAGGATAAGGCAACATTAAAGGGACCTGTCTTTAAAGGTTGGTGTGTCCATCATATTACATATGTGGCAACCTTTTGTTTAAGGCTTAAAACAAATTAAACTTTTCAAAGTTATTCAAGTTCCATTACTAACTTAATGTCGACACCTTATAATGTAGAATATCTATTTTAAACAGAAAAGGGTAATTTCTATGTCAAAAGATTGCAAAATTTCTGAGAATGAATAGAACAGTCCCTATTCGAATGCAGCATTTGCTAACTTAGTAGACATGTCTTTGACAAGCAATACTTTGAACCACTGACAGTGTCTTTAACGATCCCATGCGCAAAAATGACAAAATTAAAAAAACAGAGTATTGTCCCTGCTAAACTGAAGAGTGTAGGTTTCAGCTGGAGAGTTCCCGATGAAGACATTTTTTTTTCAGTTAAAAAATTTGAGGTACACAGTCTACAAAATGAAACAAAAGTTGAAAATATGATGCTCGTCTTGGCGTATACTCAAAAATGTACTTATTTGGGACTCCTAAGACATGAAATGATGTCACAAGACACATGCGACCAGTAACGGCTTTTATAGAATGAGTTGCCCCTCAATCATACACCTTTGACACATAGTCCCACAATGCCCTAATGTTCTAAAGCATAATAAAAAATATCTTAAAATCCACTATAAAAGAAATAACATAACTAATAATTTTAACCATAAAATTTTATATGAAAAAAAACCCACAGATATTAAAGTTTACATTCATTACAAATGACAGGAACTATATTTGTAGACAATCGATTACGAGCGACCAAACAGGTCATTTTTGAAAATCAGATCATTTCGTCTTTTTCTATTTAGTTCTTTGAGTCTCTTTTTTGCTTTTTTTCCACTTTATTATTCATGACATGAAAGTTTTAACCTTAACTTCATGTTCTAAAACATATACGTGTGCATTGTGCTTCAATGAAAAAATATGGGGTAAACGTCAATGAGACAGCCACCTAGTGACAGAAATAACCAAAAGACATGTGCTCGGTTTGACGGTAAACCAGATATATGCGAGATTCCCTCACGTTATAAAGGAAGAAAGATCATTCACAATTTGTCTTACATTTGTTTTTCTCTCTTTTAATTAAAATTAAAAAAAAACTTTCGAATGTTGAGTTCATAAGATAAATATATTCCCTGTAGAACCCCCCCCCCCCTTTCTTTTTTTGGTGCTCTCCAATTTCAACCCCCAAATAAGGCTTTCCAATCTAATTAAAATTAAAATCTTGCTTTCTAACCAATCTATTCATGTACCGGACCGGGAACTTTCTTTATTTAATAAGAAAATCTACAGTGCCGTTATATAAATGCATGTTGTCTGCTTGGAGTCCCCGTCCGAAAAGAAAGAAATAGCCTAACTCCAAGATACTACATTCCTGCATCACGTGATTTTTGCCACGTGGAGCTTACATTAGAATGAATACCGAATATGGAAAGCGAAACTACAGTTCAAAACATAAAGTCCGAAGGCACATAGAAGAAAAAGAAGGATTTTTTTTTGCAAAGGGTGCCGGGGTAATCTTCTCTGTGTTCATAATATACACGAAATATTTGCCACTGCCCCTTGTCTGTTCTATAAATTGTCATCCTGAGTTTTCTATCTGTTACATGCCAAGAAATCCTCGCTAAAAATTCCGTTGGACCTCCTACGGCACCTATTAGTAGTTAAAGATTTGATTTCATTCAACAAATTAATTTATGACCTGCAAGTACGTGTCGCTTAGAACACGGCCATATACCAAATGGTCAATATTAATCATCCATGTAATTTGCTCTATGGGATGTTTGCAAAATTTCAACGGAGGCAATTTCTTGGCATGACGAGACAGCATCTCAGCGATAAAAGAATATTTTTGAAAGAACTATGCACTTGGCTACCTTTTTTTCTTCAATTCGTTTTTAAAACGTCTTGGCTTCTTCAACTTGAATAATAGAAAATAAAACTATATATCAAACGAAAACTGGATAAAGTGAGAAACAAGTTTCTTTCATTAGTGAAAATTACTGCTTCATTGCTTATCTCAGAGTTCGACCCCTACACGTGGTAGCTTGGTTCGACTCCAATCTTAATTGACTAGGATTGACAGTTTCCTTGCCGAAGGTCAGTGGTTCTCTGCGGGCGTCCCAGCTTTCTACACACAAAAAAAGCTGGTCACCATGAAATAGAAAATAATGATAAAAGTGGCGTTAAAGACCAACAATGAATACATCAATCATTGTATATCTTAGACGTTTCAAACACATCTCGTAGTTTTTTTAAACACGAATCTATTTTTTTTAAATTGAATTTGACAATAGCAATTTTCCCGGATCGTATAATGGTGAATCCGGATAACACTGTAATATGTGCCGTTGGACATGAAAAAGCTTAACCTCTAATAATTTTGAATAACTAGGAGAATAGATGAATTTTAAAGCAGAACTATTTTAATTATTTGTCAGCTATTTTAGGGGAAAGCAATAAGTATTGAGCAGATATTTAAGATTTCCGAGGATAAGGCAACATTAAAGGAACCTGTCTTTAAAGGTTGGTGTGTCCATCATATTACATATGTGGCAACCTTTTGTTTAAGGCTTAAAACAATTTAAACTTTTCAAAGTTATTCAAGTTCCATTACTAACTTAATGTCGACACCTTATAATGTAGAATATCTATTTTAAACAGAAAAGGGTAATTTCTATGTCAAAAGATTGCAAAATTTCTGAGAATGAATAGAACAGTCCCTATTCGAATGCAGCATTTGCTAACTTAGTAGACATGTCTTTGACAAGCAATACTTTGAACCACTGACAGTGTCTTTAACGATCCCATGCGCAAAAATGACAAAATTAAAAAAACAGAGTATTGTCCCTGCTAAACTGAAGAGTGTAGGTTTCAGCTGGAGAGTTCCCGTTGAAGACATTTTTTTTTCAGTTAAAAAATTTGAGGTACACAGTCTACAAAATGAAACAAAAGTTGAAAATATGATGCTCGTCTTGGCGTATACTCAAAAATGTACTTATTTGGGACTGCTTAGACATGAAATGATGTCACAAGACACATGCGACCAGTAACGGCTTTTATAGAATGAGTTGCCCCTCAATCATACACCTTTGACACATAGTCCCACAATGCCCTAATGTTCTAAAGCATAATAAAAAATATCTTAAAATCCACTATAAAAGAAATAACATAACTAATAATTTTAACCATAAAATTTTATATGAAAAAAAGCCCACAGATATTAAAGTTTATACATTCATTACAAATGACAGGAACTATATTTGTAGACAATCGATTACGAGCGACCAAACAGGTCATTTTTGAAAATCAGATCATTTCGTCTTTTTCTATTTAGTTCTTTGAGTCTCTTTTTTGCTTTTTTTCCACTTTATTATTCATGACATGAAAGTTTTAACCTTAACTTCATGTTCTAAAACATATACGTGTGCATTGTGCTTCAATGAAAAAATATGGGGCAAACGTCAATGAGACAGCCACCTAGTGACAGAAATAACCAAAAGACATGTGCTCGGTTTGACGGTAAACCAGATATATGCGAGATTCCCTCACGTTATAAAGGAAGAAAGATCATTCACAATTTGTCTTACATTTGTTTTTCTCTCTTTTAATTAAAATTAAAAAAAAACTTTCGAATGTTGAGTTCATAAGATAAAAATATTCCCTGTAGAACACCCCCCCCCCCCTTTCTTTTTTTGGTGCTCTCCAATTTCAACCCCCAAATAAGGCTTTCCAATCTAATTAAAATTAAAATCTTGCTTTCTAACCAATCTATTCATGTACCGGACCGGGAACTTTCTTTATTTAATAAGAAAATCTACAGTGCCGTTATATAAATGCATGTTGTCTGCTTGGAGTCCCCGTCCGAAAAGAAAGAAATAGCCTAACTCCAAGATACTACATTCCTGCATCACGTGATTTTTGCCACGTGGAGCTTACATTAGAATGAATACCGAATATGGAAAGCGAAACTACAGTTCAAAACATAAAGTCCGAAGGCACATAGAAGAAAAAGAAGGATTTTTTTTTGCAAAGGGTGCCGGGGTAATCTTCTCTGTGTTCATAATATACACGAAATATTTGCCACTGCCCCTTGTCTGTTCTATAAATTGTCATCCTGAGTTTTCTATCTGTTACATGCCAAGAAATCCTCGCTAAAAATTCCGTTGGACCTCCTACGGCACCTATTAGTAGTTAAAGATTTGATTTCATTCAACAAATTAATTTATGACCTGCAAGTACGTGTCGCTTAGAACACGGCCATATACCAAATGGTCAATATTAATCATCCATGTAATTTGCTCTATGGGATGTTTGCAAAATTTCAACGGAGGCAATTTCTTGGCATGACGAGACAGCATCTCAGCGATAAAAGAATATTTTTGAAAGAACTATGCACTTGGCTACCTTTTTTTCTTCAATTCGTTTTTAAAACGTCTTGGCTTCTTCAACTTGAATAATAGAAAATAAAACTATATATCAAACGAAAACTGGATAAAGTGAGAAACAAGTTTCTTTCATTAGTGAAAATTACTGCTTCATTGCTTATCTCAGAGTTCGACCCCTACACGTGGTAGCTTGGTTCGACTCCAATCTTAATTGACTAGGATTGACAGTTTCCTTGCCGAAGGTCAGTGGTTCTCTGCGGGCGTCCCAGCTTTCTACACACAAAAAAAGCTGGTCACCATGAAATAGAAAATAATGATAAAAGTGGCGTTAAAGACCAACAATGAATACATCAATCATTGTATATCTTAGACGTTTCAAACACATCTCGTAGTTTTTTTAAACACGAATCTATTTTTTTTAAATTGAATTTGACAATAGCAATTTTCCCGGATCGTATAATGGTGAATCCGGATAACACTGTAATATGTGCCGTTGGACATGAAAAAGCTTAACCTCTAATAATTTTGAATAACTAGGAGAATAGATGAATTTTAAAGCAGAACTATTTTAATTATTTGTCAGCTATTTTAGGGGAAAGCAATAAGTATTGAGCAGATATTTAAGATTTCCGAGGATAAGGCAACATTAAAGGAACCTGTCTTTAAAGGTTGGTGTGTCCATCATATTACATATGTGGCAACCTTTTGTTTAAGGCTTAAAACAATTTAAACTTTTCAAAGTTATTCAAGTTCCATTACTAACTTAATGTCGACACCTTATAATGTAGAATATCTATTTTAAACAGAAAAGGGTAATTTCTATGTCAAAAGATTGCAAAATTTCTGAGAATGAATAGAACAGTCCCTATTCGAATGCAGCATTTGCTAACTTAGTAGACATGTCTTTGACAAGCAATACTTTGAACCACTGACAGTGTCTTTAACGATCCCATGCGCAAAAATGACAAAATTAAAAAAACAGAGTATTGTCCCTGCTAAACTGAAGAGTGTAGGTTTCAGCTGGAGAGTTCCCGTTGAAGACATTTTTTTTTCAGTTAAAAAATTTGAGGTACACAGTCTACAAAATGAAACAAAAGTTGAAAATATGATGCTCGTCTTGGCGTATACTCAAAAATGTACTTATTTGGGACTGCTTAGACATGAAATGATGTCACAAGACACATGCGACCAGTAACGGCTTTTATAGAATGAGTTGCCCCTCAATCATACACCTTTGACACATAGTCCCACAATGCCCTAATGTTCTAAAGCATAATAAAAAATATCTTAAAATCCACTATAAAAGAAATAACATAACTAATAATTTTAACCATAAAATTTTATATGAAAAAAAGCCCACAGATATTAAAGTTTATACATTCATTACAAATGACAGGAACTATATTTGTAGACAATCGATTACGAGCGACCAAACAGGTCATTTTTGAAAATCAGATCATTTCGTCTTTTTCTATTTAGTTCTTTGAGTCTCTTTTTTGCTTTTTTTCCACTTTATTATTCATGACATGAAAGTTTTAACCTTAACTTCATGTTCTAAAACATATACGTGTGCATTGTGCTTCAATGAAAAAATATGGGGCAAACGTCAATGAGACAGCCACCTAGTGACAGAAATAACCAAAAGACATGTGCTCGGTTTGACGGTAAACCAGATATATGCGAGATTCCCTCACGTTATAAAGGAAGAAAGATCATTCACAATTTGTCTTACATTTGTTTTTCTCTCTTTTAATTAAAATTAAAAAAAAACTTTCGAATGTTGAGTTCATAAGATAAAAATATTCCCTGTAGAACACCCCCCCCCCCTTTCTTTTTTTGGTGCTCTCCAATTTCAACCCCCAAATAAGGCTTTCCAATCTAATTAAAATTAAAATCTTGCTTTCTAACCAATCTATTCATGTACCGGACCGGGAACTTTCTTTATTTAATAAGAAAATCTACAGTGCCGTTATATAAATGCATGTTGTCTGCTTGGAGTCCCCGTCCGAAAAGAAAGAAATAGCCTAACTCCAAGATACTACATTCCTGCATCACGTGATTTTTGCCACGTGGAGCTTACATTAGAATGAATACCGAATATGGAAAGCGAAACTACAGTTCAAAACATAAAGTCCGAAGGCACATAGAAGAAAAAGAAGGATTTTTTTTTGCAAAGGGTGCCGGGGTAATCTTCTCTGTGTTCATAATATACACGAAATATTTGCCACTGCCCCTTGTCTGTTCTATAAATTGTCATCCTGAGTTTTCTATCTGTTACATGCCAAGAAATCCTCGCTAAAAATTCCGTTGGACCTCCTACGGCACCTATTAGTAGTTAAAGATTTGATTTCATTCAACAAATTAATTTATGACCTGCAAGTACGTGTCGCTTAGAACACGGCCATATACCAAATGGTCAATATTAATCATCCATGTAATTTGCTCTATGGGATGTTTGCAAAATTTCAACGGAGGCAATTTCTTGGCATGACGAGACAGCATCTCAGCGATAAAAGAATATGTTTGAAAGAACTATGCACTTGGCTACCTTTTTTTCTTCAATTCGTTTTTAAAACGTCTTGGCTTCTTCAACTTGAATAATAGAAAATAAAACTATATATCAAACGAAAACTGGATAAAGTGAGAAACAAGTTTCTTTCATTAGTGAAAATTACTGCTTCATTGCTTATCTCAGAGTTCGACCCCTACACGTGGTAGCTTGGTTCGACTCCAATCTTAATTGACTAGGATTGACAGTTTCCTTGCCGAAGGTCAGTGGTTCTCTCCGGGCGTCCCAGCTTTCTACACACAAAAAAAGCTGGTCACCATGAAATAGAAAATAATGAAAAAAGTGGCGTTAAAGACCAACAATGAATACATCAATCATTGTATATCTTAGACGTTTCAAACACATCTCGTAGTTTTTTTAAACACGAATCTATTTTTTTTTAAATTGAATTTGACAATAGCAATTTTCCCGGATCGTATAATGGTGAATCCGGATAACACTGTAATATGTGCCGTTGGACATGAAAAAGCTTAACCTCTAATAATTTTGAATAACTAGGAGAATAGATGAATTTTAAAGCAGAACTATTTTAATTATTTGTCAGCTATTTTAGGGGAAAGCAATAAGTATTGAGCAGATATTTAAGATTTCCGAGGATAAGGCAATATTAAAGGGACCTGTCTTTAAAGGTTGGTGTGTCCATCATATTACATATGTGGCAACCTTTTGTTTAAGGCTTAAAACAATTTAAACTTTTCAAAGTTATTCAAGTTCCATTACTAACTTAATGTCGACACCTTATAATGTAGAATATCTATTTTAAACAGAAAAGGGTAATTTCTATGTCAAAAGATTGCAAAATTTCTGAGAATGAATAGAACAGTCCCTATTCGAATGCAGCATTTGCTAACTTAGTAGACATGTCTTTGACAAGCAATACTTTGAACCACTGACAGTGTCTTTAACGATCCCATGCGCAAAAATGACAAAATTAAAAAAACAGAGTATTGTCCCTGCTAAACTGAAGAGTGTAGGTTTCAGCTGGAGAGTTCCCGATGAAGACATTTTTTTTTCAGTTAAAAAATTTGAGGTACACAGTCTACAAAATGAAACAAAAGTTGAAAATATGATGCTCGTCTTGGCGTATACTCAAAAATGTACTTATTTGGGACTGCTTAGACATGAAATGATGTCACAAGACACATGCGACCAGTAACGGCTTTTATAGAATGAGTTGCCCCTCAATCATACACCTTTGACACATAGTCCCACAATGCCCTAATGTTCTAAAGCATAATAAAAAATATCTTAAAATCCACTATAAAAGAAATAACATAACTAATAATTTTAACCATAAAATTTTATATGAAAAAAAGCCCACAGATATTAAAGTTTATACATTCATTACAAATGACAGGAACTATATTTGTAGACAATCGATTACGAGCGACCAAACAGGTCATTTTTGAAAATCAGATCATTTCGTCTTTTTCTATTTAGTTCTTTGAGTCTCTTTTTTGCTTTTTTTCCACTTTATTATTCATGACATGAAAGTTTTAACCTTAACTTCATGTTCTAAAACATATACGTGTGCATTGTGCTTCAATGAAAAAATATGGGGTAAACGTCAATGAGACAGCCACCTAGTGACAGAAATAACCAAAAGACATGTGCTCGGTTTGACGGTAAACCAGATATATGCGAGATTCCCTCACGTTATAAAGGAAGAAAGATCATTCACAATTTGTCTTACATTTGTTTTTCTCTCTTTTAATTAAAATAAAAAAAAAACTTTCGAATGTTGAGTTCATAAGATAAAAATATTCCCTGTAGAACCCCCCCCCCCCCCCCTTTCTTTTTTTGGTGCTCTCCAATTTCAACCCCCAAATAAGGCTTTCCAATCTAATTAAAATTAAAATCTTGCTTTCTAACCAATCTATTCATGTACCGGACCGGGAACTTTCTTTATTTAATAAGAAAATCTACAGTGCCGTTATATAAATGCATGTTGTCTGCTTGGAGTCCCCGTCCGAAAAGAAAGAAATAGCCTAACTCCAAGATACTACATTCCTGCATCACGTGATTTTTGCCACGTGGAGCTTACATTAGAATGAATACCGAATATGGAAAGCGAAACTACAGTTCAAAACATAAAGTCCGAAGGCACATAGAAGAAAAAGAAGGATTTTTTTTTGCAAAGGGTGCCGGGTTAATCTTCTCTGTGTTCATAATATACACGAAATATTTGCCACTGCCCCTTGTCTGTTCTATAAATTGTCATCCTGAGTTTTCTATCTGTTACATGCCAAGAAATCCTCGCTAAAAATTCCGTTGGACCTCCTACGGCACCTATTAGTAGTTAAAGATTTGATTTCATTCAACAAATTAATTTATGACCTGCAAGTACGTGTCGCTTAGAACACGGCCATATACCAAATGGTCAATATTAATCATCCATGTAATTTGCTCTATGGGATGTTTGCAAAATTTCAACGGAGGCAATTTCTTGGCATGACGAGACAGCATCTCAGCGATAAAAGAATATGTTTGAAAGAACTATGCACTTGGCTACCTTTTTTTCTTCAATTCGTTTTTAAAACGTCTTGGCTTCTTCAACTTGAATAATAGAAAATAAAACTATATATCAAACGAAAACTGGATAAAGTGAGAAACAAGTTTCTTTCATTAGTGAAAATTACTGCTTCATTGCTTATCTCAGAGTTCGACCCCTACACGTGGTAGCTTGGTTCGACTCCAATCTTAATTGACTAGGATTGACAGTTTCCTTGCCGAAGGTCAGTGGTTCTCTCCGGGCGTCCCAGCTTTCTACACACAAAAAAAGCTGGTCACCATGAAATAGAAAATAATGAAAAAAGTGGCGTTAAAGACCAACAATGAATACATCAATCATTGTATATCTTAGACGTTTCAAACACATCTCGTAGTTTTTTTAAACACGAATCTATTTTTTTTAAATTGAATTTGACAATAGCAATTTTCCCGGATCGTATAATGGTGAATCCGGATAACACTGTAATATGTGCCGTTGGACATGAAAAAGCTTAACCTCTAATAATTTTGAATAACTAGGAGAATAGATGAATTTTAAAGCAGAACTATTTTAATTATTTGTCAGCTATTTTAGGGGAAAGCAATAAGTATTGAGCAGATATTTAAGATTTCCGAGGATAAGGCAATATTAAAGGGACCTGTCTTTAAAGGTTGGTGTGTCCATCATATTACATATGTGGCAACCTTTTGTTTAAGGCTTAAAACAATTTAAACTTTTCAAAGTTATTCAAGTTCCATTACTAACTTAATGTCGACACCTTATAATGTAGAATATCTATTTTAAACAGAAAAGGGTAATTTCTATGTCAAAAGATTGCAAAATTTCTGAGAATGAATAGAACAGTCCCTATTCGAATGCAGCATTTGCTAACTTAGTAGACATGTCTTTGACAAGCAATACTTTGAACCACTGACAGTGTCTTTAACGATCCCATGCGCAAAAATGACAAAATTAAAAAAACAGAGTATTGTCCCTGCTAAACTGAAGAGTGTAGGTTTCAGCTGGAGAGTTCCCGATGAAGACATTTTTTTTTCAGTTAAAAAATTTGAGGTACACAGTCTACAAAATGAAACAAAAGTTGAAAATATGATGCTCGTCTTGGCGTATACTCAAAAATGTACTTATTTGGGACTGCTTAGACATGAAATGATGTCACAAGACACATGCGACCAGTAACGGCTTTTATAGAATGAGTTGCCCCTCAATCATACACCTTTGACACTTAGTCCCACAATGCCCTAATGTTCTAAAGCATAATAAAAAATATCTTAAAATCCACTATAAAAGAAATAACATAACTAATAATTTTAACCATAAAATTTTATATGAAAAAAAGCCCACAGATATTAAAGTTTATACATTCATTACAAATGACAGGAACTATATTTGTAGACAATCGATTACGAGCGACCAAACAGGTCATTTTTGAAAATCAGATCATTTCGTCTTTTTCTATTTAGTTCTTTGAGTCTCTTTTTTGCTTTTTTTCCACTTTATTATTCATGACATGAAAGTTTTAACCTTAACTTCATGTTCTAAAACATATACGTGTGCATTGTGCTTCAATGAAAAAATATGGGGTAAACGTCAATGAGACAGCCACCTAGTGACAGAAATAACCAAAAGACATGTGCTCGGTTTGACGGTAAACCAGATATATGCGAGATTCCCTCACGTTATAAAGGAAGAAAGATCATTCACAATTTGTCTTACATTTGTTTTTCTCTCTTTTAATTAAAATAAAAAAAAAACTTTCGAATGTTGAGTTCATAAGATAAAAATATTCCCTGTAGAACCCCCCCCCCCCCCTTTCTTTTTTTGGTGCTCTCCAATTTCAACCCCCAAATAAGGCTTTCCAATCTAATTAAAATTAAAATCTTGCTTTCTAACCAATCTATTCATGTACCGGACCGGGAACTTTCTTTATTTAATAAGAAAATCTACAGTGCCGTTATATAAATGCATGTTGTCTGCTTGGAGTCCCCGTCCGAAAAGAAAGAAATAGCCTAACTCCAAGATACTACATTCCTGCATCACGTGATTTTTGCCACGTGGAGCTTACATTAGAATGAATACCGAATATGGAAAGCGAAACTACAGTTCAAAACATAAAGTCCGAAGGCACATAGAAGAAAAAGAAGGATTTTTTTTTGCAAAGGGTGCCGGGGTAATCTTCTCTGTGTTCATAATATACACGAAATATTTGCCACTGCCCCTTGTCTGTTCTATAAATTGTCATCCTGAGTTTTCTATCTGTTACATGCCAAGAAATCCTCGCTAAAAATTCCGTTGGACCTCCTACGGCACCTATTAGTAGTTAAAGATTTGATTTCATTCAACAAATTAATTTATGACCTGCAAGTACGTGTCGCTTAGAACACGGCCATATACCAAATGGTCAATATTAATCATCCATGTAATTTGCTCTATGGGATGTTTGCAAAATTTCAACGGAGGCAATTTCTTGGCATGACGAGACAGCATCTCAGCGATAAAAGAATATGTTTGAAAGAACTATGCACTTGGCTACCTTTTTTTCTTCAATTCGTTTTTAAAACGTCTTGGCTTCTTCAACTTGAATAATAGAAAATAAAACTATATATCAAACGAAAACTGGATAAAGTGAGAAACAAGTTTCTTTCATTAGTGAAAATTACTGCTTCATTGCTTATCTCAGAGTTCGACCCCTACACGTGGTAGCTTGGTTCGACTCCAATCTTAATTGACTAGGATTGACAGTTTCCTTGCCGAAGGTCAGTGGTTCTCTCCGGGCGTCCCAGCTTTCTACACACAAAAAAAGCTGGTCACCATGAAATAGAAAATAATGAAAAAAGTGGCGTTAAAGACCAACAATGAATACATCAATCATTGTATATCTTAGACGTTTCAAACACATCTCGTAGTTTTTTTAAACACGAATCTATTTTTTTTAAATTGAATTTGACAATAGCAATTTTCCCGGATCGTATAATGGTGAATCCGGATAACACTGTAATATGTGCCGTTGGACATGAAAAAGCTTAACCTCTAATAATTTTGAATAACTAGGAGAATAGATGAATTTTAAAGCAGAACTATTTTAATTATTTGTCAGCTATTTTAGGGAAAAGCAATAAGTATTGAGCAGATATTTAAGATTTCCGAGGATAAGGCAATATTAAAGGGACCTGTCTTTAAAGGTTGGTGTGTCCATCATATTACATATGTGGCAACCTTTTGTTTAAGGCTTAAAACAATTTAAACTTTTCAAAGTTATTCAAGTTCCATTACTAACTTAATGTCGACACCTTATAATGTAGAATATCTATTTTAAACAGAAAAGGGTAATTTCTATGTCAAAAGATTGCAAAATTTCTGAGAATGAATAGAACAGTCCCTATTCGAATGCAGCATTTGCTAACTTAGTAGACATGTCTTTGACAAGCAATACTTTGAACCACTGACAGTGTCTTTAACGATCCCATGCGCAAAAATGACAAAATTAAAAAAACAGAGTATTGTCCCTGCTAAACTGAAGAGTGTAGGTTTCAGCTGGAGAGTTCCCGATGAAGACATTTTTTTTTCAGTTAAAAAATTTGAGGTACACAGTCTACAAAATGAAACAAAAGTTGAAAATATGATGCTCGTCTTGGCGTATACTCAAAAATGTACTTATTTGGGACTGCTTAGACATGAAATGATGTCACAAGACACATGCGACCAGTAACGGCTTTTATAGAATGAGTTGCCCCTCAATCATACACCTTTGACACATAGTCCCACAATGCCCTAATGTTCTAAAGCATAATAAAAAATATCTTAAAATCCACTATAAAAGAAATAACATAACTAATAATTTTAACCATAAAATTTTATATGAAAAAAAGCCCACAGATATTAAAGTTTATACATTCATTACAAATGACAGGAACTATATTTGTAGACAATCGATTACGAGCGACCAAACAGGTCATTTTTGAAAATCAGATCATTTCGTCTTTTTCTATTTAGTTCTTTGAGTCTCTTTTTTGCTTTTTTTCCACTTTATTATTCATGACATGAAAGTTTTAACCTTAACTTCATGTTCTAAAACATATACGTGTGCATTGTGCTTCAATGAAAAAATATGGGGTAAACGTCAATGAGACAGCCACCTAGTGACAGAAATAACCAAAAGACATGTGCTCGGTTTGACGGTAAACCAGATATATGCGAGATTCCCTCACGTTATAAAGGAAGAAAGATCATTCACAATTTGTCTTACATTTGTTTTTCTCTCTTTTAATTAAAATAAAAAAAAAACTTTCGAATGTTGAGTTCATAAGATAAAAATATTCCCTGTAGAACCCCCCCCCCCCCCCCCCCTTTCTTTTTTTGGTGCTCTCCAATTTCAACCCCCAAATAAGGCTTTCCAATCTAATTAAAATTAAAATCTTGCTTTCTAACCAATCTATTCATGTACCGGACCGGGAACTTTCTTTATTTAATAAGAAAATCTACAGTGCCGTTATATAAATGCATGTTGTCTGCTTGGAGTCCCCGTCCGAAAAGAAAGAAAGAAATAGCCTAACTCCAAGATACTACATTCCTGCATCACGTGATTTTTGCCACGTGGAGCTTACATTAGAATGAATACCGAATATGGAAAGCGAAACTACAGTTCAAAACATAAAGTCCGAAGGCACATAGAAGAAAAAGAAGGATTTTTTTTTGCAAAGGGTGCCGGGGTAATCTTCTCTGTGTTCATAATATACACGAAATATTTGCCACTGCCCCTTGTCTGTTCTATAAATTGTAATCCTGAGTTTTCTATCTGTTACATGCCAAGAAATCCTCGCTAAAAATTCCGTTGGACCTCCTACGGCACCTATTAGTAGTTAAAGATTTGATTTCATTCAACAAATTAATTTATGACCTGCAAGTACGTGTCGCTTAGAACACGGCCATATACCAAATGGTCAATATTAATCATCCATGTAATTTGCTCTATGGGATGTTTGCAAAATTTCAACGGAGGCAATTTCTTGGCATGACGAGACAGCATCTCAGCGATAAAAGAATATGTTTGAAAGAACTATGCACTTGGCTACCTTTTTTTCTTCAATTCGTTTTTAAAACGTCTTGGCTTCTTCAACTTGAATAATAGAAAATAAAACTATATATCAAACGAAAACTGGATAAAGTGAGAAACAAGTTTCTTTCATTAGTGAAAATTACTGCTTCATTGCTTATCTCAGAGTTCGACCCCTACACGTGGTAGCTTGGTTCGACTCCAATCTTAATTGACTAGGATTGACAGTTTCCTTGCCGAAGGTCAGTGGTTCTCTCCGGGCGTCCCAGCTTTCTACACACAAAAAAAGCTGGTCACCATGAAATAGAAAATAATGATAAAAGTGGCGTTAAAGACCAACAATGAATACATCAATCATTGTATATCTTAGACGTTTCAAACACATCTCGTAGTTTTTTTAAACACGAATCTATTTTTTTTAAATTGAATTTGACAATAGCAATTTTCCCGGATCGTATAATGGTGAATCCGGATAACACTGTAATATGTGCCGTTGGACATGAAAAAGCTTAACCTCTAATAATTTTGAATAACTAGGAGAATAGATGAATTTTAAAGCAGAACTATTTTAATTATTTGTCAGCTATTTTAGGGGAAAGCAATAAGTATTGAGCAGATATTTAAGATTTCCGAGGATAAGGCAACATTAAAGGGACCTATCTTTAAAGGTTGGTGTGTCCATCATATTACATATGTGGCAACCTTTTGTTTAAGGCTTAAAACAATTTAAACTTTTCAAAGTTATTCAAGTTCCATTACTAACTTAATGTCGACACCTTATAATGTAGAATATCTATTTTAAACAGAAAAGGGTAATTTCTATGTCAAAAGATTGCAAAATTTCTGAGAATGAATAGAACAGTCCCTATTCGAATGCAGCATTTGCTAACTTAGTAGACATGTCTTTGACAAGCAATACTTTGAACCACTGACAGTGTCTTTAACGATCCCATGCGCAAAAATGACAAAATTAAAAAAACAGAGTATTGTCCCTGCTAAACTGAAGAGTGTAGGTTTCAGCTGGAGAGTTCCCGATGAAGACATTTTTTTTTCAGTTAAACAATTTGAGGTACACAGTCTACAAAATGAAACAAAAGTTGAAAATATGATGCTCGTCTTGGCGTATACTCAAAAATGTACTTATTTGGGACTGCTTAGACATGAAATGATGTCACAAGACACATGCGACCAGTAACGGCTTTTATAGAATGAGTTGTCCCTCAATCATACACCTTTGACACATAGTCCCACAATGCCCTAATGTTCTAAAGCATAATAAAAAATATCTTAAAATCCACTATAAAAGAAATAACATAACTAATAATTTTAACCATAAAATTTTATCTGAAAAAAAGCCCACAGATATTAAAGTTTATACATTCATTACAAATGACAGGAACTATATTTGTAGACAATCGATTACGAGCGACCAAACAGGTCATTTTTGAAAATCAGATCATTTCGTCTTTTTCTATTTAGTTCTTTGAGTCTCTTTTTTGCTTTTTTTCCACTTTATTATTCATGACATGAAAGTTTTAACCTTAACTTCATGTTCTAAAACATATACGTGTGCATTGTGCTTCAATGAAAAAATATGGGGTAAACGTCAATGAGACAGCCACCTAGTGACAGAAATAACCAAAAGACATGTGCTCGGTTTGACGGTAAACCAGATATATGCGCGATTCCCTCACGTTATAAAGGAAGAAAGATCATTCACAATTTGTCTTACATTTGTTTTTCTCTCTTTTAATTAAAATTAAAAAAAAACTTTCGAATGTTGAGTTCATAAGATAAAAATATTCCCTGTAGAACCCCCCCCCCCCCCTTTTCTTTTTTTGGTGCTCTCTAATTTCAACCCCCAAATAAGGCTTTCCAATCTAATTAAAATTAAAATCTTGCTTTCTAACCAATCTATTCATGTACCGGACCGGGAACTTTCTTTATTTAATAAGAAAATCTACAGTGCCGTTATATAAATGCATGTTGTCTGCTTGGAGTCCCCGTCCGAAAAGAAAGAAAGAAATAGCCTAACTCCAAGATACTACATTCCTGCATCACGTGATTTTTGCCACGTGGAGCTTACATTAGAATGAATACCGAATATGGAAAGCGAAACTACAGTTCAAAACATAAAGTCCGAAGGCACATAGAAGAAAAAGAAGGATTTTTTTTTGCAAAGGGTGCCGGGGTAATCTTCTCTGTGTTCATAATATACACGAAATATTTGCCACTGCCCCTTGTCTGTTCTATAAATTGTAATCCTGAGTTTTCTATCTGTTACATGCCAAGAAATCCTCGCTAAAAATTCCGTTGGACCTCCTACGGCACCTATTAGTAGTTAAAGATTTGATTTCATTCAACAAATTAATTTATGACCTGCAAGTACGTGTCGCTTAGAACACGGCCATATACCAAATGGTCAATATTAATCATCCATGTAATTTGCTCTATGGGATGTTTGCAAAATTTCAACGGAGGCAATTTCTTGGCATGACGAGACAGCATCTCAGCGATAAAAGAATATGTTTGAAAGAACTATGCACTTGGCTACCTTTTTTTTCTTCAATTCGTTTTTAAAACGTCTTGGCTTCTTCAACTTGAATAATAGAAAATAAAACTATATATCAAACGAAAACTGGATAAAGTGAGAAACAAGTTTCTTTCATTAGTGAAAATTACTGCTTCATTGCTTATCTCAGAGTTCGACCCCTACACGTGGTAGCTTGGTTCGACTCCAATCTTAATTGACTAGGATTGACAGTTTCCTTGCCGAAGGTCAGTGGTTCTCTCCGGGCGTCCCAGCTTTCTACACACAAAAAAAGCTGGTCACCATGAAATAGAAAATAATGATAAAAGTGGCGTTAAAGACCAACAATGAATACATCAATCATTGTATATCTTAGACGTTTCAAACACATCTCGTAGTTTTTTTAAACACGAATCTATTTTTTTTAAATTGAATTTGACAATAGCAATTTTCCCGGATCGTATAATGGTGAATCCGGATAACACTGTAATATGTGCCGTTGGACATGAAAAAGCTTAACCTCTAATAATTTTGAATAACTAGGAGAATAGATGAATTTTAAAGCAGAACTATTTTAATTATTTGTCAGCTATTTTAGGGGAAAGCAATAAGTATTGAGCAGATATTTAAGATTTCCGAGGATAAGGCAACATTAAAGGGACCTATCTTTAAAGGTTGGTGTGTCCATCATATTACATATGTGGCAACCTTTTGTTTAAGGCTTAAAACAATTTAAACTTTTCAAAGTTATTCAAGTTCCATTACTAACTTAATGTCGACACCTTATAATGTAGAATATCTATTTTAAACAGAAAAGGGTAATTTCTATGTCAAAAGATTGCAAAATTTCTGAGAATGAATAGAACAGTCCCTATTCGAATGCAGCATTTGCTAACTTAGTAGACATGTCTTTGACAAGCAATACTTTGAACCACTGACAGTGTCTTTAACGATCCCATGCGCAAAAATGACAAAATTAAAAAAACAGAGTATTGTCCCTGCTAAACTGAAGAGTGTAGGTTTCAGCTGGAGAGTTCCCGATGAAGACATTTTTTTTTCAGTTAAACAATTTGAGGTACACAGTCTACAAAATGAAACAAAAGTTGAAAATATGATGCTCGTCTTGGCGTATACTCAAAAATGTACTTATTTGGGACTGCTTAGACATGAAATGATGTCACAAGACACATGCGACCAGTAACGGCTTTTATAGAATGAGTTGCCCCTCAATCATACACCTTTGACACATAGTCCCACAATGCCCTAATGTTCTAAAGCATAATAAAAAATATCTTAAAATCCACTATAAAAGAAATAACATAACTAATAATTTTAACCATAAAATTTTATATGAAAAAAAGCCCACAGATATTAAAGTTTATACATTCATTACAAATGACAGGAACTATATTTGTAGACAATCGATTACGAGCGACCAAACAGGTCATTTTTGAAAATCAGATCATTTCGTCTTTTTCTATTTAGTTCTTTGAGTCTCTTTTTTGCTTTTTTTCCACTTTATTATTCATGACATGAAAGTTTTAACCTTAACTTCATGTTCTAAAACATATACGTGTGCATTGTGCTTCAATGAAAAAATATGGGGTAAACGTCAATGAGACAGCCACCTAGTGACAGAAATAACCAAAAGACATGTGCTCGGTTTGACGGTAAACCAGATATATGCGCGATTCCCTCACGTTATAAAGGAAGAAAGATCATTCACAATTTGTCTTACATTTGTTTTTCTCTCTTTTAATTAAAATTAAAAAAAAACTTTCGAATGTTGAGTTCATAAGATAAAAATATTCCCTGTAGAACCCCCCCCCCCCCCCCCCTTTTCTTTTTTTGGTGCTCTCTAATTTCAACCCCCAAATAAGGCTTTCCAATCTAATTAAAATTAAAATCTTGCTTTCTAACCAATCTATTCATGTACCGGACCGGGAACTTTCTTTATTTAATAAGAAAATCTACAGTGCCGTTATATAAATGCATGTTGTCTGCTTGGAGTCCCCGTCCGAAAAGAAAGAAATAGCCTAACTCCAAGATACTACATTCCTGCATCACGTGATTTTTGCCACGTGGAGCTTACATTAGAATGAATACCGAATATGGAAAGCGAAACTACAGTTCAAAACATAAAGTCCGAAGGCACATAGAAGAAAAAGAAGGATTGTTTTTTGCAAAGGGTGCCGGGGTAATCTTCTCTGTGTTCATAATGTACACGAAATATTTGCCACTGCCCCTTGTCTGTTCTATAAATTGTAATCCTGAGTTTTCTATCTGTTACATGCCAAGAAATCCTCGCTAAAAATTCCGTTGGACCTCCTACGGCACCTATTAGAAGTTAAAGATTTGATTTCATTCAACAAATTAATTTATGACCTGCAAGTACGTGTCGCTTAGAACACGGCCATATACCAAATGGTCAATATTAATCATCTTTGTAATTTGCTCTATGGGATGTTTGCAAAATTTCAACGGAGGCATTTTCTTGGCATGACGAGACAGCATCTCAGCGATAAAAGAATATGTTTGAAAGAACTATGCACTTGGCTACCTTTTTTTCTTCAATTCGTTTATAAAACGTCTTGGCTTCTTCAACTTGAATAATAGAAAATAAAACTATATATCAAACGAAAACTGGATAAAGTGAGAAACAAGTTTCTTTCATTAGTGAAAATTACTGCTTCATTGCTTATCTCAGAGTTCGACCCCTACACGTGGTAGCTTGGTTCGACTCCAATCTTAATTGACTAGGATTGACAGTTTCCTTGCCGAAGGTCAGTGGTTCTCTCCGGGCGTCCCAGCTTTCTACACACAAAAAAAGCTGGTCACCATGAAATAGAAAATAATGATAAAAGTGGCGTTAAAGACCAACAATGAATACATCAATCATTGTATATCTTAGACGTTTCAAACACATCTCGTAGTTTTTTAAACACGAATCTATTTTTTTAAATTGAATTTGACAATAGCAATTTTCCCGGATCGTATAATGGTGAATCCGGATAACACTGTAATATGTGCCGTTGGACATGAAAAAGCTTAACCTCTAATAATTTTGAATAACTAGGAGAATAGATGAATTTTAAAGCAGAACTATTTTAATTATTTGTCAGCTATTTTAGGGGAAAGCAATAAGTATTGAGCAGATATTTAAGATTTCCGAGGATAAGGCAACATTAAAGGGACCTGTCTTTAAAGGTTGGTGTGTCCATCATATTACATATGTGGCAACCTTTTGTTTAAGGCTTAAAACAATTTAAACTTTTCAAAGTTATTTAAGTTCCATTACTAACTTAATGTCGACACCTTATAATGTAGAATATCTATTTTAAACAGAAAAGGGTAATTTCTATGTCAAAAGATTGCAAAATTTCTGAGAATGAATAGAACAGTCCCTATTCGAATGCAGCATTTGCTAACTTAGTAGACATGTCTTTGACAAGCAATACTTTGAACCACTGACAGTGTCTTTAACGATCCCATGCGCAAAAATGACAAAATTAAAAAAACAGAGTATTGTCCCTGCTAAACTGAAGAGTGTAGGTTTCAGCTGGAGAGTTCCCGATGAAGACATTTTTTTTTCAGTTAAAAAATTTGAGGTACACAGTCTACAAAATGAAACAAAAGTTGAAAATATGATGCTCGTCTTGGCGTATACTCAAAAATGTACTTATTTGGGACTGCTTAGACATGAAATGGTGTCACAAGACTCATGCGACCAGTAACGCCTTTTATAGAATGAGTTGCCCCTCAATCATACACCTTTGACACATAGTCCCACAATGCCCTAATGTTCTAAAGCATAATAAAAAATATCTTAAAATCCACTATAAAAGAAATAACATAACTAATAATTTTAACCATAAAATTTTATCTGAAAAAAAGCCCACAGATATTAAAGTTTACATTCATTACAAATGACAGGAACTATATTTGTAGACAATCGATTACGAGCGACCAAACAGGTCATTTTTGAAAATCAGATCATTTCGTCTTTTTCTATTTAGTTCTTTGAGTCTCTTTTTTGCTTTTTTTCCACTTTATTATTCATGACATGAAAGTTTTAACCTTAACTTCATGTTCTAAAACATATACGTGTGCATTGTGCTTCAATGAAAAAATATGGGGTAAACGTCAATGAGACAGCCACCTAGTGACAGAAATAACCAAAAGACATGTGCTCGGTTTGACGGTAAACCAGATATATGCGAGATTCCCTCACGTTATAAAGGAAGAAAGATCATTCACAATTTGTCTTACATTTGTTTATCTCTCTTTTAATTAAAATAAAAAAAAACTTTCGAATGTTGAGTTCATAAGATAAAAATATTCCCTGTAGAACCCCCCCCCCCCCCCTTTCTTTTTTTGGTGCTCTCCAATTTCAACCCCCAAATAAGGCTTTCCAATCTAATTAAAATTAAAATCTTGCTTTCTAACCAATCTATTCATGTACCGGACCGGGAACTTTCTTTATTTAATAAGAAAATCTACAGTGCCGTTATATAAATGCATGTTGTCTGCTTGGAGTCCCCGTCCGAAAAGAAAGAAATAGCCTAACTCCAAGATACTACATTCCTGCATCACGTGATTTTTGCCACGTGGAGCTTACATTAGAATGAATACCGAATATGGAAAGCGAAACTACAGTTCAAAACATAAAGTCCGAAGGCACATAGAAGAAAAAGAAGGATTATTTTTTGCAAAGGGTGCCGGGGTAATCTTCTCTGTGTTCATAATATACACGAAATATTTGCCACTGCCCCTTGTCTGTTCTATAAATTGTAATCCTGAGTTTTCTATCTGTTACATGCCAAGAAATCCTCGCTAAAAATTCCGTTGGACCTCCTACGGCACCTATTAGTAGTTAAAGATTTGATTTCATTCAACAAATTAATTTATGACCTGCAAGTACGTGTCGCTTAGAACACGGCCATATACCAAATGGTCAATATTAATCATCCATGTAATTTGTTCTATGGGATGTTTGCAAAATTTCAACGGAGGCAATTTCTTGGCATGACGAGACAGCATCTCAGCGATAAAAGAATATGTTTGAAAGAACTATGCACTTGGCTACCTTTTTTTCTTCAATTCGTTTTTAAAACGTCTTGGCTTCTTCAACTTGAATAATAGAAAATAAAACTATATATCAAACGAAAACTGGATAAAGTGAGAAACAAGTTTCTTTCATTAGTGAAAATTACTGCTTCATTGCTTATCTCAGAGTTCGACCCCTACACGTGGTAGCTTGGTTCGACTCCAATCTTAATTGACTAGGATTGACAGTTTCCTTGCCGAAGGTCAGTGGTTCTCTCCGGGCGTCCCAGCTTTCTACACACAAAAAAAGCTGGTCACCATGAAATAGAATATAATGATAAAAGTGGCGTTAAAGACCAACAATGAATACATCAATCATTGTATATCTTAGACGTTTCAAACACATCTCGTAGTTTTTTTAAACACGAATCTATTTTTTTTAAATTGAATTTGACAATAGCAATTTTCCCGGATCGTATAATGGTGAATCCGGATAACACTGTAATATGTGCCGTTGGACATGAAAAAGCTTAACCTCTAATAATTTTGAATAACTAGGAGAATAGATGAATTTTAAAGCAGAACTATTTTAATTATTTGTCAGCTATTTTAGGGGAAAGCAATAAGTATTGAGCAGATATTTAAGATTTCCGAGGATAAGGCAACATTAAAGGGACCTGTCTTTAAAGGTTGGTGTGTCCATCATATTACATATGTGGCAACCTTTTGTTTAAGGCTTAAAACAATTTAAACTTTTCAAAGTTATTCAAGTTCCATTACTAACTTAATGTCGACACCTTATAATGTAGAATATCTATTTTAAACAGAAAAGGGTAATTTCTATGTCAAAAGATTGCAAAATTTCTGAGAATGAATAGAACAGTCCCTATTCGAATGCAGCATTTGCTAACTTAGTAGACATGTCTTTGACAAGCAATACTTTGAACCACTGACAGTGTCTTTAACGATCCCATGCGCAAAAATGACAAAATTAAAAAAACAGAGTATTGTCCCTGCTAAACTGAAGAGTGTAGGTTTCAGCTGGAGAGTTCCCGATGAAGACATTTTTTTTTCAGTTAAAAAATTTGAGGTACACAGTCTACAAAATGAAACAAAAGTTGAAAATATGATGCTCGTCTTGGCGTATACTCAAAAATGTACTTATTTGGGACTGCTTAGACATGAAATGATGTCACAAGACACATGCGACCAGTAACGGCTTTTATAGAATGAGTTGCCCCTCAATCATACACCTTTGACACATAGTCCCACAATGCCCTAATGTTCTAAAGCATAATAAAAAATATCTTAAAATCCACTATAAAAGAAATAACATAACTAATAATTTTAACCATAAAATTTTATATGAAAAAAAGCCCACAGATATTAAAGTTTATACATTCATTACAAATGACAGGAACTATATTTGTAGACAATCGATTACGAGCGACCAAACAGGTCAATTTTGAAAATCAGATCATTTCGTCTTTTTCTATTTAGTTCTTTGAGTCTCTTTTTTGATTTTTTTCCACTTTATTATTCATGACATGAAAGTTTTAACCTTAACTTCATGTTCTAAAACATATACGTGTGCATTGTGCTTCAATGAAAAAATATGGGGTAAACGTCAATGAGACAGCCACCTAGTGACAGAAATAACCAAAAGACATGTGCTCGGTTTGACGGTAAACCAGATATATGCGAGATTCCGTCACGTTATAGAGGAAGAAAGATCATTCACAATTTGTCTTACATTTGATTCTCTCTTTTAATTAAAATAAAAAAAAAACTTTCGAATGTTGAGTTCATAAGATAAAAATATTCCCTGTAGAACCCCAATTTCTTTTTTTGGTGCTCTCCAATTTCAACCCCCAAATAAGGCTTTCCAATCTAATTAAAATTAAAATCTTGCTTTCTAACCAATCTATTCATGTACCGGACCGGGAACTTTCTTTATTTAATAAGAAAATCTACAGTGCCGTTATATAAATGCATGTTGTCTGCTTGGAGTCCCCGTCCGAAAAGAAAGAAATAGCCTAACTCCAAGATACTACATTCCTGCATCACGTGATTTTTGCCACGTGGAGCTTACATTAGAATGAATACCGAATATGGAAAGCGAAACTACAGTTCAAAACATAAAGTCGGAAGGCACATAGAAGAAAAAGAAGGATTTTTTTTTGCAAAGGGTGCCGGGGTAATCTTCTCTGTGTTCATAATATACACGAAATATTTGCCACTGCCCCTTGTCTGTTCTATAAATTGTAATCCTGAGTTTTCTATCTGTTACATGCCAAGAAATCCTCGCTAAAAATTCCGTTGGACCTCCTACGGCACCTATTAGTAGTTAAAGATTTGATTTCATTCAACAAATTAATTTATGACCTGCAAGTACGTGTCGCTTAGAACACGGCCATATACCAAATGGTCAATATTAATCATCCATGTAATTTGCTCTATGGGATGTTTGCAAAATTTCAACGGAGGCAATTTCTTGGCATGACGAGACAGCATCTCAGCGATAAAAGAATATGTTTGAAAGAACTATGCACTTGGCTACCTTTTTTTCTTCAATTCGTTTTTAAAACGTCTTGGCTTCTTCAACTTGAATAATAGAAAATAAAACTATATATCAAACGAAAACTGGATAAAGTGAGAAACAAGTTTCTTTCATTAGTGAAAATTACTGCTTCATTGCTTATCTCAGAGTTCGACCCCTACACGTGGTAGCTTGGTTCGACTCCAATCTTAATTGACTAGGATTGACAGTTTCCTTGCCGAAGGTCAGTGGTTCTCTCCGGGCGTCCCAGCTTTCTACACACAAAAAAAGCTGGTCACCATGAAATAGAAAATAATGATAAAAGTGGCGTTAAAGACCAACAATGAATACACCAATCATTGTATATCTTAGACGTTTCAAACACATCTCGTAGTTTTTTTTAAACACGAATCTATTTTTTTTAAATTGAATTTGACAATAGCAATTTTCCCGGATCGTATAATGGTGAATCCGGATAACACTGTAATATGTGCCGTTGGACATGAAAAAGCTTAACCTCTAATAATTTTGAATAACTAGGAGAATAGATGAATTTTAAAGCAGAACTATTTTAATTATTTGTCAGCTATTTTAGGGGAAAGCAATAAGTATTGAGCAGATATCTAAGATTTCTGAGGATAAGGCAACATTAAAGGGACCTGTCTTTAAAGGTTGGTGTGTCCATCATATTACATATGTGGCAACCTTTTGTTTAAGGCTTAAAACAATTTAAACTTTTCAAAGTTATTCAAGTTCCATTACTAACTTAATGTCGACACCTTATAATGTAGAATATCTATTTTAAACAGAAAAGGGTAATTTCTATGTCAAAAGATTGCAAAATTTCTGAGAATGAATAGAACAGTCCCTATTCGAATGCAGCATTTGCTAACTTAGTAGACATGTCTTTGACAAGCAATACTTTGAACCACTGACAGTGTCTTTAACGATCCCATGCGCAAAAATGACAAAATTAAAAAAACAGAGTATTGTCCCTGCTAAACTGAAGAGTGTAGGTTTCAGCTGGAGAGTTCCCGATGAAGACATTTTTTTTTCAGTTAAAAAATTTGAGGTACACAGTCTACAAAATGAAACAAAAGTTGAAAATATGATGCTCGTCTTGGCGTATACTCAAAAATGTACTTATTTGGGACTGCTTAGACATGAAATGATGTCACAAGACACATGCGACCAGTAACGGCTTTTATAGAATGAGTTGCCCCTCAATCATACACCTTTGACACATAGTCCCACAATGCCCTAATGTTCTAAAGCATAATAAAAAATATCTTAAAATCCACTATAAAAGAAATAACATAACTAATAATTTTAACCATAAAATTTTATATGAAAAAAAGCCCACAGATATTAAAGTTTATACATTCATTACAAATGACAGGAACTATATTTGTAGACAATCGATTACGAGCGACCAAACAGGTCAATTTTGAAAATCAGATCATTTCGTTTTTTTCTATTTAGTTCTTTTGAGTCTCTTTTTTGCTTTTTTTCCACTTTATTATTCATGACATGAAAGTTTTAACCTTAACTTCATGTTCTAAAACATATACGTGTGCATTGTGCTTCAATGAAAAAATATGGGGTAAACGTCAATGAGACAGCCACCTACTGACAGAAATAACCAAAAGACATGTGCTCGGTTTGACGGTAAACCAGATATATGCGAGATTCCCTCACGTTATAAAGGAAGAAAGATCATTCACAATTTGTCTTACATTTGTTTTTCTCTCTTTTAATTAAAATAAAAAAAAAACTTTCGAATGTTGAGTTCATAAGATAAAAATATTCCCTGTAGAACCCCCCTCCCCCTTTCTTTTTTTGGTGCTCTCCAATTTCAACCCCCAAATAAGGCTTTCCAATCTAATTAAAATTAAAATCTTGCTTTCTAACCAATCTATTCATGTACCGGACCGGGAACTTTATTTATTTAATAAGAAAATCTACAGTGCCGTTATATAAATGCATGTTGTCTGCTTGGAGTCCCCGTCCGAAAAGAAAGAGATAGCCTAACTCCAAGATACTACATTCCTGCATCACGTGATTTTTGCCACGTGGAGCTTACATTAGAATGAATACCGAATATGGAAAGCGAAACTACAGTTCAAAACATAAAGTCCGAAGGCACATAGAAGAAAAAGAAGAATTTTTTTTTGCAAAGGGTGCCGGGTTAATCTTCTCTGTGTTCATAATATACACGAAATATTTGCCACTGCCCCTTGTCTGTTCTATAAATTGTAATCCTGAGTTTTCTATCTGTTACATGCCAAGAAATCCTCGCTAAAAATCCCGTTGGACCTCCTACGGCACCTATTAGTAGTTAAAGATTTGATTTCATTCAACAAATTAATTTATGACCTGCAAGTACGTGTCGCTTAGAACACGGCCATATACCAAATGGTCAATATTAATCATCCATGTAATTTGCTCTATGGGATGTTTGCAAAATTTCAACGGAGGCAATTTCTTGGCATGACGAGACAGCATCTCAGCGATAAAAGAATATGTTTGAAAGAACTATGCACTTGGCTACCTTTTTTTCTTCAATTCGTTTTTAAAACGTCTTGGCTTCTTCAACTTGAATAATAGAAAATAAAACTATATATCAAACGAAAACTGGATAAAGTGAGAAACAAGTTTCTTTCATTAGTGAAAATTACTGCTTCATTGCTTATCTCAGAGTTCGACCCCTACACGTGGTAGCTTGGTTCGACTCCAATCTTAATTGACTAGGATTGACAGTTTCCTTGCCGAAGGTCAGTGGTTCTCTCCGGGCGTCCCAGCTTTCTACACACAAAAAAAGCTGGTCACCATGAAATAGAAAATAATGATAAAAGTGGCGTTAAAGACCAACAATGAATACATCAATCATTGTATATCTTAGACGTTTCAAACACATCTCGTAGTTTTTTTAAACACGAATCTATTTTTTTAAAATTGAATTTGACAATAGCAATTTTCCCGGATCGTATAATGGTGAATCCGGATAACACTGTAATATGTGCCGTTGGACATGAAAAAGCTTAACCTCTAATAATTTTGAATAACTAGGAGAATAGATGAATTTTAAAGCAGACCTATTTTAATTATTTGTCAGCTATTTTAGGGGAAAGCAATAAGTATTGAGCAGATATTAAGATATTTCCGAGGATAAGGCAACATTAAAGGGACCTGTCTTTAAAGGTTGGTGTGTCCATCATATTACATATGTGGCAACCTTTTGTTTAAGGCTTAAAACAATTTAAACTTTTCAAAGTTATTCAAGTTCCATTACTAACTTAATGTCGACACCTTATAATGTAGAATATCTATTTTAAACAGAAAAGGGTAATTTCTATGTCAAAAGATTGCAAAATTTCTGAGAATGAATAGAACAGTCCCTATTCGAATGCAGCATTTGCTAACTTAGTAGACATGTCTTTGACAAGCAATACTTTGAACCACTGACAGTGTCTTTAACGATCCCATGCGCAAAAATGACAAAATTAAAAAAACAGAGTATTGTCCCTGCTAAACTGAAGAGTGTAGGTTTCAGCTGGAGAGTTCCCGATGAAGACATTTTTTTTTCAGTTAAAAAATTTGAGGTACACAGTCTACAAAATGAAACAAAAGTTGAAAATATGATGCTCGTCTTGGCGTATACTCAAAAATGTACTTATTTGGGACTGCTTAGACATGAAATGATGTCACAAGACACATGCGACCAGTAACGGCTTTTATAGAATGAGTTGCCCCTCAATCATACACCTTTGACACATAGTCCCACAATGCCCTAATGTTCTAAAGCATAATAAAAAATATCTTAAAATCCACTATAAAAGAAATAACATAACTAATAATTTTAACCATAAAATTTTATATGAAAAAAAGCCCACAGATATTAAAGTTTATACATTCATTACAAATGACAGGAACTATATTTGTAGACAATCGATTACGAGCGACCAAACAGGTCATTTTTGAAAATCAGATCATTTCGTCTTTTTCTATTTAGTTCTTTGAGTCTCTTTTTTGCTTTTTTTCCACTTTATTATTCATGACATGAAAGTTTTAACCTTAACTTCATGTTCTAAAACATATACGTGTGCATTGTGCTTCAATGAAAAAATATGGGGTAAACGTCAATGAGACAGCCACCTAGTGACAGAAATAACCAAAAGACATGTGCTCGGTTTGACGGTAAACCAGATATATGCGAGATTCCCTCACGTTATAAAGGAAGAAAGATCATTCACAATTTGTCTTACATTTGTTTTTCTCTCTTTTAATTAAAATAAAAAAAAAACTTTCGAATGTTGAGTTCATAAGATAAAAATATTCCCTGTAGAACCCCCCCCCCCCCTTTCTTTTTTTGGTGCTCTCCAATTTCAACCCCCAAATAAGGCTTTCCAATCTAATTAAAATTAAAATCTTGCTTTCTAACCAATCTATTCATGTACCGGACCGGGAACTTTCTTTATTTAATAAGAAAATCTACAGTGCCGTTATATAAATGCATGTTGTCTGCTTGGAGTCCCCGTCCGAAAAGAAAGAAAGAAATAGCCTAACTCCAAGATACTACATTCCTGCATCACGTGATTTTTGCCACGTGGAGCTTACATTAGAATGAATACCGAATATGGAAAGCGAAACTACAGTTCAAAACATAAAGTCCGAAGGCACATAGAAGAAAAAGAAGGATTTTTTTTTGCAAAGGGTGCCGGGTTAATCTTCTCTGTGTTCATAATATACACGAAATATTTGCCACTGCCCCTTGTCTGTTCTATAAATTGTAATCCTGAGTTTTCTATCTGTTACATGCCAAGAAATCCTCGCTAAAAATCCCGTTGGACCTCCTACGGCACCTATTAGTAGTTAAAGATTTGATTTCATTCAACAAATTAATTTATGACCTGCAAGTACGTGTCGCTTAGAACACGGCCATATACCAAATGGTCAATATTAATCATCCATGTAATTTGCTCTATGGGATGTTTGCAAAATTTCAACGGAGGCAATTTCTTGGCATGGCGAGACAGCATCTCAGCGATAAAAGAATATGTTTGAAAGAACTATGCACTTGGCTACCTTTTTTTCTTCAATTCGTTTTTAAAACGTCTTGGCTTCTTCAACTTGAATAATAGAAAATAAAACTATATATCAAACGAAAACTGGATAAAGTGAGAAACAAGTTTCTTTCATTAGTGAAAATTACTGCTTCATTGCTTATCTCAGAGTTCGACCCCTACACGTGGTAGCTTGGTTCGACTCCAATCTTAATTGACTAGGATTGACAGTTTCCTTGCCGAAGGTCAGTGGTTCTCTCCGGGCGTCCCAGCTTTCTACACACAAAAAAAGCTGGTCACCATGAAATAGAAAATAATGATAAAAGTGGCGTTAAAGACCAACAATGAATACATCAATCATTGTATATCTTAGACGTTTCAAACACATCTCGTAGTTTTTTTAAACACGAATCTATTTTTTTAAAATTGAATTTGACAATAGCAATTTTCCCGGATCGTATAATGGTGAATCCGGATAACACTGTAATATGTGCCGTTGGACATGAAAAAGCTTAACCTCTAATAATTTTGAATAACTAGGAGAATAGACGAATTTTAAAGCAGAACTATTTTAATTATTTGTCAGCTATTTTAGGGGAAAGCAATAAGTATTGAGCAGATATTTAAGATTTCCGAGGATAAGGCAACATTAAAGGGACCTGTCTTTAAAGGTTGGTGTGTCCATCATATTACATATGTGGCAACCTTTTGTTTAAGGCTTAAAACAATTTAAACTTTTCAAAGTTATTCAAGTTCCATTACTAACTTAATGTCGACACCTTATAATGTAGAATATCTATTTTAAACAGAAAAGGGTAATTTCTATGTCAAAAGATTGCAAAATTTCTGAGAATGAATAGAACAGTCCCTATTCGAATGCAGCATTTGCTAACTTAGTAAACATGTCTTTGACAAGCAATACTTTGAACCACTGACAGTGTCTTTAACGATCACATGCGCAAAAATGCCAAAATTAAAAAAACAGAGTATTGTCCCTGCTAAACTGAAGAGTGTAGGTTTCAGCTGGAGAGTTCCCGATGAAGACATTTTTTTTTCAGTTAAAAAATTTGAGGTACACAGTCTACAAAATGAAACAAAAGTTGAAAATATGATGCTCGTCTTGGCGTATACTCAAAAATGTACTTATTTGGGACTGCTTAGACATGAAATGATGTCACAAGACACATGCGACCAGTAACGGCTTTTATAGAATGAGTTGCCCCTCAATCATACACCTTTGACACATAGTTCCACAATGCCCTAATGTTCTAAAGCATAATAAAAAATATCTTAAAATCCACTATAAAAGAAATAACATAACTAATAATTTTAACCATAAAATTTTATATGAAAAAAAGCCCACAGATATTAAAGTTTATACATTCATTACAAATGACAGGAACTATATTTGTAGACAATCGATTACGAGCGACCAAACAGGTCATTTTTGAAAATCAGATCATTTCGTCTTTTTCTATTTAGTTCTTTGAGTCTCTTTTTTGCTTTTTTTCCACTTTATTATTCATGACATGAAAGTTTTAACCTTAACTTCATGTTCTAAAACATATACGTGTGCATTGTGCTTCAATGAAAAAATATGGGGTAAACGTCAATGAGACAGCCACCTAGTGACAGAAATAACCAAAAGACATGTGCTCGGTTTGACGGTAAACCAGATATATGCGAGATTCCCTCACGTTATAAAGGAAGAAAGATCATTCACAATTTGTCTTACATTTGTTTTTCTCTCTTTTAATTAAAATAAAAAAAAAACTTTCGAATGTTGAGTTCATAAGATAAAAATATTCCCTGTAGAACCCCCCTTTCTTTTTTTGGTGCTCTCCAATTTCAACCCCCAAATAAGGCTTTCCAATCTAATTAAAATTAAAATCTTGCTTTCTAACCAATCTATTCATGTACCGGACCGGGAACTTTCTTTATTTAATAAGAAAATCTACAGTGCCGTTATATAAATGCATGTTGTCTGCTTGGAGTCCCCGTCCGAAAAGAAAGAAATAGCCTAACTCCAAGATACTACATTCCTGCATCACGTGATTTTTGCCACGTGGAGCTTACATTAGAATGAATACCGAATATGGAAAGCGAAACTACAGTTCAAAACATAAAGTCCGAAGGCACATAGAAGAAAAAGAAGGATTTTTTTTTGCAAAGGGTGCCGGGTTAATCTTCTCTGTGTTCATAATATACACGAAATATTTGCCACTGCCCCTTGTCTGTTCTATAAATTGTAATCCTGAGTTTTCTATCTGTTACATGCCAAGAAATCCTCGCTAAAAATCCCGTTGGACCTCCTACGGCACCTATTAGTAGTTAAAGATTTGATTTCATTCAACAAATTAATTTATGACCTGCAAGTACGTGTCGCTTAGAACACGGCCATATACCAAATGGTCAATATTAATCATCCATGTAATTTGCTCTATGGGATGTTTGCAAAATTTCAACGGAGGCAATTTCTTGGCATGGCGAGACAGCATCTCAGCGATAAAAGAATATGTTTGAAAGAACTATGCACTTGGCTACCTTTTTTTCTTCAATTCGTTTTTAAAACGTCTTGGCTTCTTCAACTTGAATAATAGAAAATAAAACTATATATCAAACGAAAACTGGATAAAGTGAGAAACAAGTTTCTTTCATTAGTGAAAATTACTGCTTCATTGCTTATCTCAGAGTTCGACCCCTACACGTGGTAGCTTGGTTCGACTCCAATCTTAATTGACTAGGATTGACAGTTTCCTTGCCGAAGGTCAGTGGTTCTCTCCGGGCGTCCCAGCTTTCTACACACAAAAAAAGCTGGTCACCATGAAATAGAAAATAATGATAAAAGTGGCGTTAAAGACCAACAATGAATACATCAATCATTGTATATCTTAGACGTTTCAAACACATCTCGTAGTTTTTTTAAACACGAATCTATTTTTTTAAAATTGAATTTGACAATAGCAATTTTCCCGGATCGTATAATGGTGAATCCGGATAACACTGTAATATGTGCCGTTGGACATGAAAAAGCTTAACCTCTAATAATTTTGAATAACTAGGATAATAGACGAATTTTAAAGCAGAACTATTTTAATTATTTGTCAGCTATTTTAGGGGAAAGCAATAAGTATTGAGCAGATATTTAAGATTTCCGAGGATAAGGCAACATTAAAGGGACCTGTCTTTAAAGGTTGGTGTGTCCATCATATTACATATGTGGCAACCTTTTGTTTAAGGCTTAAAACAATTTAAACTTTTCAAAGTTATTCAAGTTCCATTACTAACTTAATGTCGACACCTTATAATGTAGAATATCTATTTTAAACAGAAAAGGGTAATTTCTATGTCAAAAGATTGCAAAATTTCTGAGAATGAATAGAACAGTCCCTATTCGAATGCAGCATTTGCTAACTTAGTAAACATGTCTTTGACAAGCAATACTTTGAACCACTGACAGTGTCTTTAACGATCACATGCGCAAAAATGACAAAATTAAAAAAACAGAGTATTGTCCCTGCTAAACTGAAGAGTGTAGGTTTCAGCTGGAGAGTTCCCGATGAAGACATTTTTTTTCAGTTAAAAAATTTGAGGTACACAGTCTACAAAATGAAACAAAAGTTGAAAATATGATGCTCGTCTTGGCGTATACTCAAAAATGTACTTATTTGGGACTGCTTAGACATGAAATGATGTCACAAGACACATGCGACCAGTAACGGCTTTTATAGAATGAGTTGCCCCTCAATTATACACCTTTGACACATAGTTCCACAATGCCCTAATGTTCTAAAGCATAATAAAAAATATCTTAAAATCCACTATAAAAGAAATAACATAACTAATAATTTTAACCATAAAATTTTATATGAAAAAAAGCCCACAGATATTAAAGTTTATACATTCATTACAAATGACAGGAACTATATTTGTAGACAATCGATTACGAGCGACCAAACAGGTCATTTTTGAAAATCAGATCATTTCGTCTTTTTCTATTTAGTTCTTTGAGTCTCTTTTTTGCTTTTTTTTCCACTTTATTATTCATGACATGAAAGTTTTAACCTTAACTTCATGTTCTAAAACATATACGTGTGCATTGTGCTTCAATGAAAAAATATGGGGTAAACGTCAATGAGACAGCCACCTAGTGACAGAAATAACCAAAAGACATGTGCTCGGTTTGACGGTAAACCAGATATATGCGAGATTCCCTCACGTTATAAAGAAAGAAAGATCATTCACAATTTGTCTTACATTTGTTTTTCTCTCTTTTAATTAAAATAAAAAAAAAACTTTCGAATGTTGAGTTCATAAGATAAAAATATTCCCTGTAGAACCCCCCCCCCCCCCCTTTCTTTTTTTGGTGCTCTCCAATTTCAACCCCCAAATAAGGCTTTCCAATCTAATTAAAATTAAAATCTTGCTTTCTAACCAATCTATTCATGTACCGGACCGGGAACTTTCTTTATTTAATAAGAAAATCTACAGTGCCGTTATATAAATGCATGTTGTCTGCTTGGAGTCCCCGTCCGAAAAGAAAGAAATAGCCTAACTCCAAGATACTACATTCCTGCATCACGTGATTTTTGCCACGTGGAGCTTACATTAGAATGAATACCGAATATGGAAAGCGAAACTACAGTTCAAAACATAAAGTCCGAAGGCACATAGAAGAAAAAGAAGGATTTTTTTTTGCAAAGGGTGCCGGGTTAATCTTCTCTGTGTTCATAATATACACGAAATATTTGCCACTGCCCCTTGTCTGTTCTATAAATTGTAATCCTGAGTTTTCTATCTGTTACATGCCAAGAAATCCTCGCTAAAAATCCCGTTGGACCTCCTACGGCACCTATTAGTAGTTAAAGATTTGATTTCATTCAACAAATTAATTTATGACCTGCAAGTACGTGTCGCTTAGAACACGGCCATATACCAAATGGTCAATATTAATCATCCATGTAATTTGCTCTATGGGATGTTTGCAAAATTTCAACGGAGGCAATTTCTTGGCATGACGAGACAGCATCTCAGCGATAAAAGAATATGTTTGAAAGAACTATGCACTTGGCTACCTTTTTTTCTTCAATTCGTTTTTAAAACGTCTTGGCTTCTTCAACTTGAATAATAGAAAATAAAACTATATATCAAACGAAAACTGGATAAAGTGAGAAACAAGTTTCTTTCATTAGTGAAAATTACTGCTTCATTGCTTATCTCAGAGTTCGACCCCTACACGTGGTAGCTTGGTTCGACTCCAATCTTAATTGACTAGGATTGACAGTTTCCTTGCCGAAGGTCAGTGGTTCTCTCCGGGCGTCCCAGCTTTCTACACACAAAAAAAGCTGGTCACCATGAAATAGAAAATAATGATAAAAGTGGCGTTAAAGACCAACAATGAATACATCAATCATTGTATATCTTAGACGTTTCAAACACATCTCGTAGTTTTTTTAAACACGAATCTATTTTTTTAAAATTGAATTTGACAATAGCAATTTTCCCGGATCGTATAATGGTGAATCCGGATAACACTGTAATATGTGCCGTTGGACATGAAAAAGCTTAACCTCTAATAATTTTGAATAACTAGGAGAATAGACGAATTTTAAAGCAGAACTATTTTAATTATTTGTCAGCTATTTTAGGGGAAAGCAATAAGTATTGAGCAGATATTTAAGATTTCCGAGGATAAGGCAACATTAAAGGGACCTGTCTTTAAAGGTTGGTGTGTCCATCATATTACATATGTGGCAACCTTTTGTTTAAGGCTTAAAACAATTTAAACTTTTCAAAGTTATTCAAGTTCCATTACTAACTTAATGTCGACACCTTATAATGTAGAATATCTATTTTAAACAGAAAAGGGTAATTTCTATGTCAAAAGATTGCAAAATTTCTGAGAATGAATAGAACAGTCCCTATTCGAATGCAGCATTTGCTAACTTAGTAGACATGTCTTTGACAAGCAATACTTTGAACCACTGACAGTGTCTTTAACGATCACATGCGCAAAAATGACAAAATTAAAAAAACAGAGTATTGTCCCTGCTAAACTGAAGAGTGTAGGTTTCAGCTGGAGAGTTCCCGATGAAGACATTTTTTTTCAGTTAAAAAATTTGAGGTACACAGTCTACAAAATGAAACAAAAGTTGAAAATATGATGCTCGTCTTGGCGTATACTCAAAAATGTACTTATTTGGGACTGCTTAGACATGAAATGATGTCACAAGACACATGCGACCAGTAACGGCTTTTATAGAATGAGTTGCCCCTCAATCATACACCTTTGACACATAGTTCCACAATGCCCTAATGTTCTAAAGCATAATAAAAAATATCTTAAAATCCACTATAAAAGAAATAACATAACTAATAATTTTAACCATAAAATTTTATATGAAAAAAAGCCCACAGATATTAAAGTTTATACATTCATTACAAATGACAGGAACTATATTTGTAGACAATCGATTACGAGCGACCAAACAGGTCATTTTTGAAAATCAGATCATTTCGTCTTTTTCTATTTAGTTCTTTGAGTCTCTTTTTTGCTTTTTTTTCCACTTTATTATTCATGACATGAAAGTTTTAACCTTAACTTCATGTTCTAAAACATATACGTGTGCATTGTGCTTCAATGAAAAAATATGGGGTAAACGTCAATGAGACAGCCACCTAGTGACAGAAATAACCAAAAGACATGTGCTCGGTTTGACGGTAAACCAGATATATGCGAGATTCCCTCACGTTATAAAGAAAGAAAGATCATTCACAATTTGTCTTACATTTGTTTTTCTCTCTTTTAATTAAAATAAAAAAAAAACTTTCGAATGTTGAGTTCATAAGATAAAAATATTCCCTGTAGAACCCCCCCCCCCCCCTTTCTTTTTTTGGTGCTCTCCAATTTCAACCCCCAAATAAGGCTTTCCAATCTAATTAAAATTAAAATCTTGCTTTCTAACCAATCTATTCATGTACCGGACCGGGAACTTTCTTTATTTAATAAGAAAATCTACAGTGCCGTTATATAAATGCATGTTGTCTGCTTGGAGTCCCCGTCCGAAAAGAAAGAAATAGCCTAACTCCAAGATACTACATTCCTGCATCACGTGATTTTTGCCACGTGGAGCTTACATTAGAATGAATACCGAATATGGAAAGCGAAACTACAGTTCAAAACATAAAGTCCGAAGGCACATAGAAGAAAAAGAAGGATTTTTTTTTGCAAAGGGTGCCGGGTTAATCTTCTCTGTGTTCATAATATACACGAAATATTTGCCACTGCCCCTTGTCTGTCCTATAAATTGTAATCCTGAGTTTTCTATCTGTTACATGCCAAGAAATCCTCGCTAAAAATCCCGTTGGACCTCCTACGGCACCTATTAGTAGTTAAAGATTTGATTTCATTCAACAAATTAATTTATGACCTGCAAGTACGTGTCGCTTAGAACACGGCCATATACCAAATGGTCAATATTAATCATCCATGTAATTTGCTCTATGGGATGTTTGCAAAATTTCAACGGAGGCAATTTCTTGGCATGACGAGACAGCATCTCAGCGATAAAAGAATATGTTTGAAAGAACTATGCACTTGGCTACCTTTTTTTCTTCAATTCGTTTTTAAAACGTCTTGGCTTCTTCAACTTGAATAATAGAAAATAAAACTATATATCAAACGAAAACTGGATAAAGTGAGAAACAAGTTTCTTTCATTAGTGAAAATTACTGCTTCATTGCTTATCTCAGAGTTCGACCCCTACACGTGGTAGCTTGGTTCGACTCCAATCTTAATTGACTAGGATTGACAGTTTCCTTGCCGAAGGTCAGTGGTTCTCTCCGGGCGTCCCAGCTTTCTACACACAAAAAAAGCTGGTCACCATGAAATAGAAAATAATGATAAAAGTGGCGTTAAAGACCAACAATGAATACATCAATCATTGTATATCTTAGACGTTTCAAACACATCTCGTAGTTTTTTTAAACACGAATCTATTTTTTTTTAAATTGAATTTGACAATAGCAATTTTCCCGGATCGTATAATGGTGAATCCGGATAACACTGTAATATGTGCCGTTGGACATGAAAAAGCTTAACCTCTAATAATTTTGAATAACTAGGAGAATAGACGAATTTTAAAGCAGAACTATTTTAATTATTTGTCAGCTATTTTAGGGGAAAGCATTAAGTATTGAGCAGATATTTAAGATTTCCGAGGATAAGGCAACATTAAAGGGACCTGTCTTTAAAGGTTGGTGTGTCCATCATATTACATATGTGGCAACCTTTTGTTTAAGGCTTAAAACGATTTAAACTTTTCAAAGTTATTCAAGTTCCATTACTAACTTAATGTCGACACCTTATAATGTAGAATATCTATTTTAAACAGAAAAGGGTAATTTCTATGTCAAAAGATTGCAAAATTTCTGAGAATGAATAGAACAGTCCCTATTCGAATGCAGCATTTGCTAACTTAGTAGACATGTCTTTGACAAGCAATACTTTGAACCACTGACAGTGTCTTTAACGATCACATGCGCAAAAATGACAAAATTAAAAAAACAGAGTATTGTCCCTGCTAAACTGAAGAGTGTAGGTTTCAGCTGGAGAGTTCCCGATGAAGACATTTTTTTTTCAGTTAAAAAATTTGAGGTACACAGTCTACAAAATGAAACAAAAGTTGAAAATATGATGCTCGTCTTGGCGTATACTCAAAAATGTACTTATTTGGGACTGCTTAGACATGAAATGATGTCACAAGACACATGCGACCAGTAACGGCTTTTATAGAATGAGTTGCCCCTCAATCATACACCTTTGACACATAGTTCCACAATGCCCTAATGTTCTAAAGCATAATAAAAAATATCTTAAAATCCACTATAAAAGAAATAACATAACTAATAATTTTAACCATAAAATTTTATATGAAAAAAAGCCCACAGATATTAAAGTTTATACATTCATTACAAATGACAGGAACTATATTTGTAGACAATCGATTACGAGCGACCAAACAGGTCATTTTTGAAAATCAGATCATTTCGTCTTTTTCTATTTAGTTCTTTGAGTCTCTTTTTTGCTTTTTTTCCACTTTATTATTCATGACATGAAAGTTTTAACCTTAACTTCATGTTCTAAAACATATACGTGTGCATTGTGCTTCAATGAAAAAATATGGGGTAAACGTCAATGAGACAGCCACCTAGTGACAGAAATAACCAAAAGACATGTGCTCGGTTTGACGGTAAACCAGATATATGCGAGATTCCCTCACGTTATAAAGGAAGAAAGATCATTCACAATTTGTCTTACATTTGTTTTTCTCTCTTTTAATTAAAATTAAAAAAAAACTTTCGAATGTTGAGTTCATAAGATAAAAATATTCCCTGTAGAACCCCCCCCCCCTTTCTTTTTTTGGTGCTCTCCAATTTCAACCCCCAAATAAGGCTTTCCAATCTAATTAAAATTAAAATCTTGCTTTCTAACCAATCTATTCATGTACCGGACCGGGAACTTTCTTTATTTAATAAGAAAATCTACAGTGCCGTTATATAAATGCATGTTGTCTGCTTGGAGTCCCCGTCCGAAAAGAAAGAAATAGCCTAACTCCAAGATACTACATTCCTGCATCACGTGATTTTTGCCACGTGGAGCTTACATTAGAATGAATACCGAATATGGAAAGCGAAACTACAGTTCAAAACATAAAGTCCGAAGGCACATAGAAGAAAAAGAAGGATTTTTTTTTGCAAAGGGTGCCGGGTTAATCTTCTCTGTGTTCATAATATACACGAAATATTTGCCACTGCCCCTTGTCTGTTCTATAAATTGTAATCCTGAGTTTTCTATCTGTTACATGCCAAGAAATCCTAGCTAAAAATCCCGTTGGACCTCCTACGGCACCTATTAGTAGTTAAAGATTTGATTTCATTCAACAAATTAATTTATGACCTGCAAGTACATGTCGCTTAGAACACGGCCATATACCAAATGGTCAATATTAATCATCCATGTAATTTGCTCTATGGGATGTTTGCAAAATTTCAACGGAGGCAATTTCTTGGCATGACGAGACAGCATCTCAGCGATAAAAGAATATGTTTGAAAGAACTATGCACTTGGCTACCTTTTTTTCTTCAATTCGTTTTTAAAACGTCTTGGCTTCTTCAACTTGAATAATAGAAAATAAAACTATATATCAAACGAAAACTGGATAAAGTGAGAAACAAGTTTCTTTCATTAGTGAAAATTACTGCTTCATTGCTTATCTCAGAGTTCGACCCCTACACGTGGTAGCTTGGTTCGACTCCAATCTTAATTGACTAGGATTGACAGTTTCCTTGCCGAAGGTCAGTGGTTCTCTCCGGGCGTCCCAGCTTTCTACACACAAAAAAAGCTGGTCACCATGAAATAGAAAATAATGATAAAAGTGGCGTTAAAGACCAACAATGAATACATCAATCATTGTATATCTTAGACGTTTCAAACACATCTCGTAGTTTTTTTAAACACGAATCTATTTTTTTAAAATTGAATTTGACAATAGCAATTTTCCCGGATCGTATAATGGTGAATCCGGATAACACTGTAATATGTGCCGTTGGACATGAAAAAGCTTAACCTCTAATAATTTTGAATAACTAGGAGAATAGACGAATTTTAAAGCAGAACTATTTTAATTATTTGTCAGCTATTTTAGGGGAAAGCAATAAGTATTGAGCAGATATTTAAGATTTCCGAGGATAAGGCAACATTAAAGGGACCTGTCTTTAAAGGTTGGTGTGTCCATCATATTACATATGTGGCAACCTTTTGTTTAAGGCTTAAAACAATTTTAACTTTTCAAAGTTATTCAAGTTCCATTACTAACTTAATGTCGACACCTTATAATGTAGAATATCTATTTTAAACAGAAAAGGGTAATTTCTATGTCAAAAGATTGCAAAATTTCTGAGAATGAATAGAACAGTCCCTATTCGAATGCAGCATTTGCTAACTTAGTAGACATGTCTTTGACAAGCAATACTTTGAACTACTGACAGTGTCTTTAACGATCACATGCGCAAAAATGACAAAATTAAAAAAACAGAGTATTGTCCCTGCTAAACTGAAGAGTGTAGGTTTCAGCTGGAGAGTTCCCGATGAAGACATTTTTTTTCAGTTAAAAAATTTGAGGTACACAGTCTACAAAATGAAACAAAAGTTGAAAATATGATGCTCGTCTTGGCGTATACTCAAAAATGTACTTATTTGGGACTGCTTAGACATGAAATGATGTCACAAGACACATGCGACCAGTAACGGCTTTTATAGAATGAGTTGCCCCTCAATCATACACCTTTGACACATAGTTCCACAATGCCCTAATGTTCTAAAGCATAATAAAAAATATCTTAAAATCCACTATAAAAGAAATAACATAACTAATAATTTTAACCATAAAATTTTATATGAAAAAAAGCCCACAGATATTAAAGTTTATACATTCATTACAAATGACAGGAACTATATTTGTAGACAATCGATTACGAGCGACCAAACAGGTCATTTTTGAAAATCAGATCATTTCGTCTTTTTCTATTTAGTTCTTTGAGTCTCTTTTTTGCTTTTTTTTCCACTTTATTATTCATGACATGAATGTTTTAACCTTAACTTCATGTTCTAAAACATATACGTGTGCATTGTGCTTCAATGAAAAAATATGGGGTAAACGTCAATGAGACAGCCACCTAGTGACAGAAATAACCAAAAGACATGTGCTCGGTTTGACGGTAAACCAGATATATGCGAGATTCCCTCACGTGATAAAGGAAGAAAGATCATTCACAATTTGTCTTACATTTGTTTTTCTCTCTTTTAATTAAAATTAAAAAAAAACTTTCGAATGTTGAGTTCATAAGATAAAAATATTCCCTGTAGAACCCCCCCCCCCCTTTCTTTTTTTGGTGCTCTCCAATTTCAACCCCCAAATAAGGCTTTCCAATCTAATTAAAATTAAAATCTTGCTTTCTAACCAATCTATTCATGTACCGGACCGGGAACTTTCTTTATTTAATAAGAAAATCTACAGTGCCGTTATATAAATGCATGTTGTCTGCTTGGAGTCCCCGTCCGAAAAGAAAGAAATAGCCTAACTCCAAGATACTACATTCCTGCATCACGTGATTTTTGCCACGTGGAGCTTACATTAGAATGAATACCGAATATGGAAAGCGAAACTACAGTTCAAAACATAAAGTCCGAAGGCACATAGAAGAAAAAGAAGGATTTTTTTTTGCAAAGGGTGCCGGGTTAATCTTCTCTGTGTTCATAATATACACGAAATATTTGCCACTGCCCCTTGTCTGTTCTATAAATTGTAATCCTGAGTTTTCTATCTGTTACATGCCAAGAAATCCTCGCTAAAAATCCCGTTGGACCTCCTACGGCACCTATTAGTAGTTAAAGATTTGATTTCATTCAACAAATTAATTTATGACCTGCAAGTACGTGTCGCTTAGAACACGGCCATATACCAAATGGTCAATATTAATCATCCATGTAATTTGCTCTATGGGATGTTTGCAAAATTTCAACGGAGGCAATTTCTTGGCATGACGAGACAGCATCTCAGCGATAAAAGAATATGTTTGAAAGAACTAAACACTTGGCTACCTTTTTTTCTTCAATTCGTTTTTAAAACGTCTTGGCTTCTTCAACTTGAATAATAGAAAATAAAACTATATATCAAACGAAAACTGGATAAAGTGAGAAACAAGTTTCTTTCATTAGTGAAAATTACTGCTTCATTGCTTATCTCAGAGTTCGACCCCTACACGTGGTAGCTTGGTTCGACTCCAATCTTAATTGACTAGGATTGACAGTTTCCTTGCCGAAGGTCAGTGGTTCTCTCCGGGCGTCCCAGCTTTCTACACACAAAAAAAAGCTGGTCACCATGAAATAGAAAATAATGATAAAAGTGGCGTTAAAGACCAACAATGAATACATCAATCATTGTATATCTTAGACGTTTCAAACACATCTCGTAGTTTTTTTAAACACGAATCTATTTTTTTAAAATTGAATTTGACAATAGCAATTTTCCCGGATCGTATAATGGTGAATCCGGATAACACTGTAATATGTGCCGTTGGACATGAAAAAGCTTAACCTCTAATAATTTTGAATAACTAGGAGAATAGACGAATTTTAAAGCAGAACTATTTTAATTATTTGTCAGCTATTTTAGGGGAAAGCAATAAGTATTGAGCAGATATTTAAGATTTCCGAGGATAAGGCAACATTAAAGGGACCTGTCTTTAAAGGTTGGTGTGTCCATCATATTACATATGTGGCAACCTTTTGTTTAAGGCTTAAAACAATTTAAACTTTTCAAAGTTATTCAAGTTCCATTACTAACTTAATGTCGACACCTTATAATGTAGAATATCTATTTTAAACAGAAAAGGGTAATTTCTATGTCAAAAGATTGCAAAATTTCTGAGAATGAATAGAACAGTCCCTATTCGAATGCAGCATTTGCTAACTTAGTAGACATGTCTTTGACAAGCAATACTTTGAACCACTGACAGTGTCTTTAACGATCACATGCGCAAAAATGACAAAATTAAAAAAACAGAGTATTGTCCCTGCTAAACTGAAGAGTGTAGGTTTCAGCTGGAGAGTTCCCGATGAAGACATTTTTTTTTCAGTTAAAAAATTTGAGGTACACAGTCTACAAAATGAAACAAAAGTTGAAAATATGATGCTCGTCTTGGCGTATACTCAAAAATGTACTTATTTGGGACTGCTTAGACATGAAATGATGTCACAAGACACATGCGACCAGTAACGGCTTTTATAGAATGAGTTGCCCCTCAATCATACACCTTTGACACATAGTTCCACAATGCCCTAATGTTCTAAAGCATAATAAAAAATATCTTAAAATCCACTATAAAAGAAATAACATAACTAATAATTTTAACCATAAAATTTTATATGAAAAAAAGCCCACAGATATTAAAGTTTATACATTCATTACAAATGACAGGAACTATATTTGTAGACAATCGATTACGAGCGACCAAACAGGTCATTTTTGAAAATCAGATCATTTCGTCTTTTTCTATTTAGTTCTTTGAGTCTCTTTTTTGCTTTTTTTTCCACTTTATTATTCATGACATGAAAGTTTTAACCTTAACTTCATGTTCTAAAACATATACGTGTGCATTGTGCTTCAATGAAAAAATATGGGGTAAACGTCAATGAGACAGCCACCTAGTGACAGAAATAACCAAAAGACATGTGCTCGGTTTGACGGTAAACCAGATATATGCGAGATTCCCTCACGTTATACAGGAAGAAAGATCATTCACAATTTGTCTTACATTTGTTTTTCTCTCTTTTAATTAAAATTAAAAAAAAACTTTCGAATGTTGAGTTCATAAGATAAAAATATTCCCTGTAGAACCCCCCCCCCCCCCCCCCCCCCTTTCTTTTTTTGGTGCTCTCCAATTTCAACCCCCAAATAAGGCTTTCCAATCTAATTAAAATTAAAATCTTGCTTTCTAACCAATCTATTCATGTACCGGACCGGGAACTTTCTTTATTTAATAAGAAAATCTACAGTGCCGTTATATAAATGCATGTTGTCTGCTTGGAGTCCCCGTCCGAAAAGAAAGAAATAGCCTAACTCCAAGATACTACATTCCTGCATCACGTGATTTTTGCCACGTGGAGCTTACATTAGAATGAATACCGAATATGGAAAGCGAAACTACAGTTCAAAACATAAAGTCCGAAGGCACATAGAAGAAAAAGAAGGATTATTTTTTTGCAAAGGGTGCCGGGTTAATCTTCTCTGTGTTCATAATATACACGAAATATTTGCCACTGGCCCTTGTCTGTTCTATAAATTGTAATCCTGAGTTTTCTATCTGTTACATGCCAAGAAATCCTCGCTAAAAATCCCGTTGGACCTCCTACGGCACCTATTAGTAGTTAAAGATTTGATTTCATTCAACAAATTAATTTATGACCTGCAAGTACGTGTCGCTTAGAACACGGCCATATACCAAATGGTCAATATTAATCATCCATGTAATTTGCTCTATGGGATGTTTGCAAAATTTCAACGGAGGCAATTTCTTGGCATGACGAGACAGCATCTCAGCGATAAAAGAATATGTTTGAAAGAACTATGCACTTGGCTACCTTTTTTTCTTCAATTCGTTTTTAAAACGTCTTGGCTTCTTCAACTTGAATAATAGAAAATAAAACTATATATCAAACGAAAACTGGATAAAGTGAGAAACAAGTTTCTTTCATTAGTGAAAATTACTGCTTCATTGCTTATCTCAGAGTTCGACCCCTACACGTGGTAGCTTGGTTCGACTCCAATCTTAATTGACTAGGATTGACAGTTTCCTTGCCGAAGGTCAGTGGTTCTCTCCGGGCGTCCCAGCTTTCTACACACAAAAAAAGCTGGTCACCATGAAATAGAAAATAATGATAAAAGTGGCGTTAAAGACCAACAATGAATACATCAATCATTGTATATCTTAGACGTTTCAAACACATCTCGTAGTTTTTTTAAACACGAATCTATTTTTTTAAAATTGAATTTGACAATAGCAATTTTCCCGGATCGTATAATGGTGAATCCGGATAACACTGTAATATGTGCCGTTGGACATGAAAAAGCTTAACCTCTAATAATTTTGAATAACTAGGAGAATAGACGAATTTTAAAGCAGAACTATTTTAATTATTTGTCAGCTATTTTAGGGGAAAGCAATAAGTATTGAGCAGATATTTAAGATTTCCGAGGATAAGGCAACATTAAAGGGACCTGTCTTTAAAGGTTGGTGTGTCCATCATATTACATATGTGGCAACCTTTTGTTTAAGGCTTAAAACAATTTAAACTTTTCAAAGTTATTCAAGTTCCATTACTAACTTAATGTCGACACCTTATAATGTAGAATATCTATTTTAAACAGAAAAGGGTAATTTCTATGTCAAAAGATTGCAAAATTTCTGAGAATGAATAGAACAGTCCCTATTCGAATGCAGCATTTGCTAACTTAGTAGACATGTCTTTGACAAGCAATACTTTGAACCACTGACAGTGTCTTTAACGATCACATGCGCAAAAATGACAAAATTAAAAAAACAGAGTATTGTCCCTGCTAAACTGAAGAGTGTAGGTTTCAGCTGGAGAGTTCCCGATGAAGACATTTTTTTTTCAGTTAAAAAATTTGAGGTACACAGTCTACAAAATGAAACAAAAGTTGAAAATATGATGCTCGTCTTGGCGTATACTCAAAAATGTACTTATTTGGGACTGCTTAGACATGAAATGATGTCACAAGACACATGCGACCAGTAACGGCTTTTATAGAATGAGTTGCCCCTCAATCATACACCTTTGACACATAGTTCCACAATGCCCTAATGTTCTAAAGCATAATAAAAAATATCTTAAAATCCACTATAAAAGAAATAACATAACTAATAATTTTAACCATAAAATTTTATATGAAAAAAAGCCCACAGATATTAAAGTTTATACATTCATTACAAATGACAGGAACTATATTTGTAGACAATCGATTACGAGCGACCAAACAGGTCATTTTTGAAAATCAGATCATTTCGTCTTTTTCTATTTAGTTCTTTGAGTCTCTTTTTTGCTTTTTTTTCCACTTTATTATTCATGACATGAAAGTTTTAACCTTAACTTCATGTTCTAAAACATATACGTGTGCATTGTGCTTCCATGAAAAAATATGGGGTAAACGTCAATGAGACAGCCACCTAGTGACAGAAATAACCAAAAGACATGTGCTCGGTTTGACGGTAAACCAGATATATGCGAGATTCCCTCACGTTATAAAGGAAGAAAGATCATTCACAATTTGTCTTACATTTGTTTTTCTCTCTTTTAATTAAAATTAAAAAAAAACTTTCGAATGTTGAGTTCATAAGATAAAAATATTCCCTGTAGAACCCCCCCCCCCCCTTTCTTTTTTTGGTGCTCTCCAATTTCAACCCCCAAATAAGGCTTTCCAATCTAATTAAAATTAAAATCTTGCTTTCTAACCAATCTATTCATGTACCGGACCGGGAACTTTCTTTATTTAATAAGAAAATCTACAGTGCCGTTATATAAATACATGTTGTCTGCTTGGAGTCCCCGTCCGAAAAGAAAGAAATAGCCTAACTCCAAGATACTACATTCCTGCATCACGTGATTTTTGCCACGTGGAGCTTACATTAGAATGAATACCGAATATGGAAAGCGAAACTACAGTTCAAAACATAAAGTCCGAAGGCACATAGAAGAAAAAGAAGGATTTTTTTTTTGCAAAGGGTGCCGGGTTAATCTTCTCTGTGTTCATAATATACACGAAATATTTGCCACTGCCCCTTGTCTGTTCTATAAATTGTAATCCTGAGTTTTCTATCTGTTACATGCCAAGAAATCCTCGCTAAAAATCCCGTTGGACCTCCTACGGCACCTATTAGTAGTTAAAGATTTGATTTCATTCAACAAATTAATTTATGACCTGCAAGTACGTGTCGCTTAGAACACGGCCATATACCAAATGGTCAATATTAATCATCCATGTAATTTGCTCTATGGGATGTTTGCAAAATTTCAACGGAGGCAATTTCTTGGCATGACGAGACAGCATCTCAGCGATAAAAGAATATGTTTGAAAGAACTATGCACTTGGCTACCTTTTTTTCTTCAATTCGTTTTTAAAACGTCTTGGCTTCTTCAACTTGAATAATAGAAAATAAAACTATATATCAAACGAAAACTGGATAAAGTGAGAAACAAGTTTCTTTCATTAGTGAAAATTACTGCTTCATTGCTTATCTCAGAGTTCGACCCCTACACGTGGTAGCTTGGTTCGACTCCAATCTTAATTGACTAGGATTGACAGTTTCCTTGCCGAAGGTCAGTGGTTCTCTCCGGGCGTCCCAGCTTTCTACACACAAAAAAAGCTGGTCACCATGAAATAGAAAATAATGATAAAAGTGGCGTTAAAGACCAACAATGAATACATCAATCATTGTATATCTTAGACGTTTCAAACACATCTCGTAGTTTTTTTAAACACGAATCTATTTTTTTTAAATTGAATTTGACAATAGCAATTTTCCCGGATCATATAATGGTGAATCCGGATAACACTGTAATATGTGCCGTTGGACATGAAAAAGCTTAACCTCTAATAATTTTGAATAACTAGGAGAATAGACGAATTTTAAAGCAGAACTATTTTAATTATTTGTCAGCTATTTTAGGGGAAAGCAATAAGTATTGAGCAGATATTTAAGATTTCCGAGGATAAGGCAACATTAAAGGGACCTGTCTTTAAAGGTTGGTGTGTCCATCATATTACATATGTGGCAACCTTTTGTTTAAGGCTTAAAACAATTTAAACTTTTCAAAGTTATTCAAGTTCCATTACTAACTTAATGTCGACACCTTATAATGTAGAATATCTATTTTAAACAGAAAAGGGTAATTTCTATGTCAAAAGATTGCAAAATTTCTGAGAATGAATAGAACAGTCCCTATTCGAATGCAGCATTTGCTAACTTAGTAGACATGTCTTTGACAAGCAATACTTTGAACCACTGACAGTGTCTTTAACGATCACATGCGCAAAAATGACAAAATTAAAAAAACAGAGTATTGTCCCTGCTAAACTGAAGAGTGTAGGTTTCAGCTGGAGAGTTCCCGATGAAGACATTTTTTTTTCAGTTAAAAAATTTGAGGTACACAGTCTACAAAATGAAACAAAAGTTGAAAATATGATGCTCGTCTTGGCGTATACTCAAAAATGTACTTATTTGGGACTGCTTAGACATGAAATGATGTCACAAGACACATGCGACCAGTAACGGCTTTTATAGAATGAGTTGCCCCTCAATCATACACCTTTGACACATAGTTCCACAATGCCCTAATGTTCTAAAGCATACTAAAAAATATCTTAAAATCCACTATAAAAGAAATAACATAACTAATAATTTTAACCATAAAATTTTATATGAAAAAAAGCCCACAGATATTAAAGTTTATACATTCATTACAAATGACAGGAACTATATTTGTAGACAATCGATTACGAGCGGCCAAACAGGTCATTTTTGAAAATCAGATCATTTCGTCTTTTTCTATTTAGTTCTTTGAGTCTCTTTTTTGCTTTTTTTCCACTTTATTATTCATGACATGAAAGTTTTAACCTTAACTTCATGTTCTAAAACATATACGTGTGCATTGTGCTTCAATGAAAAAATATGGGGTAAACGTCAATGAGACAGCCACCTAGTGACAGAAATAACCAAAAGACATGTGCTCGGTTTGACGGTAAACCAGATATATGCGAGATTCCCTCACGTTATAAAGGAAGAAAGATCATTCACAATTTGTCTTACATTTGTTTTTCTCTCTTTTAATTAAAATAAAAAAAAAACTTTCGAATGTTGAGTTCATAAGATAAAAATATTCCCTGTAGAACCCCCCCCCCCCCTTTCTTTTTTTGGTGCTCTCCAATTTCAACCCCCAAATAAGGCTTTCCAATCTAATTAAAATTAAAATCTTGCTTTCTAACCAATCTATTCATGTACCGGACCGGGAACTTTCTTTATTTAATAAGAAAATCTACAGTGCCGTTATATAAATGCATGTTGTCTGCTTGGAGTCCCCGTCCGAAAAGAAAGAAATAGCCTAACTCCAAGATACTACATTCCTGCATCACGTGATTTTTGCCACGTGGAGCTTACATTAGAATGAATACCGAATATGGAAAGCGAAACTACAGTTCAAAACATAAAGTCCGAAGGCACATAGAAGAAAAAGAAGGATTTTTTTTTGCAAAGGGTGCCGGGTTAATCTTCTCTGTGTTCATAATATACACGAAATATTTGCCACTGCCCCTTGTCTGTTCTATAAATTGTAATCCTGAGTTTTCTATCTGTTACATGCCAAGAAATCCTCGCTAAAAATCCCGTTGGACCTCCTACGGCACCTATTAGTAGTTAAAGATTTGATTTCATTCAACAAATTAATTTATGACCTGCAAGTACGTGTCGCTTAGAACACGGCCATATACCAAATGGTCAATATTAATCATCCATGTAATTTGCTCTATGGGATGTTTGCAAAATTTCAACGGAGGCAATTTCTTGGCATGACGAGACAGCATCTCAGCGATAAAAGAATATGTTTGAAAGAACTATGCACTTGGCTACCTTTTTTTCTTCAATTCGTTTTTAAAACGTCTTGGCTTCTTCAACTTGAATAATAGAAAATAAAACTATATATCAAACGAAAACTGGATAAAGTGAGAAACAAGTTTCTTTCATTAGTGAAAATTACTGCTTCATTGCTTATCTCAGAGTTCGACCCCTACACGTGGTAGCTTGGTTCGACTCCAATCTTAATTGACTAGGATTGACAGTTTCCTTGCCGAAGGTCAGTGGTTCTCTCCGGGCGTCCCAGCTTTCTACACACAAAAAAAAGCTGGTCACCATGAAATAGAAAATAATGATAAAAGTGGCGTTAAAGACCAACAATGAATACATCAATCATTGTATATCTTAGACGTTTCAAACACATCTCGTAGTTTTTTTAAACACGAATCTATTTTTTTAAAATTGAATTTGACAATAGCAATTTTCCCGGATCGTATAATGGTGAATCCGGATAACACTGTAATATGTGCCGTTGGACATGAAAAAGCTTAACCTCTAATAATTTTGAATAACTAGGAGAATAGACGAATTTTAAAGCAGAACTATTTTAATTATTTGTCAGCTATTTTAGGGGAAAGCAATAAGTATTGAGCAGATATTTAAGATTTCCGAGGATAAGGCAACATTAAAGGGACCTGTCTTTAAAGGTTGGTGTGTCCATCATATTACATATGTGGCAACCTTTTGTTTAAGGCTTAAAACAATTTAAACTTTTCAAAGTTATTCAAGTTCCATTACTAACTTAATGTCGACACCTTATAATGTAGAATATCTATTTTAAACAGAAAAGGGTAATTTCTATGTCAAAAGATTGCAAAATTTCTGAGAATGAATAGAACAGTCCCTATTCGAATGCAGCATTTGCTAACTTAGTAGACATGTCTTTGACAAGCAATACTTTGAACCACTGACAGTGTCTTTAACGATCACATGCGCAAAAATGACAAAATTAAAAAAACAGAGTATTGTCCCTGCTAAACTGAAGAGTGTAGGTTTCAGCTGGAGAGTTCCCGATGAAGACATTTTTTTTTCAGTTAAAAAATTTGAGGTACACAGTCTACAAAATGAAACAAAAGTTGAAAATATGATGCTCGTCTTGGCGTATACTCAAAAATGTACTTATTTGGGACTGCTTAGACATGAAATGATGTCACAAGACACATGCGACCAGTAACGGCTTTTATAGAATGAGTTGCCCCTCAATCATACACCTTTGACACATAGTTCCACAATGCCCTAATGTTCTAAAGCATAATAAAAAATATCTTAAAATCCACTATAAAAGAAATAACATAACTAATAATTTTAACCATAAAATTTTATATGAAAAAAAGCCCACAGATATTAAAGTTTATACATTCATTACAAATGACAGGAACTATATTTGTAGACAATCGATTACGAGCGACCAAACAGGTCATTTTTGAAAATCAGATCATTTCGTCTTTTTCTATTTAGTTCTTTGAGTCTCTTTTTTGCTTTTTTTCCACTTTATTATTCATGACATGAAAGTTTTAACCTTAACTTCATGTTCTAAAACATATACGTGTGCATTGTGCTTCAATGAAAAAATATGGGGTAAACGTCAATGAGACAGCCACCTAGTGACAGAAATAACCAAAAGACATGTGCTCGGTTTGACGGTAAACCAGATATATGCGAGATTCCCTCACGTTATAAAGGAAGAAAGATCATTCACAATTTGTCTTACATTTGTTTTTCTCTCTTTTAATTAAAATAAAAAAAAAAACTTTCGAATGTTGAGTTCATAAGATAAAAATATTCCCTGTAGAACCCCCCCCTTTCTTTTTTTGGTGCTCTCCAATTTCAACCCCCAAATAAGGCTTTCCAATCTAATTAAAATTAAAATCTTGCTTTCTAACCAATCTATTCATGTACCGGACCGGGAACTTTCTTTATTTAATAAGAAAATCTACAGTGCCGTTATATAAATGCATGTTGTCTGCTTGGAGTCCCCGTCCGAAAAGAAAGAAATAGCCTAACTCCAAGATACTACATTCCTGCATCACGTGATTTTTGCCACGTGGAGCTTACATTAGAATGAATACCGAATATGGAAAGCGAAACTACAGTTCAAAACATAAAGTCCGAAGGCACATAGAAGAAAAAGAAGGATTTTTTTTTGCAAAGGGTGCCGGGTTAATCTTCTCTGTGTTCATAATATACACGAAATATTTGCCACTGCCCCTTGTCTGTTCTATAAATTGTAATCCTGAGTTTTCTATCTATTACATGCCAAGAAATCCTCGCTAAAAATCCCGTTGGACCTCCTACGGCACCTATTAGTAGTTAAAGATTTGATTTCATTCAACAAATTAATTTATGACCTGCAAGTACGTGTCGCTTAGAACACGGCCATATACCAAATGGTCAATATTAATCATCCATGTAATTTGCTCTATGGGATGTTTGCAAAATTTCAACGGAGGCAATTTCTTGGCATGACGAGACAGCATCTCAGCGATAAAAGAATATGTTTGAAAGAACTATGCACTTGGCTACCTTTTTTTCTTCAATTCGTTTTTAAAACGTCTTGGCTTCTTCAACTTGAATAATAGAAAATAAAACTATATATCAAACGAAAACTGGATAAAGTGAGAAACAAGTTTCTTTCATTAGTGAAAATTACTGCTTCATTGCTTATCTCAGAGTTCGACCCCTACACGTGGTAGCTTGGTTCGACTCCAATCTTAATTGACTAGGATTGACAGTTTCCTTGCCGAAGGTCAGTGGTTCTCTCCGGGCGTCCCAGCTTTCTACACACAAAAAAAAGCTGGTCACCATGAAATAGAAAATAATGATAAAAGTGGCGTTAAAGACCAACAATGAATACATCAATCATTGTATATCTTAGACGTTTCAAACACATCTCGTAGTTTTTTTAAACACGAATCTATTTTTTTAAAATTGAATTTGACAATAGCAATTTTCCCGGATCGTATAATGGTGAATCCGGATAACACTGTAATATGTGCCGTTGGACATGAAAAAGCTTAACCTCTAATAATTTTGAATAACTAGGAGAATAGACGAATTTTAAAGCAGAACTATTTTAATTATTTGTCAGCTATTTTAGGGGAAAGCAATAAGTATTGAGCAGATATTTAAGATTTCCGAGGATAAGGCAACATTAAAGGGACCTGTCTTTAAAGGTTGGTGTGTCCATCATATTACATATGTGGCAACCTTTTGTTTAAGGCTTAAAACAATTTAAACTTTTCAAAGTTATTCAAGTTCCATTACTAACTTAATGTCGACACCTTATAATGTAGAATATCTATTTTAAACAGAAAAGGGTAATTTCTATGTCAAAAGATTGCAAAATTTCTGAGAATGAATAGAACAGTCCCTATTCGAATGCAGCATTTGCTAACTTAGTAGACATGTCTTTGACAAGCAATACTTTGAACCACTGACAGTGTCTTTAACGATCACATGCGCAAAAATGACAAAATTAAAAAAACAGAGTATTGTCCCTGCTAAACTGAAGAGTGTAGGTTTCAGCTGGAGAGTTCCCGATGAAGACATTTTTTTTTCAGTTAAAAAATTTGAGGTACACAGTCTACAAAATGAAACAAAAGTTGAAAATATGATGCTCGTCTTGGCGTATACTCAAAAATGTACTTATTTGGGACTGCTTAGACATGAAATGATGTCACAAGACACATGCGACCAGTAACGGCTTTTATAGAATGAGTTGCCCCTCAATCATACACCTTTGACACATAGTCCCACAATGCCCTAATGTTCTAAAGCATAATAAAAAATATCTTAAAATCCACTATGATAAAAGAAATAACATAACTAATAATTTTAACCATAAAATTTTATATGAAAAAAAGCCCACAGATATTAAAGTTTATACATTCATTACAAATGACAGGAACTATATTTGTAGACAATCGATTACGAGCGGCCAAACAGGTCATTTTTGAAAATCAGATCATTTCGTCTTTTTCTATTTAGTTCTTTGAGTCTCTTTTTTGCTTTTTTTCCACTTTATTATTCATGACATGAAAGTTTTAACCTTAACTTCATGTTCTAAAACATATACGTGTGCATTGTGCTTCAATGAAAAAATATGGGGTAAACGTCAATGAGACAGCCACCTAGTGACAGAAATAACCAAAAGACATGTGCTCGGTTTGACGGTAAACCAGATATATGCGAGATTCCCTCACGTTATAAAGGAAGAAAGATCATTCACAATTTGTCTTACATTTGTTTTTCTCTCTTTTAATTAAAATAAAAAAAAAACTTTCGAATGTTGAGTTCATAAGATAAAAATATTCCCTGTAGAACCCCCCCCCCCTTTCTTTTTTTGGTGCTCTCCAATTTCAACCCCCAAATAAGGCTTTCCAATCTAATTAAAATTAAAATCTTGCTTTCTAACCAATCTATTCATGTACCGGACCGGGAACTTTCTTTATTTAATAAGAAAATCTACAGTGCCGTTATATAAATGCATGTTGTCTGCTTGGAGTCCCCGTCCGAAAAGAAAGAAATAGCCTAACTCCAAGATACTACATTCCTGCATCACGTGATTTTTGCCACGTGGAGCTTACATTAGAATGAATACCGAATATGGAAAGCGAAACTACAGTTCAAAACATAAAGTCCGAAGGCACATAGAAGAAAAAGAAGGATTTTTTTTTGCAAAGGGTGCCGGGTTAATCTTCTCTGTGTTCATAATATACACGAAATATTTGCCACTGCCCCTTGTCTGTTCTATAAATTGTAATCCTGAGTTTTCTATCTATTACATGCCAAGAAATCCTCGCTAAAAATCCCGTTGGACCTCCTACGGCACCTATTAGTAGTTAAAGATTTGATTTCATTCAACAAATTAATTTATGACCTGCAAGTACGTGTCGCTTAGAACACGGCCATATACCAAATGGTCAATATTAATCATCCATGTAATTTGCTCTATGGGATGTTTGCAAAATTTCAACGGAGGCAATTTCTTGGCATGACGAGACAGCATCTCAGCGATAAAAGAATATGTTTGAAAGAACTATGCACTTGGCTACCTTTTTTTCTTCAATTCGTTTTTAAAACGTCTTGGCTTCTTCAACTTGAATAATAGAAAATAAAACTATATATCAAACGAAAACTGGATAAAGTGAGAAACAAGTTTCTTTCATTAGTGAAAATTACTGCTTCATTGCTTATCTCAGAGTTCGACCCCTACACGTGGTAGCTTGGTTCGACTCCAATCTTAATTGACTAGGATTGACAGTTTCCTTGCCGAAGGTCAGTGGTTCTCTCCGGGCGTCCCAGCTTTCTACACACAAAAAAAGCTGGTCACCATGAAATAGAAAATAATGATAAAAGTGGCGTTAAAGACCAACAATGAATACATCAATCATTGTATATCTTAGACGTTTCAAACACATCTCGTAGTTTTTTTAAACACGAATCTATTTTTTTAAAATTGAATTTGACAATAGCAATTTTCCCGGATCGTATAATGGTGAATCCGGATAACACTGTAATATGTGCCGTTGGACATGAAAAAGCTTAACCTCTAATAATTTTGAATAACTAGGAGAATAGACGAATTTTAAAGCAGAACTATTTTAATTATTTGTCAGCTATTTTAGGGGAAAGCAATAAGTATTGAGCAGATATTTAAGATTTCCGAGGATAAGGCAACATTAAAGGGACCTGTCTTTAAAGGTTGGTGTGTCCATCATATTACATATGTGGCAACCTTTTGTTTAAGGCTTAAAACAATTTAAACTTTTCAAAGTTATTCAAGTTCCATTACTAACTTAATGTCGACACCTTATAATGTAGAATATCTATTTTAAACAGAAAAGGGTAATTTCTATGTCAAAAGATTGCAAAATTTCTGAGAATGAATAGAACAGTCCCTATTCGAATGCAGCATTTGCTAACTTAGTAGACATGTCTTTGACAAGCAATACTTTGAACCACTGACAGTGTCTTTAACGATCACATGCGCAAAAATGACAAAATTAAAAAAACAGAGTATTGTCCCTGCTAAACTGAAGAGTGTAGGTTTCAGCTGGAGAGTTCCCGATGAAGACATTTTTTTTTCAGTTAAAAAATTTGAGGTACACAGTCTACAAAATGAAACAAAAGTTGAAAATATGATGCTCGTCTTGGCGTATACTCAAAAATGTACTTATTTGGGACTGCTTAGACATGAAATGATGTCACAAGACACATGCGACCAGTAACGGCTTTTATAGAATGAGTTGCCCCTCAATCATACACCTTTGACACATAGTCCCACAATGCCCTAATGTTCTAAAGCATAATAAAAAATATCTTAAAATCCACTATGATAAAAGAAATAACATAACTAATAATTTTAACCATAAAATTTTATATGAAAAAAAGCCCACAGATATTAAAGTTTATACATTCATTACAAATGACAGGAACTATATTTGTAGACAATCGATTACGAGCGGCCAAACAGGTCATTTTTGAAAATCAGATCATTTCGTCTTTTTCTATTTAGTTCTTTGAGTCTCTTTTTTGCTTTTTTTCCACTTTATTATTCATGACATGAAAGTTTTAACCTTAACTTCATGTTCTAAAACATATACGTGTGCATTGTGCTTCAATGAAAAAATATGGGGTAAACGTCAATGAGACAGCCACCTAGTGACAGAAATAACCAAAAGACATGTGCTCGGTTTGACGGTAAACCAGATATATGCGAGATTCCCTCACGTTATAAAGGAAGAAAGATCATTCACAATTTGTCTTACATTTGTTTTTCTCTCTTTTAATTAAAATAAAAAAAAAACTTTCGAATGTTGAGTTCATAAGATAAAAATATTCCCTGTAGAACCCCCCCCCCCCCCCCTTTCTTTTTTTGGTGCTCTCCAATTTCAACCCCCAAATAAGGCTTTCCAATCTAATTAAAATTAAAATCTTGCTTTCTAACCAATCTATTCATGTACCGGACCGGGAACTTTCTTTATTTAATAAGAAAATCTACAGTGCCGTTATATAAATGCATGTTGTCTGCTTGGAGTCCCCGTCCGAAAAGAAAGAAATAGCCTAACTCCAAGATACTACATTCCTGCATCACGTGATTTTTGCCACGTGGAGCTTACATTAGAATGAATACCGAATATGGAAAGCGAAACTACAGTTCAAAACATAAAGTCCGAAGGCACATAGAAGAAAAAGAAGGATTTTTTTTTGCAAAGGGTGCCGGGTTAATCTTCTCTGTGTTCATAATATACACGAAATATTTGCCACTGCCCCTTGTCTGTTCTATAAATTGTAATCCTGAGTTTTCTATCTGTTACATGCCAAGAAATCCTCGCTAAAAATCCCGTTGGACCTCCTACGGCACCTATTAGTAGTTAAAGATTTGATTTCATTCAACAAATTAATTTATGACCTGCAAGTACGTGTCGCTTAGAACACGGCCATATACCAAATGGTCAATATTAATCATCCATGTAATTTGCTCTATGGGATGTTTGCAAAATTTCAACGGAGGCAATTTCTTGGCATGACGAGACAGCATCTCAGCGATAAAAGAATATGTTTGAAAGAACTATGCACTTGGCTACCTTTTTTTCTTCAATTCGTTTTTAAAACGTCTTGGCTTCTTCAACTTGAATAATAGAAAATAAAACTATATATCAAACGAAAACTGGATAAAGTGAGAAACAAGTTTCTTTCATTAGTGAAAATTACTGCTTCATTGCTTATCTCAGAGTTCGACCCCTACACGTGGTAGCTTGGTTCGACTCCAATCTTAATTGACTAGGATTGACAGTTTCCTTGCCGAAGGTCAGTGGTTCTCTCCGGGCGTCCCAGCTTTCTACACACAAAAAAAAGCTGGTCACCATGAAATAGAAAATAATGATAAAAGTGGCGTTAAAGACCAACAATGAATACATCAATCATTGTATATCTTAGACGTTTCAAACACATCTCGTAGTTTTTTTAAACACGAATCTATTTTTTTAAAATTGAATTTGACAATAGCAATTTTCCCGGATCGTATAATGGTGAATCCGGATAACACTGTAATATGTGCCGTTGGACATGAAAAAGCTTAACCTCTAATAATTTTGAATAACTAGGAGAATAGACGAATTTTAAAGCAGAACTATTTTAATTATTTGTCAGCTATTTTAGGGGAAAGCAATAAGTATTGAGCAGATATTTAAGATTTCCGAGGATAAGGCAACATTAAAGGGACCTGTCTTTAAAGGTTGGTGTGTCCATCATATTACATATGTGGCAACCTTTTGTTTAAGGCTTAAAACAATTTAAACTTTTCAAAGTTATTCAAGTTCCATTACTAACTTAATGTCGACACCTTATAATGTAGAATATCTATTTTAAACAGAAAAGGGTAATTTCTATGTCAAAAGATTGCAAAATTTCTGAGAATGAATAGAACAGTCCCTATTCGAATGCAGCATTTGCTAACTTAGTAGACATGTCTTTGACAAGCAATACTTTGAACCACTGACAGTGTCTTTAACGATCACATGCGCAAAAATGACAAAATTAAAAAAACAGAGTATTGTCCCTGCTAAACTGAAGAGTGTAGGTTTCAGCTGGAGAGTTCCCGATGAAGACATTTTTTTTTCAGTTAAAAAATTTGAGGTACACAGTCTACAAAATGAAACAAAAGTTGAAAATATGATGCTCGTCTTGGCGTATACTCAAAAATGTACTTATTTGGGACTGCTTAGACATGAAATGATGTCACAAGACACATGCGACCAGTAACGGCTTTTATAGAATGAGTTGCCCCTCAATCATACACCTTTGACACATAGTTCCACAATGCCCTAATGTTCTAAAGCATAATAAAAAATATCTTAAAATCCACTATAAAAGAAATAACATAACTAATAATTTTAACCATAAAATTTTATATGAAAAAAAGCCCACAGATATTAAAGTTTATACATTCATTACAAATGACAGGAACTATATTTGTAGACAATCGATTACGAGCGACCAAACAGGTCATTTTTGAAAATCAGATCATTTCGTCTTTTTCTATTTAGTTCTTTGAGTCTCTTTTTTGCTTTTTTTCCACTTTATTATTCATGACATGAAAGTTTTAACCTTAACTTCATGTTCTAAAACATATACGTGTGCATTGTGCTTCAATGAAAAAATATGGGGTAAACGTCAATGAGACAGCCACCTAGTGACAGAAATAACCAAAAGACATGTGCTCGGTTTGACGGTAAACCAGATATATGCGAGATTCCCTCACGTTATAAAGGAAGAAAGATCATTCACAATTTGTCTTACATTTGTTTTTCTCTCTTTTAATTAAAATAAAAAAAAAAACTTTCGAATGTTGAGTTCATAAGATAAAAATATTCCCTGTAGAACCCCCCCCTTTCTTTTTTTGGTGCTCTCCAATTTCAACCCCCAAATAAGGCTTTCCAATCTAATTAAAATTAAAATCTTGCTTTCTAACCAATCTATTCATGTACCGGACCGGGAACTTTCTTTATTTAATAAGAAAATCTACAGTGCCGTTATATAAATGCATGTTGTCTGCTTGGAGTCCCCGTCCGAAAAGAAAGAAATAGCCTAACTCCAAGATACTACATTCCTGCATCACGTGATTTTTGCCACGTGGAGCTTACATTAGAATGAATACCGAATATGGAAAGCGAAACTACAGTTCAAAACATAAAGTCCGAAGGCACATAGAAGAAAAAGAAGGATTTTTTTTTGCAAAGGGTGCCGGGTTAATCTTCTCTGTGTTCATAATATACACGAAATATTTGCCACTGCCCCTTGTCTGTTCTATAAATTGTAATCCTGAGTTTTCTATCTGTTACATGCCAAGAAATCCTCGCTAAAAATCCCGTTGGACCTCCTACGGCACCTATTAGTAGTTAAAGATTTGATTTCATTCAACAAATTAATTTATGACCTGCAAGTACGTGTCGCTTAGAACACGGCCATATACCAAATGGTCAATATTAATCATCCATGTAATTTGCTCTATGGGATGTTTGCAAAATTTCAACGGAGGCAATTTCTTGGCATGACGAGACAGCATCTCAGCGATAAAAGAATATGTTTGAAAGAACTATGCACTTGGCTACCTTTTTTTCTTCAATTCGTTTTTAAAACGTCTTGGCTTCTTCAACTTGAATAATAGAAAATAAAACTATATATCAAACGAAAACTGGATAAAGTGAGAAACAAGTTTCTTTCATTAGTGAAAATTACTGCTTCATTGCTTATCTCAGAGTTCGACCCCTACACGTGGTAGCTTGGTTCGACTCCAATCTTAATTGACTAGGATTGACAGTTTCCTTGCCGAAGGTCAGTGGTTCTCTCCGGGCGTCCCAGCTTTCTACACACAAAAAAAAGCTGGTCACCATGAAATAGAAAATAATGATAAAAGTGGCGTTAAAGACCAACAATGAATACATCAATCATTGTATATCTTAGACGTTTCAAACACATCTCGTAGTTTTTTTAAACACGAATCTATTTTTTTAAAATTGAATTTGACAATAGCAATTTTCCCGGATCGTATAATGGTGAATCCGGATAACACTGTAATATGTGCCGTTGGACATGAAAAAGCTTAACCTCTAATAATTTTGAATAACTAGGAGAATAGACGAATTTTAAAGCAGAACTATTTTAATTATTTGTCAGCTATTTTAGGGGAAAGCAATAAGTATTGAGCAGATATTTAAGATTTCCGAGGATAAGGCAACATTAAAGGGACCTGTCTTTAAAGGTTGGTGTGTCCATCATATTACATATGTGGCAACCTTTTGTTTAAGGCTTAAAACAATTTAAACTTTTCAAAGTTATTCAAGTTCCATTACTAACTTAATGTCGACACCTTATAATGTAGAATATCTATTTTAAACAGAAAAGGGTAATTTCTATGTCAAAAGATTGCAAAATTTCTGAGAATGAATAGAACAGTCCCTATTCGAATGCAGCATTTGCTAACTTAGTAGACATGTCTTTGACAAGCAATACTTTGAACCACTGACAGTGTCTTTAACGATCACATGCGCAAAAATGACAAAATTAAAAAAACAGAGTATTGTCCCTGCTAAACTGAAGAGTGTAGGTTTCAGCTGGAGAGTTCCCGATGAAGACATTTTTTTTTCAGTTAAAAAATTTGAGGTACACAGTCTACAAAATGAAACAAAAGTTGAAAATATGATGCTCGTCTTGGCGTATACTCAAAAATGTACTTATTTGGGACTGCTTAGACATGAAATGATGTCACAAGACACATGCGACCAGTAACGGCTTTTATAGAATGAGTTGCCCCTCAATCATACACCTTTGACACATAGTCCCACAATGCCCTAATGTTCTAAAGCATAATAAAAAATATCTTAAAATCCACTATGATAAAAGAAATAACATAACTAATAATTTTAACCATAAAATTTTATATGAAAAAAAGCCCACAGATATTAAAGTTTATACATTCATTACAAATGACAGGAACTATATTTGTAGACAATCGATTACGAGCGACCAAACAGGTCATTTTTGAAAATCAGATCATTTCGTCTTTTTCTATTTAGTTCTTTGAGTCTCTTTTTTGCTTTTTTTCCACTTTATTATTCATGACATGAAAGTTTTAACCTTAACTTCATGTTCTAAAACATATACGTGTGCATTGTGCTTCAATGAAAAAATATGGGGTAAACGTCAATGAGACAGCCACCTAGTGACAGAAATAACCAAAAGACATGTGCTCGGTTTGACGGTAAACCAGATATATGCGAGATTCCCTCACGTTATAAAGGAAGAAAGATCATTCACAATTTGTCTTACATTTGTTTTTCTCTCTTTTAATTAAAATAAAAAAAAAACTTTCGAATGTTGAGTTCATAAGATAAAAATATTCCCTGTAGAACCCCCCCCTTTCTTTTTTTGGTGCTCTCCAATTTCAACCCCCAAATAAGGCTTTCCAATCTAATTAAAATTAAAATCTTGCTTTCTAACCAATCTATTCATGTACCGGACCGGGAACTTTCTTTATTTAATAAGAAAATCTACAGTGCCGTTATATAAATGCATGTTGTCTGCTTGGAGTCCCCGTCCGAAAAGAAAGAAATAGCCTAACTCCAAGATACTACATTCCTGCATCACGTGATTTTTGCCACGTGGAGCTTACATTAGAATGAATACCGAATATGGAAAGCGAAACTACAGTTCAAAACATAAAGTCCGAAGGCACATAGAAGAAAAAGAAGGATTTTTTTTTGCAAAGGGTGCCGGGTTAATCTTCTCTGTGTTCATAATATACACGAAATATTTGCCACTGCCCCTTGTCTGTTCTATAAATTGTAATCCTGAGTTTTCTATCTGTTACATGCCAAGAAATCCTCGCTAAAAATCCCGTTGGACCTCCTACGGCACCTATTAGTAGTTAAAGATTTGATTTCATTCAACAAATTAATTTATGACCTGCAAGTACGTGTCGCTTAGAACACGGCCATATACCAAATGGTCAATATTAATCATCCATGTAATTTGCTCTATGGGATGTTTGCAAAATTTCAACGGAGGCAATTTCTTGGCATGACGAGACAGCATCTCAGCGATAAAAGAATATGTTTGAAAGAACTATGCACTTGGCTACCTTTTTTTCTTCAATTCGTTTTTAAAACGTCTTGGCTTCTTCAACTTGAATAATAGAAAATAAAACTATATATCAAACGAAAACTGGATAAAGTGAGAAACAAGTTTCTTTCATTAGTGAAAATTACTGCTTCATTGCTTATCTCAGAGTTCGACCCCTACACGTGGTAGCTTGGTTCGACTCCAATCTTAATTGACTAGGATTGACAGTTTCCTTGCCGAAGGTCAGTGGTTCTCTCCGGGCGTCCCAGCTTTCTACACACAAAAAAAAGCTGGTCACCATGAAATAGAAAATAATGATAAAAGTGGCGTTAAAGACCAACAATGAATACATCAATCATTGTATATCTTAGACGTTTCAAACACATCTCGTAGTTTTTTTAAACACGAATCTATTTTTTTAAAATTGAATTTGACAATAGCAATTTTCCCGGATCGTATAATGGTGAATCCGGATAACACTGTAATATGTGCCGTTGGACATGAAAAAGCTTAACCTCTAATAATTTTGAATAACTAGGAGAATAGACGAATTTTAAAGCAGAACTATTTTAATTATTTGTCAGCTATTTTAGGGGAAAGCAATAAGTATTGAGCAGATATTTAAGATTTCCGAGGATAAGGCAACATTAAAGGGACCTGTCTTTAAAGGTTGGTGTGTCCATCATATTACATATGTGGCAACCTTTTGTTTAAGGCTTAAAACAATTTAAACTTTTCAAAGTTATTCAAGTTCCATTACTAACTTAATGTCGACACCTTATAATGTAGAATATCTATTTTAAACAGAAAAGGGTAATTTCTATGTCAAAAGATTGCAAAATTTCTGAGAATGAATAGAACAGTCCCTATTCGAATGCAGCATTTGCTAACTTAGTAGACATGTCTTTGACAAGCAATACTTTGAACCACTGACAGTGTCTTTAACGATCACATGCGCAAAAATGACAAAATTAAAAAAACAGAGTATTGTCCCTGCTAAACTGAAGAGTGTAGGTTTCAGCTGGAGAGTTCCCGATGAAGACATTTTTTTTTCAGTTAAAAAATTTGAGGTACACAGTCTACAAAATGAAACAAAAGTTGAAAATATGATGCTCGTCTTGGCGTATACTCAAAAATGTACTTATTTGGGACTGCTTAGACATGAAATGATGTCACAAGACACATGCGACCAGTAACGGCTTTTATAGAATGAGTTGCCCCTCAATCATACACCTTTGACACATAGTCCCACAATGCCCTAATGTTCTAAAGCATAATAAAAAATATCTTAAAATCCACTATGATAAAAGAAATAACATAACTAATAATTTTAACCATAAAATTTTATATGAAAAAAAGCCCACAGATATTAAAGTTTATACATTCATTACAAATGACAGGAACTATATTTGTAGACAATCGATTACGAGCGACCAAACAGGTCATTTTTGAAAATCAGATCATTTCGTCTTTTTCTATTTAGTTCTTTGAGTCTCTTTTTTGCTTTTTTTCCACTTTATTATTCATGACATGAAAGTTTTAACCTTAACTTCATGTTCTAAAACATATACGTGTGCATTGTGCTTCAATGAAAAAATATGGGGTAAACGTCAATGAGACAGCCACCTAGTGACAGAAATAACCAAAAGACATGTGCTCGGTTTGACGGTAAACCAGATATATGCGAGATTCCCTCACGTTATAAAGGAAGAAAGATCATTCACAATTTGTCTTACATTTGTTTTTCTCTCTTTTAATTAAAATAAAAAAAAAACTTTCGAATGTTGAGTTCATAAGATAAAAATATTCCCTGTAGAACCCCCCCCCCCCCCCTTTCTTTTTTTTGGTGCTCTCCAATTTCAACCCCCAAATAAGGCTTTCCAATCTAATTAAAATTAAAATCTTGCTTTCTAACCAATCTATTCATGTACCGGACCGGGAACTTTCTTTATTTAATAAGAAAATCTACAGTGCCGTTATATAAATGCATGTTGTCTGCTTGGAGTCCCCGTCCGAAAAGAAAGAAATAGCCGAACTCCAAGATACTACATTCCTGCATCACGTGATTTTTGCCACGTGGAGCTTACATTAGAATGAATACCGAATATGGAAAGCAAAACTACAGTTCAAAACATAAAGTCCGAAGGCACATAGAAGAAAAAGAAGGATTTTTTTTTGCAAAGGGTGCCGGGGTAATCTTCTCTGTGTTCATAAAATACACGGAATATTTGCCACTGCCCCTTGTCTGTTCTATAAATTGTAATCCTGAGTTTTCTATATGTTACATGCCAAGAAATCCTCGCTAAAAATTCCGTTGGACCTCCTACGGCACCTATTAGTAGTTAAAGATTTGATTAGATTCAACAAATTAATTTATGACCTGCAAGTACGTGTCGCTTAGAACACGGCCATATACCAAATGGTCAATATTAATCATCCATGTAATTTGCTCTATGGGATGTTTGCAAAATTTCAACGGAGGCAATTTCTTGGCATGTTGTTATTATCTCTGTTTGGAACTACAATTCTTGTGTGTTTTTCAATGACGTGAAAAAAGCACACACATAATCTGTATCTGGAGACTTCATAACAAAACTACCCTTCTTATTTTGCATTCCTTACTTGTTTTCAGCAAACATCGTATTAACAATCATTCGAATGTCTGGCTCTTCGTGTGTGCTGAATGTATCTTGACAGTCTGCAACTACTGCAGAACAAAACTTCTTCACATCAATTAGGTCAACCTTAGTTGGGGGTTGAAATTGGAGAGCACCAAAAAAAGAAAGGGGGGGGGGGGTTCTACAGGGAATATTTTTATCTTATGAACTCAACATTCGAAAGTTTTTTTTTTATTTTAATTAAAAGAGAGAAAAACAAAATCGTCCGCTAGACTGAGCGTTTTGACAAAGGGTAAAATAACTCAGGACCTTAGGAATAGCTCGTTTATTTGCATTGATGTTCAAAAGGTTTTTCCATCTGGAAGATTTGATTGACAGTTTGCTTTCGTATCTATCAAACACATCAAGTACTATAGCAGATTTGGCAATGTATAATTTGTGATTCTGAACAAATTGTAGAGCCAGGTCTCAAAAAGAGTGAAATTTCTTAACATTTTAAACTATACCATGGCAAGTTCGTTCATGATATGTACAGTACTGATAACCAAATATTAATAAATCTGAAAAGCGATGAAAATAATAAAGTTTTCAATATCGGACCGTAGATCATTAGCAGAAGAGTACAATAACTGGTCCAATATATCTTCGATATTAGACCTTTCAAGTTGGTATAATTCTGAAAGTGTTTACAAAGACTTCAATTTTCAGCGCTTGAATTGTGGCATATCTAACTTTATAACTGATTATTTTGCTCTCAAGTTTGTCAGACGAATACGAATCGGAGACATTCTAGGGCAAAATAGATCAGTAAGTGTCGAGGATGTGCGATTTAAGAAAAACCTTTGTATGCAAGAACAGGTCGTCATTAATAATTGTAATTAAAGACTTAAATGCAAGTTCATGTTCAAATATAAACAACTGTTTTCAAATCATGTCTTTTCTTGTTTACAAAGAAATTGCGTAAAATTCCTCATTAAAGTATTGCCGACTATAAGTTTATAAATTATATTCGAGAATGGTATTTCATATATGTTTTCCGCATTCAGTGGCCCCTTAATGATATTTAGCTTTAGTTTGCCTCAACCAAGCTAGTACACAATGCTTATTAACACAAAACCCTGATCAATTTCGAATTTGAGTGGCGTCAATTTTACCGTTCTAGAGTTATGCCCCTTTATAAATGGAAAAATTGCTGAATTTTTCATTTTTGTTCTCCATCTTTAGTTTGCCTCAACCAAATCTTATGAAACTTATACACAATGCTTATTACCACAAAACACAGATCTACTTCGGATTTGGGTGGCGTCACATTTACAGTTCTCTAGTTATGTCCCTTTATAACGTTATACAAGCGTCCCATGGACATATTCTCCATTTATTTTTTAAAAGTTTGCGCAATAGTTACCAACGATACGTTGAATACCAAGAGCCTACATGTACAAACAGGCTCTAACTTCAAATTGTGACATATGTTTTTTTCTGATATATAGTACGTATTAAAAAAAATAAGAACAAGTCTAAATTGAAAACAACGTTCAAACCTATGATTGCGTTAGATAAAAACCGCAATTTTTATACGTGTGCATGTAAAACAAATTTCTTGGTAGAGGGGCCAGTCTTAATACAGCACAAACAACATTTTCCAAAAGACCAAAAAAGTGAAAAAGTATATTTTAACAAAACGCATTTGACTAGCAGGTCGAACAACGGATGTTCTTAAACCCTGCTGACTGCCATGGCGATTGCCAAATAAACGGATCACCAGATGTAACAAAATGGATCTTAAATATAAATTTAACACCAAACAGAAAACAATAAACTTGAGGAATAGATAGTATACCGCAAACATGAGGTGCAAAAATTTGTACACCATATCCGGATTTCGACATTTAATGTCTCTTCAGTGATATTAGGAATCGAAACGGTATTTGGAAGGCCATATAATTTACCTCAATTCAGGATTGACTCTTGAATTTAAAGAGTCGAAATAGGATAAACGGATTATATAAATCCGAAGGCAAATATAATACAAGCCCAAACGAAAAAAATATAAACAAGTCTATATTGAAAACAACGTTCAAACCTATGATTGCGTTGGATAAAAACCGCAATTTTTATACGTGTGCATGCAAAACAAATTTCTTGGTAGAGGGGTCTAAATACAGCACAAACAACATTTTCCAAAAGACCAAAAAAGTGAAAAAGTATATTTTAACAAAACGCATTTAACTAGCAGGTCGAACAACGGGTGTTCTTAAACCCTGCTGACTGTCATGGCGATTGCCAAATAAACGGATCACCAGATGTAACAAAATGGATCTTAAATATTAATTTAATACCAAACAGAAAACAATAAACTTGCGGAAAAGATGGTATACCGGAAACATGAGGTGCAAAAATTTGTACACCACATCCGGATTTCGACAATTAATGTCTCTTCAGTGATGTTAGGAATCGAAACGGTATTTGGAAGGCCATATAATTTACCTCAATTTAGGATTGACTCTTGAATTTTGAAGAGTCGAAATGGATGAACGGATTATATAAACCCGAAGGCAAATATAATACAAGCCCAAACGAAAATATATAAAAAAGTCTAAATTGACAACAACGTTCAAACCTGATTGCGTTGGATAAAACCGCAATTTTTATACGTGTGCATGCAAAATAAATTTCTTGGTAGAGGGGTCTAAATACAGCACAAACAACATTTTCCAAAAGACCAAAAAAGTGAAAAAGTATATTTTAACAAAACGCATTTGACTAGCAGGTCGAACAACGGGTGTTCTTAAACCCTGCTGACTGCCATGGCGATTGCCAAATAAACGGATCACCAGATGTAGCAAAATGGATCTTAAATATTAATTTAATACCAAACAGAAAACAATAAACTTGCGGAAAAGATGGTATACCGTAAATATAAGGTGCAAAAATTTGTACACCATATCCGGATTTCGACAATTAATGTCTCTTCAGTGATGTTAGGAATCGAAACGGTATTTGGAAGGCCATATATTTTACCTCAATTTAGGATTGACTCTTGAATTTTGAAGAGTCGAAATAGGATGAACGGATTATATAAACCGGAAGGCAAATATATTTACAAGCCCAAACGAAAATATATAAAAAAGTCTAAATTGACAACAACGTTCAAACCTATGATTGCGTTGGATAAAACCGCAATTTTTATACGTGTGCATGCAAAACAAATTTCTTGGTAGAGGGGTCTAAATACAGCACAAACAACATTTTCCAAAAGACCAAAAAAGTGAAAAAGTATATTTTAACAAAACGCATTTGACTAGCAGGTCGAACAACGGGTGTTCTTAAACCCTGCTGACTGCCATGGCGATTGCCAAATAAACGGATCACCAGATGTAGCAAAATGGATCTTAAATATTAATTTAATACCAAACAGAAAACAATAAACTTGCGGAAAAGATGGTATACCGTAAATATAAGGTGCAAACATTTGTACACCATATCCGGATTTCGACAATTAATGTCTCTTCAGTGATGTTAGGAATCGAAACGGTATTTGGAAGGCCATATATTTTACCTCAATTTAGGATTGACTCTTGAATTTTGAAGAGTCGAAATAGGATGAACGGATTATATAAACCGGAAGGCAAATATATTTACAAGCCCAAACGAAAATATATAAAAAAGTCTAAATTGACAACAACGTTCAAACCTATGATTGCGTTGGATAAAAACCACAATTTTATACGTGTGCATGCAAAACCAACGTCTTGGTAGAGGGGTCTAAATACAGCACAAACAACATTTTCCAAAAGACCAAAAAAGTGAAAAAGTATATTTTAACAAAACGTATTTGACTAGCAGGTCGAACAACGGATGTTTTTAAACCCTGCTGACTGCCATGGCGATTGCCAAATAAACGGATCACCAGATGTAACAAAATGGATCTTAAATATTAATTTAATACCAAACAGAAAACACTAAACTTGCGGAAAAGATGGTATTCCGTAAATATAAGGTGCAAAAATTTGTACACCATATCCGGATTTCGACAATTAATGTCTCTTCAGTGATGTTAGGAATCGAAACGGTATTTGGAAGGCCATATATTTTACCTCAATTTAGGATTGACTCTTGAATTTTGAAGAGTCGAAATAGGATGAACTGATTATATAAAACGGAAGGCAAATATATTTACAAGCCCAGACGAAAAAATATAAACAAGTCTAAATTGAAAACAACGTTCAAACCTATAAATAAAAATAAGGAGATAGGGTATGATTGCCAAATGAAACAACTATCCACCAAAGTTCAAATGAAGTGGATATAAGCAATTATAGGCAACCGAACGGCCTTCAACAATGAGAAAAAGCCATACCGTATAGTAGGCTATAAAAGGCTCCGACATGAAAAATATATAACAATTCAATATAGAAAACTAACGACCTAATTTATAACAAAACAATTTACTAAAAAACAAACATGACAGACATGAACCAACATATTGATATTTTTTGGAATAGTGCTATTGGTCTTGATGATTATTAGGTATGCTGCGTGAAGTTTCTGTCCTGTTTAACTGTAAAACCATAGGTTATCCGATAGAACGGGATATATGCATTATATTGAGAAAATGAATGCTTCTTTTTGTAATTTTTTTTGGGGGATGTAAAAGTGCTGACCGAAGCACATTTTGTATGAAGCGCGCAAACGCGTCATTCTAAAAATGTGTGCACGATCAACACTTTTACACCCCAATGAAATTACAAAAAAGCATTCATTTCTTATCATTTAATTTACATTTTTATGCTAATAAGACCATAAAAAAAGTCTAATCAAGTTTTTCTCTTATTAAGCTGTGCACTTTTTTGTGAAAGCACGAGTCATCACGAATGTAACATTTCATTTTGATATGAAGATTAATTTTTGAATGACGCGCGACTGTTGTTAGACAATCAAACTAGCGGATTCTCGTGAAACATACATGTAATGTAACTATTCTGTCATGAAGACAAGTCCTTATGATCTGATTGAGAACGTCTGTCGTACAGTTAGCACATATTCATTCCTTAACACAATAGCTCATTTTATTTTAGATATTCTCATATCTCCTTTTAGGGCAATTTTAAGAAGGTAAAATTTATAGTTTGTCGATAACCGTTAAACGATTTCCGTTTTATTAAGGGTAGCAACTGTTATCATGTAATGCCATCATAGGAAACTGTTGAATGGTCATTAAAAAATTATCCCAGTAATGTGAAAAACCAAAAAAACTGTGACTATAGTGGTGCTGGTTTCTACAGTACTGATGTTAAAATAAACATGTTACTGGAATAACCTTAGTATGATTAACGTTAAGGAAGCACAAGGGTCTTGATAGAAAAAGGTGTGGGGGGTATCATAATTTCATTCTTTATTTTAGGCCATTTTTGGACTGCCACTGAGGGTATATTGGATAGTGACAGAAATTTATTCTTGCAACAGGCCACCTTCGATAAGATCAAGAGTTGTTGCAAGGGTTCTTATCGCGGATACTCTCTCTATATATACGAGGGGTTTAACGTCCCCATTCTGACCGGACGTGTCTGCGTATTTATACATCCCGCACAGCTAAAATGATGCTCCATTTTAGCAATGGTTTTACTGCTGACCCAAAAGTGACTATATTTATTTACCCAAGTCACCCTATTTGACTTATCATATAGTTGGTAGAGAAGAGAAAGAAATGTCCATTTGGAGTCTATTTGATTTTTCGTCCTGGGGTATTATTCAGAGAGCAGTTAAAATCTCGTAAAAATTTGGAGGGGAAAACAAGTAATAGACATCTGTGTATTTTTGGTTATTTGTGTCGTTTGTTAGCTGTTTCCTTCACAAATACCTCACATCTTCGTTTATTCATAATAAATACATTAGATAGAAGTTTCATACGATTTCGTAATTTTGATTGGTCTATGCATTCTAAAAGATATACCATATATCTGTTTAAAATGCAACATTTTTACGACTGCGCGTGCTCTACTGACAACGTTAAGAAAACTGCATAAAAAACAAAGAAATGGCTTTATTGAACTCGTAATTTTATGGTTGTTAGCTTACAATTGTTATTATAGGAATTTTTTCATAGGGCTGTAAAAGCGTTGAAGGTGTGCAGTTTTTCATATGAAGCGCTGAACGTTTCATCCAAATGTGTTTCAGACTTCAAAATGTTTTTTTTCCAGTTCTTTATCAAATAGTAATCTAATTCAATGGTTTTCGTTCGTTCGTGTCTATCATATTTGTTTGAGTTAATTAAATTAGGCCGTTAGTTTTCTCGTTTGAATTGTTTCACATTTTGTCATATCGGGCCATTTATAGCTGACTATACTGTATGGCTTTTTTTCTCATTGTTGATTGTTGAAGGTCGTACGGTGCTTATAAACACGTCATATTCACAATGGTGGATAGTTGTCTCAGTGGCATTCATACCACATCTTGAAGACTATCTTGATGGTTAGTTGTAAATCTTATAATGTTGCAGTTATGGATCCCAAATAAAACTGTATAATTGTGGATTTATATAGTAGTGTGGGGGGGAAGGCAAAATATAGTATAAGCCAGTAGATATGAAAGAGAAGTACTAGTGTTGTAGTTTTCTAACAATTTTTATTGTTAATAATTAATTATTATCGATAAATAATACTAGTTAATTTGCATGCAAACAAATTGGAATCATTACATAAATTAAGCACTATACAATTCAGAATTTGCACCAAATATACAATGAAATATCATTACAGTTTCTAGATTAATTGTTTTAACATCACCAAGGCCGCCATACTGATGTCAGAGATGCATGGTTGGCAGGAGACTGGACAACTGGTGAACCGTGGAAACCTGAGTCATTACAAGCATGGTCAACAGGCCATAGATACGGGGTGGACGGAGAAACAGATGATGGCCTTTCGTTGTGGCTGTAGGACAAGTTAACGAGTGGTGATGTGTTGTACCAGGTGTTGCCACTGAAAGCGGGTGATAACTGTTGGCACGCGTTGCTGTCTGCTGAGTAGAAGCTGTTTGGAGTGCTTGCGGCAAATCTGTCGTCGCTGACGGTTGAGGCACGTGACTCTGGTCGAGAAATAGGAATACCTGGTAAAGAATTAACGGCACACGTCATTAAGTTCTGCTGAGGAAAAACTGGTGACATGGCAGTTAGGGTTGATGATAGATGATTGGAAAGACTGGTCACGATCTCGTTGCTGTATCCATGGATACTCTGGTGTCTAGATACTTCATGGATGCATGTTGTGTATCCTTGGAGGAAACTCTGGACAGTTAGCTGCTGCTTTTCTTGCTCTGAAAAGTAAAAAAAAAATCAGTATTTGTTATTGAAGTTAAAAATCATTAAGTTAAAATTTATTACATTATAAAAATAGGCAAATAGTCATAAGATAATTTTAATTCACGGAATGGTTTATAAACAAAATTTCTGTAACTTCTGTCGATATGATATAGTTTCCTTTATTGGTTTAATGTATTCAATAAATTAAGCCTATATATGCTAAGTTATTGTGTCATTTGGTCTATTGTGGAGAGTTGTCTCATTGGCAATCATACATCTTCTTTTTATATAAGCAGTGAAATTGTCAAGCGATTGCAAATGCCCTATTTCTCCTAAATATTGAAGGTACGAATTGTTTAAGATGAATTCATTGTTTTGGGGTATCTCATATTTCAAAGCCTATACAAACAGCATACAAATTCCGCTCCAAATATCATTTATCTTTTATGCCTTAAATTCAACTGTTTTTTTTCTTTTTTTTTTCTTTTTGTTTGTTAAAAAAATGAAAAAAGTGTTTTTGCATTCTGATCTAAAACTATCCTAATCGACCACCAAGCAACAACAAAACAAAAAAATACGTGGAGACTCGTTACTGATTCAATGAATTTTACCTTCTGCAACTTGTCTTTGCTGATGGTCTTCAATATATCTAACAGCCATGTCCATAATGTCTGCTTTTTCCATCTTAACATGTTCCTGCAAAAAGTAAAAACATTCATATTTAAAATTAAAGCACAAATTACACCCATAAGAGGGCCGAAGTTATGACAATGACATGTAATAACAACAATATAATGATGACATTTAAATTTACATAAAAAATAAACCAAAACATTAAACACAACAAATGACCTCAAGTGCCCCCTGTCCTCAGTTCCATAGACTGTTTAATAAAGGAGCCTAAAGATTTCACTTGCTGACTAGTGGTTGGATTTAGTATATATTTCATTTTATTATCAGAAAAATCTTTGTATTGAGTTTTTAAATCATTAAAAAAAAGACATGTCTTAAATCATCATTTATTTTACATATTAAAAAGAAATGGGATTCATCATCCAGAACTTTGCACTTATTACAAAGTCTTTGAGGGCGTGGAATATTAATGAATAAAAAGGAGATGAAGTTATTCGTAATAAACTCTGAAATCGTGTATTGTTGTGGCCTGAAGGGAAACTATGGTGTTGTTGTTTTATGACATTAAAGTTTATTTGTTTGTTTTCCCGAGTTGACAGACGTTTCAATTTCAGACTGAAATTGGTATTAATTACATTTTTATAAACAGCAGACGACTGTCTCGAGAACGTGCGTGTCATTTCAGTAAAGTACCCAACGGGTATGATTGCGGAAAGTAAACTGTGAAGTGAATTAAGTCATAAATAATTAATGTACACAGTCCACACGTGCCAACGAAATTATTACATTTGACAAATTAGTATCAATCTGGGGAAAGTTATATTTAGGAAAATACTGATATCACCCATCATTGATTTTGGACCAATAGAAAAATGTATTAGTCTCACGTCATTGATGCTGGTTTTTTAAAATTATGAATAAAGAACGTGTAGAAATTTATCCTTTGCAAATCTTAAAATATCTTCAATAAAAATATAAAACAATGCATCTTATTCGTTTTGAATTTGTGTGGATATAAAGTAAGAGGGTCTAGATTGGGTTTACAGAGTAGAAAACAATTGGACAAAAAGTGCAGAATAATGGACAAAATAATAAAGATTTTGAGAAAAAATTGACCAAAAATAATTTAAAAATCGAGAATCATGGTTGTAAAATCATAAAAAAAAAATCAAGAGAATGATGGGGAAAATAAATCAAAAATAGAGAATAATTGTCTTAAAAATTAAAGAATAGAGAAATTGTTTAAAAAATAAAAAAAAATAGAGAAAAATTGTTTAAAAAAAATAGAGAAAATGAAGTACTTCAAATCCAGACCCTCATATAAGTGTTATGGTATATATTACTTACCTCTTTGTTTGTACCCCGTAAAACCAAATTTTTCAGTTGCATCAGACTATTGTTGATACGCTCTCGCCGACGTCTTTCTGTTATTGGTTTACTTGTCTGTAATAATAATAATAATCATAAAAAATAATAATAATAATTTTAAACATCGGGTATTAATATACATATTCCCATTTTAAAGGATTTTTTTATTAGTAAATAATTATTTAAATCTTATTCAAATAAAGAATTATTAATATTCATTTAAGATTATCTTTTTTACTCTCTAAATCTATATTTTAAGTACAGAAAATTGTCTTATTGTCATATTTTTATGTAAAAAGTTTTTTTATATTTAAGACCGTGTTCACTTATTCTGATTTTAATTTTCAAAATAATAAGCTGTTTACATTTTTTTAATAGCATTTCGAAAAAAAAAATATAACTAAAACTAAAATGTTATATGATAATGGAAAAAAAAATAGAAATAATTATAGTTAAATCTTTTAATTAATCGTTATAAATACCTTTCTTTTCTGTTGGCTCTCAGTTTCTGTAAACTTCATGGTTAAATGTGTGTTGTTTAAAGTATAATGGAAAAATTAGATTTTAAAGTTTATAAATTATATGGCACAAAATGAAACCAATTTGCTCAATTTTTATTATTTCCGACTAATGGCACGTGTCCGTGATTTATGGCTTTACCTGTAAATTGCTGTATAAATATACCTGCCTGTGAGTATTGCCACCGTTTTACCCCAGGAGACTTAACCGGGCGTGGCTTCATAACAAACAACGGATATCTATAAACTTGTCAATTAATAGCTATATTACTGTCAACACATCGAGAGCTTTTATCGCTAATTGTAATATACACGTCTTTTAGAATTTAATACATGTACTTACTTAATTTAGAATTTTGTTTTTATTGCAATTAAGCCATTAATACTTATTATTCCCACAGGTAAAGGCGCTAAAATTTGAAAGCACGAGTAGACTTTAGAAATGAAATATAACTGTTTTCTCCAGGACAGACTGTCTGATTATTTGACAAATTGATAATTAATAAACTTATATGCATTTTGATACACATTTTTTTTTAATATGTCAATTGGTCTATGGTAGAAATAACTGTTTTCTTCAGGAAAGGCTGTCTGGTATATGCTGTCTGTATGTTTGTGTTGTATATGAATCTGATGTTATTACATGTATGTTTTGTTTATCATTATCAGTCGGTTAAAGAGCTCTTAAGAGCTCATGTTTCTTTGTTATTATGTATATATGCATCCCGACTTTAAATAAAGATTACTTACTTACTTACTTACTGGTGATATATTAAATTAAATCAAAGACATATACACGTCTCTGATTAAATTAATAATTAATAAAATTATATGCATTTTGATACACTTTATTAAATATATGTCAGTAGGTCTCTAGGAGAAAATTGTCTCATTGGCAATTATACCACATCTTCTTATTTTTGTATTTTAATAAAAGTCATAAACGAATTTTATCATCTCCCATAGAATACACACTCACATTTTATTTTCGGTTTTAGGATTTAAGTATTTATTCCGAGAACAAACTGTTTGTTTTTAAAATGTAAAAAAAAAAATCTATTTTTCTTCTGAAGAATTTTTATTTATAAAAAAAATTGTTTCAATGTTTCACGGAGTTTAAAACTAACCTGTTTGGTTGGAAAGAGATATCCGTAATAATGTTAAGGATAAACATTAGGCTGTAGTATAATATTACTACTTAAGATTATCCAAAGTTAATTCGAGGAAATGTATACTTAATTCCTGGGACCGATAGAAAATGTATTAGTCCTAGCGAAATTCACAGTGCAATTTTTGAAAATATTGTTTGATACTTCATATAAGAATTATGATTGTTTGTGCACCAAAATATTAAAAAAATAAACATTTCATAGAAAGACATATTAATTTATTTTTGCATCTAAAGCCATCGTTTTTCAACACGAATTGTACGATTAAATAATTTTATAATTGAAATACAATATAGGTTTGCCTCCAAAATAATTTAAGTTTTGGGGTTGAGACTGTACTTCTCACTCAATTTTGTTCAACGGGGGATTGGGATACTTAAAATTTGTCAAAGTCCATCACAAAAGCAGTTTTTTCAGTCCTCTGTTTAAAATTTTAATTTGGTCACAGAAGTAGGTCTAGTATCATACGATTGACAATGAGACAATTCAACATTTCAGACCACATGACAAAGATGCGAAATACAACAATGGGTAAACTCCATACCGTATAGTAAGCTTTAGAGACAATGAGATGACAAAACATGCAACAATTCTAACGAATGCTAATAACGAATTAATAGGGCATCTTTTCAATTACGAATTAACAGAACATAATTTTCTCTAATGAGAAAACCAACGGCCTGATTTATACCAGTGTACCACAATAAACGAAAAAAACATTATGACAGACAGATTGCAGATCAGTGTACGTGTTATTGTACTTTAGTTCTTGTGGTTGTACTTTCAGTTCGTGTGTTGTACTTTCAGTTCGTGTGGTTGTACTCTTAGTTCAAGTGGTTCAAGTGTACTTTAGTTCTTGTGTTTTGATTTTTCAGTTCGTGTGGTTGTACTTTCAGTTCGTTTGGTTCTACTTTTATTTCGTGTGGTCTGTGGATGTACTTTTATTTCGTGTGGATGTACTTTCAGTTCGTGTGGTTGTGCTTTATAGTTCGTGTGGTTTCACTTTTTTCTTTCGTGTGGATGTACTTTTATTTCGTGTGGATGTACATTTATTTCGAGTGGATGTACTTTTATTTCGTGTGCATGTACTTACAGTTCATGTGGTTGCACTTTTGTTTTCAGTCACTATTAGTGAGATTGTCTAAGATACATTTTTCTGGTAATCAATTAACATGATGCTCTATTGAACTTGATTGCACGTGCAGTAACAGAATTCTTGCCAATCAAGTATGAACTAGTTCAATGTTTACATTCACTAGTAAAAGAGAGGCAAAAGATACCAAAGGGACATTCAAACTCATAAGTCGAAAATAAACTGACAACGCTATGGCAATAAAAGAAAAAGGCCAAAAGACAAACAACAGTATACAAAACACAACATAGCAAACTAAAGACTGAGCAACATGAACCCAATCAAATATCTGGGGTGATCTCAGGTGCTCCGGCAGGGTAAGCAGATTCTGCTCCACCTGTGGCACCCGTCGTGTTGCTCATATAAGTACAAACCTGGTGATTAGTCTTATTCGGTAGGTCATTAGTAGCTAAGAATACAAAGTAACTTAAGTGTTCCCCAGGACATCATGGTTATTCGATGCTATATTGATTTAACGTGTTGCTATCTGAAATTATTTTTTCTTATAAACTTTGTCATGAAAATGATGCTATATTTTTAGGAACAAGATGGCATTTCAAAAATCCCTGCTTGACAGGATTCTATACGGAGTAAAAACCAAGCAGTTTGATTGAGTCAGCATACATGAAAATATATATATCCATGGTATACTTCTGTGCAGGTGCTGGTAGATAAGCTTAAGATATATTGGGCAGTTGTTTAAAATTGGGACACGGAAAAGTTTAGAATATATATGTAAAAAAAATGCCTGAGAGAAAATTTTCTAAAATTCTGGAAACACCAAAAAGAGTCGGGCTCTGGTAAAATATCACATTTTATGGTTTAAAAAAAACAGCTTCCGACTATTGAAGCCAATTTAAGTATCTTGGATTTTAGACAGTGTGAATATTATAAATAAATTTAAATTAAGTGCCCACCAACTTCGTATACAAAACGGGTGCTGTGAAAAACTAAAATAAATTATCAATAAGGGCCCCTGAAAAGAGAAGATCGATTATGCACTCATTTGTACATTATATAAAGTTGAGGATGAATAACTTGTTCTGCTTAAATGTCCATTCTGTGCCAATTAACGTAAAAAATTAAAAAAACGACTTCTGAAATTGTTCAATTATGTCTATTTATTGTTAAACAATTAGGAAAAAATGTATTGAGTGTTCAATAATGAAGACAAAACCACTTTTATGTATACTTTTAAATTTTGTGCAAACTAATCTTTGGAATAAGAAAAAAAGACATACTATTTCTGTCAACATTTTGCCTAATGACATTACACAAAGGATTTAAACTGTACATAAACTTTTCGATATAATTATTCAAATATATCATGTGTCAGAACATAATTAACTTTTTGCAGAGACATATAAAATATGTATTAAATGTCTCTGCTTATTCATATCTCTATCTGGATCATTCTAACTTATTACATGTATGTATCTGTATGTCCCACAAGGGCTCCGAATTGGAAATAAGATAAGCCAAATTTTTAATGTTTTATTTTTATATGAAATTTGTGTGGAAAACTGTTATATCTAACTACAGTAAGATATTAGACAAGCAACGGTATTGTCAAACGTAGTGTAACACCTTGTTTAAAACTTTCCAACTTGTTAATGTCTATTTATTAAATGAAGTGTCAATTTGAAAACTATTGGCAATTGTTTGAATAACACTGAGGCTTTGAGGGGGGCAATATGAAGGCTTTGACAAATTCACAAGGATAACTGCTAGAATTTCATTTTCGCATTGAATCCAGTTACTAGTATTCGAACAGTCACAGATACAAGAGTAGTAGCACACAAATAACCAGACCTGAATTGTTAAAAAGCTAGGATTAGAGATACGTTGTATTTTGAAAATACTCAATGAATTATACTTATAACGTTATAGATTATCGGGTAAGTTATTTGACAATGCTAAACGGACTTTATTTTTTTTTTCTTTTCGCAAATAAACGAGGGTGAGGATGGGGTCAATCCTTTCTTTTTCTTTTATTTTTTTTTTACCATTTTTCCCTATTTTTTTATTTATTTTGCCCATTATTCTCTTTTATTTCTAATAAACACACCATTAATCTCTATTCTTTATTTTTTTGCCTATTTTTTCTCTACTCTTTATTTTTTTGCCTATTTTTTCTCTATTCTTTATTTTGTTTGCCATTAATTTTTAGAAATAAACTTATGGTTTTCCTGTTTGAATTGTTTTACACTAGTCATTTTGGGGCCCTTTATAGCTTGCTGTTCAGTGTGAGCCAAGGCTCCGTGTTGAATAAGGCCGTACTTTGACCCATAATTGTTAACTTTTTATAAATTGCGACTTGGATGGAGAGTTGTCTCATTGGCACTCATACCACATCTTCTTATTTATATTATGAAACTTATAAAGTCAATGTAAAACATGAAAATTTCAAACTACTTTTTTTTCTATGTTTTTCCTTAAATGTTTTTGATATCAAGTCAAACATATAACCATGATAAATTCTTCAATTTCTGAAAATTTCAGGTGGATAGCTGTTGTTGATTCAGAAATAAATGCCCCCCTTTTTCACAAAATTCCAAACAGCAATATCTCTAAAACGACAATAGATATCTAAAATCTGCTAATTGTAAGATCATCTGCAGATGAAGTGCAACACTGTCAAAAAATTGGAGCAATTCCGTAGTTCATTAAGGGCTCATTGAATAATTAAATATATGATGGAATACCAAACTTGAGAACCGAATGTCAAAAAAATGTTGAAAGAATAAAAAAAAAAAAAACCGACTTGTATCTCAATTGTTTGTAAAACGATTGAAATATCTTTCCTTAAAAGTCTGATATTTGTAATGCACCACCTGGAACTCTTGGGTTTATAGCTTCCTTGTGAGCAGCAACCCTCTATCAAGGAAATCAAGATAGGAAATATACAAGCCCGGGAATATCATATCAACTGGGAGATTTATATACTCCGTATATACAGGCGCTGCTGGAATGTTGCTACATAGAAATGGAAAGTTCAAAGTTGGGAAACTGAAATCATCTCTTTTTTGTCGTAAAGTTTTGTTTTCAGCCGATCATCATTGTCAATTTCTAGATGTAAGTTAGTCAAGATATAAGGCAGACTTAACTGTATCTGTTATAATTTGCCATTTATTCTGCACATTTTTGTCCTTTGTTATCTATTCTATAAATACCATCCAGACACTCACAAACGGAAAATGACGGGCATAAAAGGTTAGTGATCATATAAAAGAATAAGCCATATCGTTCAACGGTTTTATTTAAAAAATGCCACTTTTTTCAATATCATAAACACTGGAACTGTCAGGTCATTTTTATGATACATGTGTGCATCCCACTTTTGAAAGAAAACGGAACATGATTATTGTATGAGGTGAAGAAAAGCAAAAAAAAAAAAGGAATTACAAAATTTTTATGTATTCCGACATATATGAAGCAGAATTCATATAAAGCCACCTTAAAGACAAAAAGAAATAGCATCTTGCTAAAAGTTCTTTAACTTCAAGCCCAGATGTTTTATTGATGTTCTGTCAATCAATGGCTCACATTTCAGCGTGTGCTTCCATCTCATATGTCCCAGTAATCGACAGTACGTGTACAGTACTACCGAAATTACAAAATCTGCTTCATATCTATATATCTTTTTTTTAAAATTAACACGAATACACAACTTCAAACCAGAGACTTATATACACATCAAGTTTTCTTTGAGGCTAAATAATTTGTATTTTTATGATTTGACATTATACACGTCTTTCAACATATGTAAATATATTTAAAAATACACAAAATGTTCATAGTATATATCAACAGATGAAGTATTTACTGGAAAAAGTAAAATCTACGGAAACGTCGCTATGCGACGTCCACAAAAAGTCATCTTTTAAAAATGAGCAAATAAAATATGTTACAAGCATCCATTTCTTAAAAAATGAATACCAAGCATGGACTAATGTCAAATTGTTCTTAATGTTTGAAGAAATAAAACAAAACATCTGTAATTCGATTTTTAAGGATGTGAATATAAGCATGGATGCAATTTGGGTACTCGATCCTCATTACAGGATCATGGATCGTTTGGAGGTCGATTCAAACCTATTTTTCTATGATTCAATATGGATTCAAAATTAAATTGGTGTAACTATGTAGAAAAAAAGGATACATCTACAAAATAAACACAGAATTGAAACTTTTGTCTGTATCATAAATAAACGAAGGTGAAAAAACTGCCAAAATAGGTGCAATTTGGGCACCGTCACGCTGGGAACAGTATATAATTGTCGAAATCCGGATATGGTGTACAAATTTTTCACCTCATGTTTGCGGTATACCATCTTTTCCGCAAGTTTATTGTTTTCTGTTTGGTAATAAATTAATGATAAGATCTATTTTGTTACATCTTGTGATCCGTTTATTTGGCAATCGTCAATGGCAGTCAGCAGGGTTTAAGAACATCAGTTGTTCGACCTGCTTGTCAAATGCGTTTTGTTAAAATATACTTTCTCACTTTTTTGGTATTTTGGAAAATGTTGTTTGTGCTGTATTTAGACCCCTCTAACAAGAAATTTGTTTTGCATGCACATGTATACAAATTGCGGTTTTTATCCAACGCAATCATAGGTTTGAACGTTGTTTTCAATTTAGACTTATATATATAAGAACAATATATAATTATTAAGTACGTCCAGAGACATATAATACAATTGTATTATATGTCTCTGGTACGTCTGAACCAGTGACAACTCTGCGACAGATTTTTTCCATCGGATCACCAGTGATGGTGATACAAGGCTGAAAACACATTCTGTACACATAATTCGTCTAAATAACAGCCCAACAATGTTGGATCTGTAAATTTGCAGAAGCAAGTTTTTTTCTTCCCTTGCCGGGATTATATATCCTGCGTCACGTTATGTTTATTTATTTGTTTTAAATATTGAAAGTTTTTGAGCCGTTGCAATTGTTCTATTGTCATTTATATTGAGTTTTGAACATGTTTTCTAATGTAATTAAAGATATGTCGCACTTGCTTATCATAGCACACGCTTAAGTAAGTCGGCGTATTCCATTTTATATTAAACAGGTGCGACCATTGTAGTGACACAGTTTTTCCGCTTGATTGACTTTCATGCGTTACTTCCATTTCCGTTTTAGAATTATCACGTGGTACATAATACACAACTACGGCCATATTGGTTACTGCATTCGTGTTCAAGCTAATAAGAAAGTTAGAAAATAGCAAAGGTAAAGTTGCAGTGTACTGGTTTAGGCACACATGCATCCGTGGTACACATATTAACACCGAAATGAGGCATTTTTCACTCCGACAATGGCGTATTTTATTTGCAAATTCACATGAACGGTGACTGTCTGCTCAAATCGCGAGGATGGTAAAATGTGGAAAATGTTTCTTCATGTTGTAGTGTAGTTATTTTTAGAAACACGTATTACGGAACTTATTGTTAATTTCTCATATAATTACATATATTACATTGGACTTTTTGTCGACAACGCTCTGTAGACTAAGTTGCACCACATTTTTTTATTCTTAAGATACTCTCCCATACAAAAGTCAATATACATGCCATACTGTCAATTCGATCACCATATACAGTAAGCAGGGCAAACAAATCCCACATGTGATACAATACTAGCTATAAATTAGAAAGTCTCAAAGAAGTTGTCCTTAATCATCCTGAATTGCCACCATAATGACACAATTGAAATGTTTTTCAAGAAATGTGTCATAATTTGTCTAAAATTGAACACAGAAATGATACATGACACATCAATCTTTAAATTGCCAAGCCTTCAAACTTGTTCATTCTGTACATGATCTTCAAACTAGTGCTATCTCCCGGTAAAATTTGACCTCACAATGTGCCATGAGGTACCCCCCCCCCCCCCCCCCCCCGCAAATGACACCAGGGCAGTCCATTTATCAAATTGAAATTTCTAACTTATTAAAACAAACAAAGTACAGTGACAATAATTGTTAAGCAGTATGAATTACTAGGTTACTATTAGGACCTACACTTACTTACTTGCCTAAGCATGGATTTAAATTCAACCATGGAGGAACTTTCACCAGGACAAAACTGAGAGTGTCATGATCGAAAGTAATTCATTCCTCCATTTCATTGTAAGCAATAGTTAATAGACTGATCAGGGTTGTCATTTCAAGCAGAAAACTCTGTTATTCCTTGGTTATTGTTGTCACTGGCACCAACTTCTTTGAGATTATGAAGAATTATGTTAGAGCAGACTTTTTGCCTATTAAAATGATAAGTTTGTATTTGGACTGTACATGGAGGTGTGGAAATGCTATGCCTGACTCATACATTTGTCGATTTGAACAAGTAAATTTTTTTATCTAGGGTGCCAAGTAAAAAATAACACTTGATAAAATTCAATTTAATCCAAACTATAGAATTATTTTCACAGCTTATTAAGATGTATTACTTTATGTAAAAGATACTAATGATCAACACTTGAAAAACATTTATTTACGTCAAAACATCCATGTCCATGACGACAAGAATTAAAAAAACTTGAAATAGATCCATAACCACAATTTAAAAAAAACAAAACCCACATCTGGTACAAAATCATAAGCCTGTTATTTTCAAGGAGTTTTTCTTCCAAAGATTTTAGAATTGGTGATGTTTTTGTGCTTTATAATATGCAGTTGAATGTTTTTTCATATATTTGTAGGTTAAATAAAAATGGCAGATACATTGAACTTTGGTCCTGAGTGGTAAGTAACTTGTCATAATTTTCAGTTTTAAACATAAGTGGTGATGGACTATACATGGACTATATTCATATGATGAAGACATAATCTTTCAATCAGTTTAATTGAAGTCTGGAGCTGGCATGTCAGTTAACTGCTAGTAGTCTGTTGTTATTTATGTATTATTGTCATTTTGTTTATTTTCTTTGGTTACATCTTCTGACATCAGACTGGGACTTCTCTTGAACTGAATTTTAATGTGCGTATTGTTATGCGTTTACTTTTCTACATTGGCTAGAGGTATAGGGGGAGGGTTGAGATCTCATAAACATGTTTAACCCCGCCGCATTTTTGCGCCTGTCCCAAGTCAGGAGCCTCTAGCCTTTGTTAGTCTTGTATTATTTTTAATTTTAGTTTCTTGTGTACAATTTGGAGTTTAGTATGACGTTCATTATCACTGAACTAGTATATATATTTGTTTAGGGGCCAGCTGAAGGACGCCTCCGGGTGCGGGAATTTCTCGCTGCATTGAAGACCTGTTGGTGGCCTTCTGCTGTTGTCTGTTCTGTGGTCGGGTTGTTGTCTCTTTGACACATTCCCCATTTCCATTCTCAATTTTATTTCATGTATTAGCAGGAAATGACAAGCCAAAATCATTTTGGAAAGCTGTTTTTATAACAAATACATGTACTTTTAATAAAACCTTTTGATTAAAATAGACATGATACATGTAGCTAGGCAAAATTAATAAAATTCTCCTATTTTCTCTCTCTCCAGAAAACATAATTTGATAGTATGATTGTACATGTTTAATAAACTGGCCAATTTTAAGTGACCATATTGACAACAGATTGCAATTGCTACCTTTAATCTAAGCGTAGAACTATATGTTTAGCATGCATGTACATCAATGAGACAGCAACCCATTGACAAAAAAGATGTACATATAATGGTAGCATGGTATGGTGAAATACCAACTTTTATTAAGATAAGTAAACTTACATTTTTGGGCAAGTTTTGGTAGGAACAATGACATTTGAGGCCACCCTTAAGAAATTCTTTGTTTAATGTTGCCTACCTATGCCTTGTAGGGTTGGGTAATCAGGTACAGATTTTTTTTTGGCAAACAACGTAAGTTACATGTTTTAAACGAGAAAACGACATTAGAGCACAAACGAAATTTAAATAAAAAAAAATTGAAATAATTTGTGTCAAGATTTTTCAGTTTGCAAAATCAAACAATCTTCATATTATTTTTGGCCTTATGCTTGAAGGAATACAATAGCATACACTGTCCATATTATTGTTAGAAGCTTGTCTTTTGGTCAAGTTAAAAATAACTGTAAAGGGAAGACACACCATGAAAAATTGATCATGTATTGAAGATTTTTATGCCCCTGCAGTAGCGGAGGGGGCATTAAGTTTTACCCTTGTCCGTCTGTACGTCCAAAATTGGTTTCCGTTCTCTAACTTTAGTTTGCCTCAACCAAATGTTATGAAACTTATACACAATTCTAATTACCACAAAACACAGATCAAGTTCAAATTTTGGTGGCGTCACTTTTGCTGTTCTAGAGTTATGCCCCTCTACAAATGGAAAAATTGCTGAATTTTTCGTTTCCGTTCTCTAACTTTAGTTTGCCTCAACCAAATGTTATGAAACGTATACACAATGCTTATTACCACAAAACTCAGATCAAGTACAAATTTGGGGTAGCGTCACTTTTACAGTTCTTGAGTTATATCCCTTTATAACATTATATGCAAGTGGGGGCATCATCTGTGTCCCATGGACACTTTCCTCATTTATTTTTTTTTGGGGGGGGGGGGGGTGCATTTTGTGAAGTGTCCACTATTTAATATCTTACAGATATGCAATAGATGCAAATTAGGAGTTGTGGTATGATTGTCAATGAGATAACTATCGTCCAGAGTTCAAATAAAGAAGATATAAGGCTAGGGAAAACTAATTGTTGGATTCCCCATACATTGGAAAATTTTCAAGGCCCTGCAGGCAGGTTTTTTTGTTTATCAAATATTGTTGCTATAGACTGTGTAGAACAAATAGTTATCTGCTTGACAACTGGTATTAAACTTAGATGACTTTAACCCTTTCACCGATAGCTGCCCAGACAGAAGCTACTCTGAGACGATGGCTTCCCTGGCTACTATTACTCAAGTGGGAGATCTTCATAATAAATGTCAATAAAAACTTGTCTGTAGTTATTTGTGTCTTTATTTCATTCACCAACACCATGTTCACAGTTTTGTTCATGTTTTGATAATTTTTTCTTCATAAAATATTCAAATTTTCAAATTTTCGGCATTATCTAGGTGAAATTCTCAAAATTCTGCTCTTTGACCCAAAATCGTAATTTTTTAACCCAAAACGGCAAAATTTTGAAAAGTTTAATGAGGCTGTACAAATTCCTTACACTGAACGATGTCCATACCAAGTGTTTTGTACATTAAACAATATTTTATGTCAAAAAAGTATACTAGTTTGGCTTCAATTCTTCCATATTCTTTCAAAAAAATGTTCGCTCATTTCAAATTCTCGTAAATTCCGTAAATTTCCTCTGATTTTGACACGGTTTTCAACAAACGGAAGCGCCATGTTTACACTTTCATCCGGGTATTCAACAAAGAAAGATAACTCGTGTTTGCACTGTTTTGAGCGGGAAATATAAAAGAGGTATTGCGATCCCGGTAAAACGGGACTCATCGTCAGCTGTCTGAACCGTGAATCCCGGTAAACCGGGACTCATCGGCGAAAGGGTTAATAACATAAAGAGCTTGTGTCAATGTATTCAATCTTAATAAAATATTTCACATGGTGCCAAGGTAGCCATTTTGGGGGATATGAACAACAGGGGAGGGAAATGCTTTAAATCATTGTTATCTTTCTGATCAGTTAAGTGCTTCTGCAACCTAGAAACCAAGGCAGGAAAAAGTTACCTGGACATTGTTATTCTTCTTAACAACAAAACTGAAAGATATATGAAAAAATATTTAATAAAAATTGCTGGATTGGAACAAGACAGAGTTTTTTTTTTTCTTCGTTCAGTCCCTGGCCTAAGCAATAATAGGTGACAGTACAGCCTTAAACAATAAGAAAAACCCATACTGTATAGTGTACAAATTGTATAGTCATTTATAAAAGACCACAACATGAAAAATGTGAAACAATTTAAACAAGAAAACTAATGGCCTAATTGTTAATTTTAAACCTTTCCTTCATGCAGGCTCAGAGCCCTGTCAGATGGAAATAATGTTGGAACGCCGCCCCCTTCGCCAGGAATAGTTGGCAAGTACAAGCTAGCAGATTACCGTTATGGCAAAGAAGAAATGCTGGCACTCAACAATCCAAACCAAACAGAGCTTTCAGAGGAAGTAAAGAAATTTACATATATATACGTTGAAAAGGCACAGGAGCCAATCACCATGCAGTCTCTATCCGAAGAGGAACAGGTACATATTTTTAAAGTAGCATAATTTAAATTTCATAGCTTATTTGTATACGTTTTCATGGCTTTAGAAAAAAATGGAATTTTAGGATATTTAAGGTTTGAAAAGTTTATTTCACAATGTGACCAACACTCATCATATTTGGCTATGGCGTGTCTAAAGTTAAACAATATCATCGGAATAAGTCATTTAAATCTTATGATCAAAATAAAATCCGGTGAAGAATGATGATGAATGGACTTTTGTAGATAAAAATCTAGATTTATCTTTGAAGTCGCCATGGGCTCATATTTGTTAGAACCAGATTTGATTACAATTTCTATTCAAATTAGTAGTTTTTCTCTTGTTTGTTGCCGCAAATGTACATTGTATAATACTGTCACAGAAATAAAGGACACACTTTTACTTGGTATTTTAGTAGTTTTCTTCCCGAAATTTGAAGGGGAAAAATCCAGATATAATTCAAGTGGAAAACCCAGTTGTGACCAGTTTTACTTTGGAGAAAATATTTCAATTTTATACTTATATACTGGTGATTCATTGTTATACGTAGTATTACAGCCGATTTTAATGAGTGTGTAGCTAAAGGTAATATCTTTGGTTAGCTTGCTTGCTAGCTGAACCGTGAAGTCATTGTTAGGTAAAGTATACTTCCCTCTGTTCGAAGTAGCCTAGTCCTATAGACAGATAGATTGGTTACCAGTCGGACTAGCCTACTCTTAAAGGAGGATTGTTTAACCTAACCTAACAATGAATTCACGGTTCAGCTAGCAAGCAAGCTAACCAAATATATTACCTTTGCCTACACACTCATTGAAATCGGCTGTAATTTTTGTGGATTTTGTGGGTATACATTGTAGATAAACCATGATTATTTTATTTTCAAAAAGGTAAACGTTTTTGCATACAGACCTTGGCAAAGGCAAGAAATCAAATATCTACAAAGTATGATTTTTCCTGAGTCCATGAAAATTGGTACATGTATCCACAAAATAAATGAATCCATAGTAGCCAGTCTTCATGATTAGCCACAGGCCCAGCAGGCCAAGTGTGTAAAATTGCTTTCGGGCCTGTAAAAATCATCTCTACAGGCCAACAGAATCAGCTAAAATTTTCCATAAAATTAAGCTCCAGCTTGTTGATTTAAAATTTTATCGTGAAGACTGAGTAGCTGGCACATATTTCTGGTAACATTATTTTGTCACTTTTGTTTACTTCAGTTAGTAAAAAATTTTAACAAATTCAATAATTATGCTTCTTTCTTAAAGCCTTTTTTCTGAAATTAAGTTTATTTCTCCATTTTCAGCGGTTAATGTCTCAGTCTGTTAACAGCACAGCAGTACTTAGAATGTTTGGACGAGGGGGTCCTCCTGGAGTGAGGGGTGGAAGAGGTGGTATAGAGAGAGGCAGAGGGAGAGGTAACTTCTATATAATGAAATACTGAAACTCAGAAATTATTGCAATTTTCACATGACCAGCCATAATTTTGGATTAGTTATTGCGTTTTCAGGAAAAGTTTATCTCTAAATTATTAAATATGTTACAAATGAGCTATAATGCCATTGTTATTTGGATTGTTGTTAAGGTAAACATTATTACATTTTTCTCAAATGACGAAAACTGGAAATACTTTCAATGTATAGCATTTGTTGTCATGTGTGAAAGTCTTATTGATGGTGCATGTTATATTTGAATCACTTTTTAAAAAATTGCTATTTTATTAGAAATTGTTATAGGCTAAAGAACTTCTGGCTTTTTAGAATTTATTATTTGGATGAGAATTTTGTATTATTTTTAATGTCACAGAATGCAAGACATATATGTATGCTACATTGGAGAAAACATATGTCATTGGATGTCAGAGTTAGCTCTATTTATAAAGCTTCATATTTCAGAAAAAACATAAAGATTTTGTGATAAGGTCTATTTCTAGTACTTAATGTATCAGGTCAACTATTAGGGAGTTAAAATGAATGTAATATGAACCTTTCTATCATTGTCCTCATTTTAATAGATCATTGTTCATGTACTGTTTTTGTTTTACCTGTATTACCCTTAGAATTTCAATGCGAAATCAGGGTTCACACTAAGGCGAGTCCATGAGTCTTGGACTCATCATTTTCAAAACTTGTGAGTCCAAAGATGCATCAAAATTGTAAAATGTTGTATCAACTGAGCACATATGTCATCATTTTATAACAAAAGTTAAAAAATAATCTAACTTTGATGTCATTTCCTTGCTCTATTTTGTCATGGAGACTGAAATTATATCATATATCAATAAAATTTTATCTTCTCACTGCTGGACTCGCCATGTCCAAAATTGACGAGTCCCTGGACTCGCCTTCAAAAATCTTTAGTGAGAACCCTGGCGAAATTCAATACACTGGTGAGACATTTCAGCTTGTGCACTCTTGTTGATTTTTATCAATTATATATATATGTTTTAAGCTCTACAATTTTGTTGTTTATTTGTAGGTCGAGGACGAGGTGAAGGTGGTTTTCTACAGAGAGGTATGTCAGCAGAGGAGGGAGGGGGATTTGGCAGACCTCCTAGTCACTCAAGATCAGATGGTTGGGAAGAAGTGTAGGTCTTACTTTGATGCATGTTTCATTTTGCTCATAAAATATATACCTAGAAAAAAAACAATTAAAAATTTGCTGACTTTAAACCTCAACTTGAGGAATATTTTTTTTTTAATTTATTCAAGTCTCTGGACTAAAAATGCAATTTCTTTTTCCGGTTATATTATGGGACTCAAAATATCATTTTGGAATGGAGAATTTCCAAAGCAAAATGAGGCCCCTTTCTAAACTGAGATGTTTTTAGATGTGAAATTTTTTTTTCGTCAGTGTTAAATATTACCTTGTGCAGAGAGTAAACTCCCTTATATTGGAAGTCTCATTGAAAAAAGATTTTGATTTCCTCAAACATGAAAGGCCAATTAAAATTAATTGACAGATTTTCATCCCTGCCCACCCCTCTGAAATCGTCCCACCCCGATTTTTTTTTTTATTTTTAAAAATTACGATTTCCGGATTTTGTTCATTTGCGTTACCGGTAAGTGTCGATAATTTCGTTTCATTCAAATCTTCCTGTTTCAAATTTCGGTTTTTGTATTTCTTCGAGTGATATAAGTCTGGGACTATTATACTAACTATATAGTATAATAGTCCCAGTATAAGTCGACATATTCTTCTGCTCAATGATAACAACATTATCTTCTGAGAATATAGATTGATTGCTAGAAGGGCATGACATATTAGGGTTACGAGCAAGAATGCTAATCGCGGTATGTCACAAATTTCAGTGATTAGAAAACCGTTGATTTTTTTATTTATATAATAACTTTGTGTCAAGAAATTTGAACTGTGAATGATATCCAAAGAGCAAGAATTGTTGAACACATTGGTACAAAAACATGACTGGAATAAAGTAATTGACACAAGCACGAACTTGTGCGATTTATGACCGTATATTGAGTACAAAGAGTTGGCCAACATACAAAATGTATTATAGCAAGCCCTTAGATTTACCCCAAGGCTGTTGTTTTTGTTGACAAACAGTAAACACCCTCTGTCCCAGTCCCCTCAATAGAGAATTAAACAACTTCTTTTTGGTTAAGTTCATGTTTTACATTGTGATTTTATTTGTACCTTGCATAAGAATCTGAAAAGCATCAACCCTAGTATTTTCAACACAGTTTGAGTTTTTATTTCACTCTGTACTCATAATATTTGTGTTGCATACCAATGTATATGCTTCATTTTATGGGCACTATATTTCATAGCTTAGAAAGCAAAATGAATTTGATCTAGGTAATCTAAAAGAGAACATTTCTACACTTTTTTGCTATTTACTAAAAATAGGTTTCTAAAGCGGCATGCAATTACATGTAGAACAGTGGTCGCCAATCAGAAATATTTAAGAATTTGAAAAATAATGTAGAATTCCTTATATATAAATTATATAAGCTTTTGATTACCCTTGTATATGAACAACACGTCACAAAAGGGTTTAGGAGGAAATAAAAATTAAAAAATAAAATCCACCCACCCACCCCATTTTTTTTCGAAAATCTGGATGAAAATCTAATTTTAGTTGGCCTAAAATGAAAGCAATGAACAAAATAGAGAAAGTTCACTTGATTTAAGAAGAATTAGCTAATTTGATGTAATGAACCAAGTGTTAAACAAACTAGCTGATTTTTGTGAGGTTTATTTTTTATGAACACAATCCAAAAGAATGAATCAATTACAAGGAAATTTAATTGAATTTTTATGCCCCCACCGTCACCAGAGGGGGCATTATGTGTTACCCTTGTCTGTTCGTACATACATCCAAAAATTGGTTTCCGTTCTTTAACTTTAGGTTTGCCTCAGTCAAATGTTATGAAACTTATAAACTTTGCTTATTACCACAATAACAGATCAAGTTCGAATTTGGGTGGCGTCACTTTTACCGTTCTCGAGTTATGTCCAATGACACATTCTCCATTTATTTAACTGTGTGAAATTTAACTCGTAAGAATCAATATTTTGTTTCCTTAATGTAAAAAAAAAACAGCAAATATATATATATACTGATGTTTTATTTTAACACAATATATGCATTTATAAGTATATTTTTGCAGAGGTGCAAAGAGAAACTACCAGACACGGTTTGATGAAGCAGGAGGACCACAGAGACAGTTTCACAGATCATTAAGTAACGAAAATTGGAGGGACCGGGGTGGGGAGGATGAGGATGATGATGGTGACTGGAGAAAAGCAGGGTCTAAATGGAGTAAGTAAAATAAATTGGTGGACCGTTACCCTAATTCAGTTAAAATTCCCTTTTATTTTGATTTTTCAAAGTGAAAATTATTGTAAGTATGGCAGTTTAATTGAAATTTCACTTGTTTGGTTAAAATGCACATTTAAATTATCAAAAATCACACTGTTTTGTATAGTCCACCAGCTTCATGAAGAGTGATAGAGTAAATGCTGGTAAAATAAAGGTATTTGCTGGATATTTGTAATTATATATAGGAGTTTGGAAAATTTTTTATTGAGGAAATTTTTTACAAGGGAAAAACAAACTTCAAACAAAGTATCATATTCATTGTTTATTGATATTGATAAAGGGAAGTAAAAACATGTCCGGATTATTTTTAAAAAATGAGCACTTGACTGTTTTTGAGTGTTGAAGTGTAATGTGATAGTTAAACTAGAAAATGAATCAGAATTTCAATTTTAATCTTATATTATATGTTTCCTATTGACTTGCAAAAAATTTAAAAAAATCGAAATTTAACATAAATCATCATATCAATTATCTTGAAATTAGAATTTTTCCTTATTCCATCAAAATTGGTACCCGTGAATAAACATATATACATTCTATCAGTGTATTGAGTGTGAAACAATATTTTACCTCTCTTTTAAGTTAAATTTTACAGTAGTGAGTGGTCATATATGGTATCAATAAGATACATAACTTGATTCTGATTCTGCAATGAGTTTTAAAAACATGTAGGCAAACTCTATCTTTTTTCAGTGATCTGCAAAAATTGTGTTCTTTCTATATGACTATATTAGGCATTGTAGCCTTTTTTCGTGACCTCACAATAGCAAAATCAGACAAAATCTAGGAAACATTATTTGACCAATAAAGTACTGAAATCAATGGAACCACAAGTTAAAAGTACTGAAATCAATGGAACCACAAGTTTAAAGTACTGAAATCAGTGGAACCACAAGTTTAAAGTACTGAAATGAATGGAACCACAAGTTTAAAGTGCTGAAGTCAATGTTTAATCACAAGTTTAAAGTACCGAAATCAATGGAACCACAAGTTTAAAGTACTGAAATCAATGTATAATTACAAGTTTAAAGTACCGAAATCAATGGAACCACAAGTTTAAAGTACTGAAATCAATGGAACCACAAGTTTAAAGTACTGAAATCAATGGAACCACAAGTTTAAAGTACTGAAATCAGTGGAACCACAAGTTTAAAGTACTGAATTCAATGGAACCACAAGTTTAAAGTACTGAAATAAATGTTTAATCACAAGTTTAAAGTACTGAAATCAATGGAACCACAAGTTTAAAGTACTGAAATCAATGGAACCACAAGTTTAAAGTACTGAAATCAATGGGACCACAATTTCATTATAAAAAAAAAATGAAAGAATAATTCATAAAAGTATTAAAGAAAAATGAATCCACAGTAGATTTTTTAATTTATTTACAGATACAAGAGGTAATTGGAGAGAACCAATCAACCGAGGAGAAAGGGGAGGGTTTGATGATAGACAGCAGCCAAATGGTATACCGAGGGCAGGCTTTGATAAAGGAAGACAATACCAAAGAAATCGTATCAGTGAATCATGGGATGAAGATGGTAAATTACATTGGAAATTGAAATGAAAATGTTTAGGACTGTTCCAAAATTAATTGAGTGGGGATAGATGGGAGGTACTCAAATTAATTAGATATGGGTGATTACATTTTCCTCAGAATTTTAAGTAAAATGTCAATTTTATTTTATAGGTGGTAAGGTCTTAAAAAAGTGCCTCCCATGCCCCCCTCCCTCATATGTTATGGCATAAAGTGCTAGGCCAGCTGTTTATAACTAATCTGAACTTGACATTCAAAGTTGATTATTATGGACAATATTTCATCCTCCCCCAACCCAAAGAAATGAAAGATGGAATATTTTATGTTAAAATAATGTAAAATTTGAACTAAACTGCAAAGTTTCTTTTTTATAAATAGTTGACTAAATGTGTATTATGGCTTTATTCAAGTACAGTAACTCAAGTGAGACACACAAGTGTAGTAAGTGTCATCATTATTTGTATTGTGAAGTAAATACTCCTCAATGTAAAAAAGGAAGATGTGTTATAATTTCCTATGAGGCAACTATCCACTAAAAGACCAAAGGACAATGTCAACAACTACAGCTCATCTAACAACCTTAAACAATGGGCACTGTTTTACTTTTTGTAACATCTCAGCTGTATTGCATTTATAAGAAAATTTGTTTAAATTGAAATTCAGAAGTGTTATGCAAAATAATGCCCTTAATATAAAAATGGGGAGATGTGGTGTGATTGCCAATGACACAACTATCAACCAGTGTTAAAACAACGTGGTAGTAAGTAATTATAGGCCATGTATGGCCTTCAACAATGAGAATTACTCATGCCGTATTGTGGGCTATGCAGTATATTTCTTGCATAGTGTTCTTTAAAAGCATACTGAAGTTAATTCTGGAGCCCTATCGTACCCTTTGAAAAATTACAGCTCTTTTCATAATGCTAGCAAGACAAAGGTTTGTTTGGCTTGCTTGCTTTGTTTGTATCAATGTTTGCTCAAGTATTGTAATTAAGATTGACATCTGCAAACAATATAAGTAGGCGGTGTTAAAACTGTGTAAAGGTAAATTTGATTATTTGATAATGTCCAATCAAATTTAAATATAATGTATACAAGTTTAAATCCACCTTTTTATGTTGTTTTCATATGTCAATCTTAATTACAATGCTTGAGCAAACATTAATACAAACAAAGCAAGCAAGCCAAACAAACCTTTGCCTTGATGGCATAATGAAAAGAGCTGTAATCAAAATTTCTATTTTTAGATAACATGCCAGAATGGAGTATGCCTGACACTGAAGGAGATGATGTAGGAACATTTGATTCAAGTGGTGCTTTTGTATCTACAAAGGTATGTGTAATGTTTTGACCAAAAATTAGATTGGTTGATTGATTGTTGGTTGCTTAACATCCAGTGGCAAATATTTCATGCTGCCAAAAATCAGTATTAATTAATATATAAATAAGGAGATTTGGTATGATTGTCAGTTAGACAACTATCTACCAGAGTTCAAATGACATTGATATAAGCAATTATAGGCCACTATATGGCCTTCAACAATGAGAAAAACCCATACCGTAAGGTCGGCTGTAAAAGGTCCTGACATGAAAAATATGAAACAGATCAAAAACTTACTTCAAATTTATAACTACAAGAAGCTAAAAACAAATATGACAGACATGAACCTACTTCTACCACTGGAATACAGGCTTCTGACTTGGGACAGGCAATTATAGAATGTGGCATACTTCTACCACTGGAATACAGGCTTCTGACTTGGGACAGGCACTTATAGAATGTGGCATACTTCTACCACTGGAATACAGGCTTCTGACTTGGGACATGAACTTATAGGATGTGGCATACTTCTACCACTGGAATACAGGCTTCTGACTTGGGACAGGCACTTATAGAATATGTCATACTTCTACCACTGGAATACAGGCTTCTGACTTGGGACAGGCACTTATAGAATGTGGCATACTTCTACCACTGGAATACAGGCTTCTAACTTGGGACAGGCACTTATAGAATGTGGCATACTTCTACCACTGGAATACAGGCTCCTGACTTGGGACAGGCACTTATAGAATGTGGCATAACATACTGCCATGACATGCATTACTTAACATTAATGTTCAAAGGTATATGCAGAGACAAGACAGTATTGTAAATAAAGAGTTATGCAACTATTTTTCCATGAATCAAACAAGATTGACAAATTTTTTATTAATACTTGCACCCTACAATAAGTTCACAACAGAAAATATGTAGAAAAAACTTAATGGAACCACTAAATAAATTGAAACAAAAGAAGAGACAGGTTTATCTTAAAAGTTTTAGAGTTGTTACTTTTAAAAGTCCAGATTTGCCCAGTTTCTGTATCTCTGTGTATAACTTTTGTTCACAGTATGGGCCTTTAAAAGATGGAACATTAAAATCCTCAATATGTTTATTTATATTCTTGTACAAAACAACTATATGAACAGTGAAATGATCGCGTTTGGGAAATTTTGCAACTAAAGCTGACTGTATAATAGCAAAATTAGACACACATAAAAAAATTTAAAGATGTATGATATATTAATGGTTTTACAATAGAATTTCTTATTTTTTTTTTGAAGAAAAAAATATTACCCTGTAAACATGTACCATTTTAAACCACATATTGTAAATTCTTTTATTATCCTGGATACCTTTTTTGTCGAGCCTGCGACTTTTGTCGCAAAAGCGAGACACAGCGATCCTACATTCTGTCGTTGTCGGCTGCTTCTACAAATATTCACTCAGTGGTTAAAGTTTTTGAAATTTTAATAACTTTCTTAAACTATCCTGGATTTCTACCAAACTTGGACAGAAGCTTGTTTAAGATCATAAGATAGTATCTAGAAGTAAATTTTGTAAAAAAAAATTCCTGTTTATCCGTATTTTACTTATAAATGGACTTAGTTTTTCTGCCAGTTAACATTTCATTCACTCTGTGGTTAAAAGTTTTAAAAATTTTAATAACTTTCTTAAACTATCCTGGATTTGTACCAAACTTAGACAGAAGCTTGTTTATGATTAAAAGCTAGTATCTAGAAGGAAATTTTGTAAATATTTATTTCCTGTTTTTCCATATATTACTTATAAATGGACTTAGTTTTTCTTCCAGTTAACATTACATACAGTCTGCAGTTAAAGTTTTTAAAACATTTATTAGATTCATAAACCATCCTGGATTTTTACCAAACTTGGACAGAAGCAATGTAAAAATTATCTTCTTTATCATTTGTTCATTCAATAAATTTATGTTTCAACTCTTTTATAAATCTATAGATTTGATTGCATACTGTATTCATTTTTTACAAGCATAACTTTTTTCATACATTTCAAACGTTTTATTAGTCCCCTACCGTCGAAGTGGACTATAGGTTTGAACTCCGTCCGTCCGTCCATCTGTCTGTCTGTCCATCCGTCAGTCCGACAAATCAGTTTTCCACACTTTTTTTCTTCATGCTTGAAGATATTGATTTGGTATTTGGGGTTTTGTTTTATCATGACAGGTTACAGATCAAGTTCGAATTTTGTTCTGGTCTGATGATTTTGTGCGGAGTTATGGGCCTTTGACTCAGAAAATTCACTAAAATAATCAGTTTTCCCCACTTTTGTTTTGTCATTCTTGAAGATATTAATATGATAATTGGTATATAGTTTTATCATGACAAGTTACAGTTTGAGTTTGTTTTTTGGTCCAGTCTGATGATTTTGTGCAGAGTTATGGTCCTTAGACTTAGAAAATTCACTCAAATAATCAGTTTTTCACTTTTTTTTGTCATGCTTGAAGATATTGACTTGATATTTGTTATATATACACCATGACAAGTTATAGATCAAGTTAGAATTTTGTTCCAATATAATGAATTTTCAAGCGGTTGGGGACTATGTATTGCCATGCAATACTCACAGAATGCTTGTTTCATTAACTGTAAATCTATTATTTGCATTCCGCTATCACACTGAAAACATAGACAACAGCAAAATCAGGCAAGACAGAACCCATACAAATTTTTTTTGTGGATTGAGGAAAATGTGTATTTACATGGATATTTGATTTTATGGTTTTGTCAAAGTCAGCATACAACCTCATCAAAAAAATTATAATTCGTTGAACATTATAATTCGTGGTTCACCTGTACTCACAAAATCCATGGAAATTGGTATCCAACGAATAATAATGAATCCACAGTATTTAGTAAAGATCCTATGTTGTTTGCTTAAGGTGGTACCAAACACCTTGACTAAAATTAATTTGGCTCGTTTAATTTTCATAAAATTTTGACATAATATTTTACTTTGACCCTTTGAAAAAAATATAAAAATTTCAAAAAATTTGAACCACACACTTTATAGAAAAAATTTCATTGGATATATAGCAGTTTGACAAACACTTAGTTTTGTTGAGCCTGCGACTTTTGTCGCAGAAAGCTCGACAGGGATAGTGATCCGGCGGCGGCGTTAGCTAACTTATTAAAAGCTTTATATTTTAGAAGGTGGAAGGTCTGGATGCTTCATACTTTGTATATGGATGCCTCATGTTACGAAGTTTCCGTCAGTCACATGTCCAATGTCCTTGACCTCATTTTCATGGTTCAGTGACTACTGGAAAAAAAAGTTAAGATTTTTTGTAATGTTAAATTCTCTCTTATTATAAGTAATAGGATAACTATATTTGGTATGTGTGTACCTTGCAAGGTCCTCATGCCCGTCGGACAGTTTTCACTTGACCTCAACCTCATTTCATGGATCAGTGAACAAGGTTAAGTTTTGGTGGTCAAGTCCATATCTCAGATACTATAAGCAATAGGTCTAGTATATTCGGTGTATGGAAGGACTGTAAGGTGTACATGTCCAACTGGCAGGTGTCATCTGACCTTGACCTCATTTTCATGGTTCAGTGGTTATAGTTAAGTTTTTGTGTTTTGGTCTGTTTTTTTTATACTGTATGCAATAGGTCTACTATATTTGGTGTATGGAATGATTGTAAGGTGTACATGTCTAGCTGGCAGGTGTCTTCTGACCTTGACCTCATTTTCATGGTTCAGTGGTCAAAGTTAAGTTTTTGAGTTTTGATCTTTTTTTCTAATACTATATGCAATAGGTCAACTATATTTGATGTATGGAAATATTTTATGATCTATATGTCAGTCACGCAGGTTTTATTTGACCTTGACCTCATTTTCAAGGTTCATTGCTCAGTGTTAAGTTTTTGTGTTTTTGTCTGTTTTTCTTAAACTATAAGCAATAGGTCAACTATATTTGTTGTATGGAAAAATTGTTAGCTGTACATGCCTGCCTAGCATGGTTCATCTGACCTTGACCTTATTTTCATGGTTCATTGGTCAATGTTTAGTTTACTTGGTTAATGTACAGTTTATGTGACAGTTGTAATAAAGCTTTATATTTAGGACTATCAACATAATATCAATGATTAGTAAAGAAGGCGAGACATTTCAGCGTGTGCACTCTTGTGATCATTGAGAAGCTTAAGATTTCCTTTACAATAGAACGTGATTAAAACGCTCAGCTGATTTTTACAGAGTTATCTCCCTGTAGTGTTATGTACCATCTTAAACACTATTCCTTTGCCATTATTTCATGTTGACTTGCATTAACATTACAGATTTTAAAAATATTATTTTTTTTTTTCATGAACTGATAAAATCATTTTAAACAAAACATGCCTAAAAAGTTGGGTGATGTAATCCTTCATGATTAATGCAGTTTGATTATTTGAAAGGCTTGAAATGATAGGCAGAAATTAAGGTGTGGCATATGTTAAAAATGAAGAAAAGTTCTTCTTCACATTTTCTTGCATGGATTGGATAACAATCTGTAGATTGGTAAATACTAATTTTTTAAATATTTTATTCTATTTCTTTATGCAAATTGTTTTGTAATAAACTTTCTTACAAAAGTTTTTGATTAACATTATTTGTTTGTTGCAGAAAAAACCTGGTGAAAATCATGAAAGGAAAGAACCCCATACAGAAACCAGTGAAAAGAAAGACAATGTTAAAAATAAAACACCTGACAAACAGAAAGTAGAGACAAAAGAAATGGACAAAGTGAAAAGACCTCCACCAAATCTTGAAAACAGACAAAATAAAAGTGAAAATGCTTCTAAAAGAAAATTGGAACCCAGTGAAATGAAGACAGTGACTTCAGAACCGTCAGGTCAAAGTTCAAAACCTGTAAATAGTAGTCGGAAGGAAAATAATAATGAGGTGAAAGTGTCTAAGGAAAATAATAGTGCTCAAAATGATTTTTCAAAGAGTGAAGCGACGGTGAAAAACGAAGAGACTAATGTAAGTTTGAAGAAGGAAAAAGTCGAGGCAGAGACATTAGCCCGGCTGCAGGCAGCTGCCGAAAATGTGGTGTTGTCAGCCATGACGGCAGAGGTACAAATAGGTTACTTCTCTTTTTTGCAGAGTTATTTTCCTTATGCAGGATGTCTGAAATTACAATGTATATGAAATTTTTTTACAAATTTTAAAATAATCCGAAAAATACAAATTGAATTCTGATACATTTACACAAGAGAGAGAGAACTTTTGGGAAATTGAGTTTTAAAACAATGTAGCATTTAAGCTGTACTGTATTAGGAATATCTGTTGTAAGAGGAAATATATAGCAAAACAGGGAAGTAACCACTTAATCTTCTGTTTGTTGTGTGAGTTATCTACTCTTAGGCTGTTCTATTTAACATTTCCTGAATCTGTAAATGTTAGGGCTGTTCCATTAAAACGTACATGGAACCCAGGGAAGGCACTTTAACTATTGGTTGGTGCAAAAATATCTTTGTCCAGCAAAAATGTTGGTGAAATTCTACAATTTTCTCTAGGTGCTTAGACACTTTCAAAGTGCCTTTCATAAGTCTATGGGTACCATGAAGGTTTAAATGGAACAGTCCTTTGAAATTTTGACTTGGTATATTGAAGTTAACTGCACTTTAAAATTTTGTAGCTGACTATAGACAATGATAGGAATACGTACATGTAGCTGCCTTCATTTTATGAGTAAAACAGTCCTAATGTAAAATTAAAGCTGTTCATCTACCCAAATGAGGAGTAAGTTCAAAATGTAACACATGCTGCAGGCAACAATATCATCCTAAGCCTTACAGTCATAGACACTAAATTTTACAAAAAATATGAGTCGTGTTCATGATGTTAGTTCTTGGACTGAAATTTTTATTTCAAAGAAGCAAAATGTCTACCATGTAGTGAAGAAGATTAATAAAGAAACTAAAGAAGGCTAGTGGCCAAAACGTCTGAAAAAATGGTTTATTCACTACAATAAATCAAATATGACTTAAATATTTTTTTAAATATTTTATAAATTGTTAATCTGACGACAGTCAAGTAGTTTTTCCTCCTCTCTGTCCGTTATTTGTAGTAAGATGATGTTGATGTGTGAATCTACATGATGTTGCAATTTTTACCATATTCATTGAGCAAGTTAATGATCTGTTCGTCCATATAGTGGACCAAATGTGATTCAGTATCTTGTGAGATATCGTATTAAAGACCTAGTAGAGTTGATAGAGGATTTCCCACTATTGATTATATAAAGAAATAATTTAATTTTGGATGTAACACGTCTTCCAATTGGCTGACGTTGTTTTGTTTATCAGCACATAGACATAATTTTGTCATGTGACCTTGACGTCATCAACGTTTTTTCATGATTTACTCTGGTTTAAAATGGAATTAAGAATTAAATTATAAGAAATGACTGTAATATTTTTTCTGTCTATTCGAAATAACATAAAAAATGAGGTGCACACTTTAAAATAACCCGCTATGCGGGTTATTCAGTGTGCACCACATTTTTGATGTTATTTCTTCATAGACAGAAAAAATATTACAGTCATTCCTTAAATAGTCTTTCCAATTCGTACAATGGTCGCAATTTCAACCAAGTTTTAACATTCATGACATTTGATAAAAATATAGTTGTATTTAAACTTTGCCATGTAGTATCACGTCTAAATGACTAATTTTGTGTGAACTTGTGTTGGTGGGTGACTGTCTCATCGACATTTACCCACATGTCCTTTTGTCTATATTTAGGATGATGAGAAAGAGAAAATGGTTCCTCGACCAGCCAAAGATTCAACAGCATTACCTTCAGATCATGAAGATGCACTTAAATGGTTTTATAAAGATCCTCAGGGAGATATGCAAGGTATTGTTTTCTTCTGAAAATTCTAAATGCAGCACCATAATCGGCTGTGTACAATACGCATTGATACATTGTCAGCACACACTATTCTTTATGGGAATTCAGGGGAGAAAATTTTTTTTCACTTATTGTCACTTGTTGAAAACGTCGGGGAAAAATCAAGTTATTTCATATTGTGTGTTATAGTTTGCCGTATTTTCATGTGGAATCATGAATTCCCTCATCAAGTAGAAGTTAAAAATATTTGTAAATGATTCTAGAACACTTCACAAGTGAAGATAAGCCAAAAACCCAACAGAAAAAATTATAGGTAGAACTACTGGACTGTCAGATAAAATCGGGCTATTTTACCATGTCTATGAGAGTTCCTCTCAAAGGGTCTTTAGATAACCTGTTTTAAGTCAAAAGTTATTGCCCCCTACTATTATATCACATAGAAAAAGTTTGATTTTGAGGGGAAAATAAATGCCCTCTTTTATACTGTGGGTTCAACTATTTTTGCAAAGTGAGGAAAAATGGTATTTTTCTTGGATATCTGATTTCAAGGATTTGCCAAAGTCTATACAAGCCTATTGAAAATGTGTGCTTTGTTGATCGTTTAGATTTCAGGTTTTTCTATACCAATGAAATCCATGAAAAATTGGTTTCCGATGAATAATTAGGAATCCATATTTATACTATTTTTAGGATATAAAAATATTGACAAATTTGTTGATATTTCTTAAGAAATTTTTAGGACTCCTTAATACATGTAATAAGCTTTTGAAAATTGAAAATTGAAGATTGTATGTGATATTTCCTATTTCTAGGTCCTTTTACACCAAATGAAATGGCTGAATGGTTTAGTGCTGGATATTTTACCATGAATTTACAAGTGAAAAGAGGCATTGATGAAAAAATATCTCCTTTAGGTAAATATGAAAATGAAAAGATGCAAGATTAGTGACTATGGTACAATTTGATTTAAAAAAAAAACATAAAATTTTAAAAAGTGTGAAAAAATAGAGTCTACAAGAGTAAATCACCTTTTTGCGGTCGTAAATTGGTATGACGTTGGCGTCGTCGTCGTCGTCGTCGTCCAAAGACACATTGGTTTTCGCACTCTTACTTTAGTTTAAGTGAATGGATCTCTATGAAATTTTACCATTAGGTTCAATACCACAAAAGGAAGGTTGGGATTGATTTTGGAGGTTATGGTACCAACAGTTAAGGCATTAGGGGCCAAAAATAAGCATTTTTGTAACTTCCAGACATAACTTGTGTGTTAGTGTATGGATCTCTCTGACATTGTACCATAAGGTTCCATATCACAAAGGGAATGCTGGGATTGATTTTGGGGGTAACTGCCTCCAAATTTAAGGAATTAGGGGCCAAAATAGGGGCAAAAAACAAGCATTTTTCAAGTTTCATGACAATAACTTGTGTGTAAGTGTATGGATCCATCTGAAATTGTACTACAAGGTTCTATATGACAAAGGGAAAGCTGGAATTGAGTTTGGGGGTAATTGCCCAAAACGTTTAGGAATTTGGGGCCAAAAAGGGGTCAAAAATAAGCAATTTTCTAGTTTCCAGACAATAACTTGTGTTCAAGTGTATGGATCTCTCTGAAATTGTACTGCAAGGTACCATACCACAAAGGGAAGGCTGGGATTGATTTTGGGGGTATTTGCCTCAAAATTTTAGGAATTAGGGGTCAAAAAGGGGCAAAAAAAAACAAGCATTTTTCTAGTTTCAGGACAATAACTTGTGTGTATTAAAGTGTATGGATCTTTCTGAAATTGTACTACAAGGTTCTATATCACAAAGGGAAAGCTGGAATTGAGTTTGGGGGTAATTTCCCAAAACGTTAAGAAATATGGGGCCAAAAATAAGCATTTTTCTAGTTTCCAGACAATAACTTGTGTTCAAGTGTATGGATCTCTCTGAAATTGTACTGCAAGGTACCATATCTTAAAGGGAAGGCTGGGATTGATTTTGGGTGTAATTGCCTCAAAATTTTAGGAATTAGGGGCCAAAAAGGGGCAAAAAAACAAGCATTTTTCTAGTTTCAGGACAATAACTTGTGTGTAAATATATGGATCTTTATGAAATTGTACTACAAGGTTTCATATCACAAAGGGAAAGCTGGGTTTGAGTTTGAGGTAATTGCCCTAAATGTTTAGGAATTTGGGGCCAAAAAGGGGCCAAAAAACAAGCATTTTTCTAGTTTCCAGACAATAACTTGTGTTCAAGTGTATGGATCTCTCTGAAATTGTACTGCAAGGTACCATACCACAAAGGGAAGGCTGGGATTGATTTTGGGGGTGATGAATCATAAGGGGGTTCAAATATTTGGGGGGGATTTTTTTTTCCTTTTTTTTTTTAAATTTTCCATTTTAAATTGGTTATTTCTGATTTATATATAAAAGCAAATAATAAGGATATGGTTTGAATAGGTAAATTAAGAATTTTTAAGTTCTTAGACCACATTCATTCTGTGTCAGAAACCTATGCTGTGTCAAATATTTAATCACAATCCAAATTCAGTGCTGTATCAAGCTTGAATGTTGTGTCCATACTTGCCCCAACTGTTCAGGGTTCAACCTCTGCGGTCGTATCAAGCTGTGCCCAGTGGAGCATTTTATTTAACTCCAAATTGCACAATTTGTCTCTTGCGAGTGAAAAACATATTTATATGTGTCGCACCCTAATGGTACTCTGGAGATGTCAATATATTGAACAAAGAACCAATTATTTCCCCCTTTACTTCAATGCAATTTTATCATAATTGAAAGGCAGATTTTTATTCCCTATATTAGACTGCCAAATTTCAATTACTTTCTTATACTAGTAGACCCCTTCATGGTTTCTTGGAGAATTCTTAGAGGACCATGACCGGCATTTAAGAGAGAAATACTGTTTTGAGTATTAACAGGGTCATTTTAATAACTTCCTGGTTAAAATGAAATATAAAATTTGGACCATTTACAATCATCCACCCTATACATTTCAGAATTATTTTAGACTTAACAGAAATTGAAAGTTTAATGAATACCCTTTGGATATACTATAAATTTAAGCATCTTTACATTTTTTTCCTCTTCATTCTTGCGTACTGGACTGGGATCATATTCCATATTATTTCTTGTATTTTAAATATTTTGTATGAAGTGCTCCATACTTAAAAAATTGTTAAGTGACATAAATCCTTGCAGCCCTTTGAATTTAATTGATGGTAGAAGATGCATTCTTAAATTTAGTTATATGAGACTGTTTGAAATTTTAGACTGATAATTAATAATTAAATCGAATTTTGTTTATTCTTATTTCTTATATTATAGGAGAACTAATAAAAAGTTGGGGTAGAGTTCCATTTTTACCTGGTCCATCACCTCCACCAGCTTTAGTAAGTATTCACCATTAACTTGCATTACGACATATTTACAAAATGTACTTGAGCATGTTCAAAGATAAAGTCAAGTTTGCACTACTTTGATCAAAGAACAATAAAGTCAAGTTGGTTTCTACTTGTATGCTTGATGTACAGTGTACTAGCTAGAATTTAAGGATAGAGGGGCACAAGTTAAAGATTATATGGGTACACTAGTCCTATTTTGAATACAAGTTTACAGAATTTCACCAAACTTGCTCAAACTCATCTTCAAGACATAATATAATATTGTGCACCTGCTATTTTAATTCTTAATCCAAATGAATTTTGGGCTTTCCAGTAAGAAAACAAGGATTTACCCATTTCTGACTAAATTATTAGACCTACAACACTCCTACCTTCCTTTGGGGACTAATATTTTTTTTATCATCACATTTTGATAATTTTTTAATGTGTAATTTTGTATTGTTATTTCAGAATACCCCAACAAGTCTGGCTACGACAGATCAACAAGAACAGATGAAAGCCTTACAGCAGATGCTTGTCCAACAACAAATGATGCAGCAACAGTTTTTAATGAGGTAAGGACATCTGTCTATTTATAGATCTATGTTTATTTTAGTTTACTGAAAATATATACTGTGGATTTTCATTTATTTTTTATGTTTGTTCAAGATTTTTCAATTAAGGGGGTAGAAAAAAAATTTCACTCTCAATTTTCATGTTTAATAAATGCTCTTCATTTTCCTATTTTATTTGGTCTTTTCACTTTTTGGAAAGATTGGAACTTTTGTTCAAAGCCTTTCCTAAGGCACCAGCCTCTCAAACATATAGTAGCACAGGTTAGCTACTAATTCTACAAAATGTATACACACCGAAATATAGTTCCCTGTAATTCTCATTTCTATGTACATGTGCACATATGAACTGTGAAACATTTTTGTTATATTTCTAAAGCTGTTCATTCAAGTATGTGTGTCTTTAGTTTTGTCAATTTACAGGCTAGTTTTGTCATTTTGCTTAGGTAAGAGTAATAATACATTACCAGCATGATTGACAACTGACATGATCACTGAACAATTAGAGAGAAGGTGGGGCATTAATTAGAATGTCTCACCTCCTTTTTATATGACCGCAAAAGCGGTCATATATTGGTGTGATGTTCGCGTCTGCGTCATTTGAAGACACATTGGTTTTCGCACAATAACTTTAGTTTAAGTGAATGGATCTCTATGAAATTTTACCATAAGGTTCAATACCACAAAAGGAAGGTTGGGATTGATTTTGGGGGTTATGGTACCAACAGTTAAGGAATTAGGGGCCCTAAAGGGGCCAAAAATAAGCATTTTTATACGCCCGTTTACGGGACGTATTATGGTATACTGTTGTCCGTCCGTCCGTCTGTCCGTCTGTCCGTCCGTCTGTCCGTCGTCAACATGTCGGACATTAACTCAAAAATGCTTTAACCAATTTGCATAAAACTTTGGTGAATTGTTTATATCTATTGACATGAGCTCCCTTTCGTTTTTTATAAAATTTAGATTTTACGTTTCCGAGTTATGGGGTTTTATTCATTAAAAAAAAGGGGGATTTTCCAGTTTTCGGACAATAAGTCAAGAATGCTTTCACCAACTTGCAAGAAATTGTGGTGAATTGTTTATATCTATTGACATGAGCTCCCTTTTGATTTTTATAAATTTTAGATTTTACGTTTCTGAGTTACAGGGTTTTATTCATAAAAAAAGGGGGGATTTTCCAGTTTTAGGACAAAAACTCAAAAATGCTTTCAGCAATTCTTATGAATATTTGGGGAATTGTTTGTATGTATTGATGTAAGCTCCCTTTAGAATTTTATAAATTTTACATTTTACATTTCTGAGTTATGGGGTTTTATTCATTAAAAAAAGGGGTGACTTTCCAGTTTTTGGACAATAACTCAAAACTGCTGTCACCAATTCTCATGAAACTTTGGTGAATTGTTTATATCTATTAACATGGGCTCCCTTTTGATTTTATAAATTTTAGATTTTACGTTTCCGAGTTACAGGGTTTTATTCATAAAAAAGGGGGGGATTTTCCAGTTTTCGGACAAAAACTCAAAAATGCTTTCAGCAATTCTTATGAAAATTTGGTGAATTGTTTGTATGTATTGATGTAAGCTCCCTTTAGAATTTTATAAATTTTACATTTTACATTTCTGAGTTATGGGGTTTTATTCATTAAAAAAAGGGTAGATTTTCCAGTTTTTGGACAATAACTCAAATTTGCTGTCACCAATTCTCATGAAAGTTTGGTGAATTGTTTATATCTATTGATGTAAGCTCCCTTTTTATTTTCATAAATTTCTAATATGACATTGAGAATAAATTGAACTTTATTTGTTTATAGTCTGAAAACAGATATACTAAGTATTGCACAACAGCAAGAACTCTTTAATTGAATATAAATTCAATTCATATAACCAATTTCAAGTTCTTTGACTACATTTATTCAGAAACCTATAATAAGTCAAATATTTAATTACAATCCAAATTCAGACCTGAATCAAGCTTGAATATTGTGTCCATTTTTGCCCCAACTGTTCAGGGTTGGACCTCTGCGGGCGTATCTAGCTGCGCTCAGCGAAGCAGTTTATTGTAACTTCCAGACCTTGTGTGTTAGTTTATGGAGCTCTCTGACATTGTACCACAAGGTTCCATATCACAAAGGGAATGCTGGGATTGATTTTGGGGGTAATTGCCTCAAAATTTTAGGAATTAGGGGGCAAAAAACAAGCATTTTTCCAGTTTCATGACAATAATTTGTGTGTAAGTGTATGGATCTTTCTGAAATTGTACTACAAGGTTCCATATCACAAAGGGAAAGCTGGAATTGAGTTTGGGGGTAATTGCCCAAAACGTTTAGGAATAAGGGGCCAAAAAGGGGCTAAAAATAAGCATTTTTCTAGTTTCCAGACAATAACTTGTGTTCAAGTGTATGGATCTCTCTGAAATTGTACTGCAAGGTACCATACCACAAAGGGAAGGCTGGGATTGATTTTGGGGGTAATTGCCTCAAAATATTAGGTATTAGGGGACTTAAAGGGGCAAAAAACAAGCCTTTTTCTAGTTTCAGGACAATAACTTGTGTAAGTGTATGGATTTTTATGAAATTGTACTACAAGGTTTCATATCACAAAGGGAAAGCTGGGTTTGAGTTTGGGGGTAATTGCCCTAAATGTTTAGGAATTTGGGGCCAAAAAGGGGCCAAAAATCAAGCTTTTTTACAGTTTCCAGACAATAACTTGTGTTCAAGTGTATGGATCTCTCTGAAATTGTACTGCAAGGTACCATACCACAAAGGGAAGGCTGGGATTGAGTTTGGGGGTGATGAATCATAAGGGGGTTCAAAAAAAAATTGTGGGGTGGGATTTTTTTTCCCTTTTTTTTTTATTTCCTTTTTTTCCTTTTTTTTTCTTTAAAATTTTCCATTTGAAGTTGGTTATTTTTTATTTATATATAAAAGCAAATATTATGATATGGTTTGATTTCATCAAAAATTGAAATATTGGGGTTCTTTGATATGCTCAATTTAACAATGTATTTAGATTCTTAATTTTTGGTCCTGTTTTCAAATTAGTCTACATTAAGGTCCAAAGGGTCCAAAATTAAACTTGGGGTTCTTTGAGATGCTGAATCTAACCGTGTATGTATTTAGATTTTGGATATTGGACCATAATAGGTAAATTAAAAATTTTTAAGTTCTTAGACCACTTTCATTCTGTGTCACATAATTAATCACAATCCAAATTCGGAGCTGTATCAAGCTTGAATGTTGTGTCCATACTTGCCCCAACTGTTCAGGGTTCGACCTCTGCAGTCGTTTCAAGCTGCGCCCAGCGGAGCATTTTATTTCTTCTGAAAAGGTGCTTATCCTTTTAAAGACCTGTGGAAAATGCAATGGTCTGCAATAGTCCTATATTAATGTTCTTTTTTGTCCACACCATACTTAAATATGATTTGAAATTATTCAAACTACTCTTCCAATCTTTCCATGAGTGATTTCCATCACTTTGATTTTATTTGAGTGTTACTGTATAGTGTTTTTTGTGTGTGGCATACAAAATCATAAGCCTTTTGTCTTTGATGAGTTTCCTTCTATATGCTTGAAAATTTATACTCGGCTAATAATATTGTTGACAAGGAAATGTCCAGGATTTTAGAAAATTTTATTTACTTATAATTACCAAAATATTTAGAATGCTGCAATGTACACAAAGAGAAACATGGTTTAGCCAATATTTTTCAACTTTATAATTTGTAGGCAAAACTCAAGGTAGATATTTATATGACCTGGATATTGAACTTACATGAAAATTGTTTATTTTTCCAGACAATTACAGATGCAACAAATTCAACAAGTGATGCAGCAATTACAGGAAAATGAACAGTTTAAAAACCTGCCACCATTACAGCAGCAACAGCTGGCCATGCAACTCATGTTAAAACAATCACCTGTCCCAATCATACCACAACAGTCACAGATGCAGAAATTATCACCCAGGTCAGTCAGTTATGACACTATTATTAGAACACTGCCAAGTCTACCAGCACAATAACTGGAAAAGGGGGATTTCCCTTACTATCATATAAAAAAATTGTTAGAAAGACTGAATTTTTCATCATGATGTAATTAATTTGAATTAGAAATTGGGTGGCATCACTTTTACTGTTCATGAGTTTTGCCCCTTTATAAACATAAAAATTGATGAATTTTTGGTTTCCGTTCTCTAACTTTAGTTTGCCTCAACCAAATGTTATGAAACTTATACACAATGCTTTTAATCACAAAACGGTCTTAACAATGTGAATCCTGCCTCTGTATGTGGAAGTTGACTCCTGCATATTCTCCATTTCTTTTTGTCAAGTTTGAATTTGGTTGGCGTCACATTCACCGTTCTCTAGTTATGTCACTTTATAAATGGAAACATTGCTGAACTTGCTGTTTCCGCATTAAGTTTGAAAGAAAACAAAACATCAATAGGAATTAGTTCATTGACTCTTGCATATTTACAAGTGGGGGCATCTGTGTCCCATGTACACATTCTTCTTTTAAATTTCAAATATTTAATGATTATATAATTTGAATGATATTTCAGTAGATCTCCGCCAACAGAATCAGTCTCACCATCAAATCCTAGTCATCCAGCATTTCATCGCTCTGCCTCACAACCAAACACATCAACAGAAGAATCAATATGGGACACAACTACCAAACAAAATATGGGTATGGTTACCATTACTTATTTGTCATGTGAAACTGACAGGGGGCCATAAGGTCAAGTTTTTTATTAGTCCCCTACCGACAAAGTCGAATGGGACTTTAGGTTTGCACTCCGTTCGTCTGTATGTCTGTCTGTCCGTCCGTCTGTCTGTCTGTCCATCTGTCAGTCCGGCAAATCAGTTTTCCAGACTTTTTTTCTTCGTGCTTGAAGATATTGATTTGATATTTGGTTTATTGATTTATCATGACAAGTTACAGGTCAAGTTCAATTTTCACGATTATAGCTTTTCTCTTTGTTCAGTTAAAGCCCTTTCCCTAGAATTAAATTTTTGATGAAATACTTATTAATTAGTAGATTTCTGTTCAAAGGGAAATAACTCATTTTTTAAAAGACTTTTAAAAGATTAAATGACATTTTGGATTTTTTTCCTTTTCTTTGGTAAATTGTTTGAAGAATTTAGTGGTAGGTTTGTTTGTCATTCTGGAAGATATTGATTTGATAATTAGTATATAGTTTAATCATGACAAGTTACAGATCAAGTTGGAATTTTGTTCCAGTCTGATAATTCTGTGCAGAGTTATGGTCTTTGGACATAGAAAATTCACTTAAATAATCAGTTTTCAACAGTTTTTTTCGTCATGCTTGAAGATTTTGACTTGATATTTTTATGTAGTTTACACCATGAAAAGTTATAGATCAAGTTAGAATTTCGTTCCATTACAATGAATTTGTAAATGGTAGGGGACTATGTATTGCCATACAATACTCACAGAATGCTTGTTGAGTTCTTTTTGGTCAAGGTTTAGTTCTCAATGTCGTATACAATTATAATATCCACATTAAAATTTAAAATTATTTCTGGACTTCAGCAAGTCAATTGACAATTCATGGGTCATTTGTATTTATTTTATTTAAGAATTTAATGCTTATTTTTTCGTAATTTTATTGGAAGTGGAAGCTCTTCATATAGAAAAGCAAAAAAAAGCTTTCAATACTTATAATTACATTATTGTCTTGCCTGTCATGAAAGTAGGGGAAGGCAAGACAGGTGTTGCTTTTCTGGCAATGTTGTTGGTGTCAACAATTGTTAAGTTTTCAGCTTACAGCAAAATGCCTTGAGTGTGTAGGTAAAGGTAATATATTTGGTTAGCTTGCTTGCTAGCTGAACCGTGAAGTCATTATTTAGTTAGGTATACTACCCTCCTTTAATAGTAGACTAGTCCGACAGATAACCAATCTATCTGTCTGTAGGACTACACTACTCCAAAAGGAGGGTAGTATACCTTACCTAATAATGATTTCATGGTTCAGCTAGCAAGCAAGCTAACCAAAGATATTACCTTAACCTACGCACTCAAGGCATTTTGCTGTAAGTCAGTTTGATAGGAACTACTTGTGATAGATCAACAGATATGTTCTATAAAGTTGCATTACTTTCAGTGCATATCAGTATGATGACTATTTCAAGGCCCTGACCCTAGGTCATGATCCAGCAACTTTGAATTAATAAGCAATGCTGCTGTCCATTAGATTTTCTCTTTCTGAATTTTCATGCTGCCAGGCAAGACAACTCTGTGTTAACAGTTTATTCTACAACATTAAGATTATGAGTAATATCAAGCTTTTCGCTTGTCTTCCTGTTTTTAGTTGTGACATTATCACAGGATGCATGTGTAGAAATAAAATACAATTTTGGAATGCCTTACGATTGTTGGCAGCCAATTAAAAGTTTGGATCTTATAAAGCATACAAGTAATGTGATTATTTATTTATAGTTTCAGGAGGCTGGTCGCAACCTACAAGTGTATGGGATTTAGATTCCAAAACCGCTATGACAAATACAGACCTAGAGATGCAGATAGAAAAAGCTAGAAAAGTGAGTTATATTAGAAACATTAACAATTTCAATTATAGATGAAGACTGTTAAGAAATTTGTACTATTAATTACATGCTATGAAATGGGAAGGGTCAGTAAGTCGGATTAAAAAAATATAACTATTTTTATGCCCCACCTACGATAGTAGAAGGGGTATTATGTTTTCTGGTCTGTGCATCCGTTTGTTCGTCCGTCAGTTCATCCGTCTGTCCCGCTTCAGGTTAAAGTTTTTGGTCAAGGTAGTTTTTGATGAAGTTGAATTTTAATGCCAAATTAGAGTGTTGACCCCAATTTCACGGTCCACTGAACATAGAAAATGATAGTGCAAGTGGGGCATCCGTGTACTATGGACACCTTCTTGTTTAATTTAAAGAATTTTAATGATTCAAAATGTAAGGATTCAGTTTGGAGATAGTTTTGTCTGAATGTGTTCATTTGTTAAAGATTGTCTTAAATCAAGTGAAATACACTGAAAAATTCACTTTCGTTATCAAATTCTAATTTGAAGTTTGAATCTAATACCAGAAGTAAATAGGGATTACTTTTTGTAAAGGTCAGAAATGGGACATAATTCTTTGTCAACCTTTGGCAACAATATATGAAAAATGCTGAGTGTATCCATCTTGAAATAAAGTATAGTGTAATTAACATGCCAGAAAATTAAATGAATAACAGAAAATTACTATGAAAATTAATAGATACAGGCATAATTTATTTCATGAAACATTTAATATGGGCTACAAGGTTTGACATTGGAAGCAAAAGTCAACATTTTTTCATTTAAATGAAATAAGTTCAAATATAAAGATTAAAAAAAAATCCTATTTGTTTCCAGGAAAAAGAAGAATTAGATAGAATAAGACAAGAAAAAGATGAAGAAGAAAGAAGAATTCATGAAGAGTTAAAAAGGCAACAAGAAGAAATGTTAAAACAACAGGAAGAGCTACGCAGACAAAAGGAGGAAATGGAGCGACAGACAATAGAAATCGAAAAACAAAGGCAGCTAGAATTACGGGTGGGTACATACTGAATAAACCTGTTATAAGGCCAAATGAAAATATTCCAGTTACATCCTGAAAAAAAATGGTGAGAAGGTCAGTTTTTTTGTTGGTTTTTTTTTTTTGGATTGTCTGGGGAATAAAATTGTGTGTTCACCAAGTCTGATTCCAGTATTATACAAGCCACTACCAGAAGTTCACCATTTTCTATATGTTTGGTTGTAAAATAAACAGGCATGTTACGTTTTAAGTTAATTTTGTTGCATTCTGTTAAGAATTTGTTGCATCGGGTAACTGGAACCACATATATATTTTTGTTTGGCCTAAATAGTAACTGAGGAAATAGGTAGCAACCATGCTCTCAGAGGTATATCTATTACTTACAGAAGAATTTTAACTTAGTAATTTACTTTAACATTTTATCAGCTGTGGCTATGTTGCTTGCAAGATTGTGCTAGTTTAGAGATAACTGTATTGTATTTGAAGCTTTGCGGATGTCCATCGGTAGTTTTACTGTTGCAAATTTAGTTTACCTGGCGATGCGGAGCGTAGACAGGTAAACAGATATTTGCGACAGTAAAACTACCGATGGACGTCCGCAAAGCTTCAAATACAATACAGTTATCTCTATTCTAATGCAAAAAAACAAATCATTCAATTTAAGTCATTGTTTCAGTGTAAAATTTTCATTAAACCAAAATTCCGCGAAATGATGTTATCTTCTTTGGAGCCTAAACTAGGTGACGTCATAGGTATGCTTCCGGCATTAAACATAAACACCGCACGTTTTCTGGCTTCTTGTCCACTTAAGAATGTAATAAAATATGATAAGAAGAAGATTTCTAAGTGCAAATTGTAAGTTTTTTTGTTTATTTTTGAAGAAATTACATGTCAATACATTCCGGAATTCAAAATGTTGGCTTCCTTAGTTACAGACAGGGAGATAGAGAATTTTACGCTTATTGTCATCCAATCAGAACCATTGATACAAAATAATTGCATTAGAATTGCAGGTTGTTTTTAATAACATATTGGATAAATATTGGAACTGCACTTAGTAAAAAATATAGATAAGCATGTTGTTCATTCTAAGCAGGGTTTATTGTCATATCACATTAAAATATTCTCCTCCTGAATGTGCATTTAAGAAAGTTTGCTACTCTTGTTTATGACTTTTTGTAAGATTTTCAGAATCCTCTAGTTTTATCCATGTAATTCCAATAAAAATTTTGCCCGCTAACCCTTACTTTTCTTTTCATAATTTTATAACATATAGCTCACCTGGCTCAAAATGACCTGATTATATCTCAAAAACAAGGACATGACCCTTTCATTTTTTTCTGCATTTAAGTACCTTTATTTATAAACTATCAATTTATAGTAGTCTTTTAAAAAGATTGTTATTTTGAAACAGAGGAGGGAATATCCTTTACTTGCAACTGGACATTAAACATCCATTCATCATCAACATTGCCATTCTAATATTTACTGCTGGATCAATTTTTATAAAGCCAAATAAGAAATTTTTGTTTTTATTTTACCATTGCTTCTTTCTTCTTTTATTAAATGTAATTTTATTATTGCATTCAGAGATTAGAGGAAGCAAGAAGACAGAACCAAGAAGAAGAGGAAAGAAAAAGGAGGGAAGCAGAGGAGGAAGAAAGAAGAAGAAAAGAAGACCAAATGAGAAAAGAAGAACAAATGAGACAGAAACAGGAAGAAGCAGTAAGAAGGAAAAGAGAAGATGATATTAGGTTAGTTGTAAAATTGCAATTCAATTTAAAAACGCCGTACTGTAAATTCAGAAATTTTTGTGTGCATTTATTTTGGCTATTGTTGAACAAAAATGCCAGATTAATGTCAACTATATAAAAAAAAATGTGGCATTAAAATAATGCTAACAAAATTTAAAATGCAACATATTATTTTTGCAAACCTCCCTTGTCGCAATTTTCACAAAAATAAAAACATTTCTGAATTTGCAATATATGTAAATGACACCCTGAAAGAAAGTTTTTCATCAAAATACGAGGGTTGGGGTTGGGTTAACAAAATAGAGAATAAAGTGTAGAAAGTAGGATAAAAAGATTTAAGAATAGAGAAAAATAAGGCAAAGAAATAAAGAAGAAAGAATAATAGTAAAAATATATGAATAAATAGATAAAAATGGTAAAAAAAAGTTCAAGAATAAAGAAATGAAAGACCGGATCCAGACCTTCAAAATGTTGATTATTACAAAGAAAAATGCTTCTACTTCTGTATCATTAGTTTTATAAATAAGATATTCTGAAATGATAAAATATTATACAATTACTGTCTTTTGATGAGGTAAATATGTGGTTTAATTGACTTTTGAAAAACTGAGATTATCCATTTTTCAAAAGTCAGTTAAACCACATATTTACTGAAACAAAAGAAAGTAATTGTTTTATTCCATATTCCTAGAAAAAAACAATGTTTTTAATGACAATTATTTACCTAAACTAATTGTACGTTTAGTGCGGTGAATATCCCTTTTCTTCAGGTACATCAAAAATTTGATCATTACGTTACATATAAAAGCACATGACCTTTAGCTCAGTGTCTCGGTGAATATACCTTTTCCATAAGTGAATATGCTGTTTTATTCAAAATCAAAATCATACAGAAATACCTGCTTAAATAATACCAATAAGGAATAATTTTTAATATTGCTTACATCAAATACACAAAATACTATAATGACCCCTAACCTCCCACATACATTTAAATGGAATAGCCCATAAAAAAATACACTTACATTAAAATTATTTCAAAACAATTGTATGCAGTAAATTGTTATTGTTGTTTATCTGTAGAAGAGAAGAGGAGATGAGACAACAACAGAGACAGATGATGGAACAACAACATAAACAGAGGGAGATGGAGGAACAACAAAAACAACAACAAGAAATACAGAGGCGACAGGTAAGTTGTGTCAAATATGAATAAAAAAGAGCTGTCGTGTGAAAGATGAATAAAAGAGATATGATGTTAAAGGCTTATAAAATGTAATGTGGTGTTAAAGATGGATAAACAGTGATGTATGAAAGATGAATAAAAAGTGAGGTAGTGTCAAAGATGAATAAAAAGTGAGGTAGTGTCAAAGATGAATAAAAAATGTGGTGGTGTGAAAAATGAATAAAAAGTGATGTGGTGTCAAAGATGAATAAAAAGTGATGTGATGTGAAAGATGAATAAAAAGTGATGTGGTATCAAAGATGAATAAAATGTGATGTGATGTGAAAGATGAGTAAAAAGAGATGTGGTGTCAAAGATGAGTAAAAAGTGATGTGGTGTCAAAGATGAATAAAAAGTGAGGTGTTGTCAAAGATGAATAAAAAATGATGTGGTGTGAAAGATGAGTAAAAAGAGATGTGGTGTCAAAGATGAGTAAAAAGTGATGTGGTGTCAAAGATGAATAAAAAGTGAGGTGGTGTCAAAGATGAATAAAAAGTGATGTGGTGTCAAAGATGAATAAAAAGTGAGGTGGTGTCAAAGATGAATAAAAAGTGAGGTGGTGTCAAAGATGAATAAAAAATGTGGTAGTGTGAAAAATGAATAAAAAGTGATGTGGTGTCAAAGATGATTAAAAAGAGATATGATGTTAAAGGCTTAAATAATGTGATGTGATGTTTAAGATGGATAAAAATAGATGTTATGTTAGTTAAAGATGAATAAAAAGTGATGTTATGTTGAAGATGAATAAAAAGTGAAGTGGTGTCAAAAATGATTAAAAAGGAATGGGGTGTTAAAAATGAATAAAAAGAGATGTGGTGTTAAAGAGGTATATTATGTGATGTGAGCTAAAAGAGGAATAAAATGTGTGTGGTTTAAAATGAATTAAAGAATAAAGGAGGTGGTGTGTCAAAGTTTATGAAACAGCAATTGGTTTACACAATAAAACCAAAAAAAGACAAATAGAGTGCAACAATAGGGAATTTTCCATAGCATATGAAACTATAAATCTTAAGTTCCTAACAAAGTTCACAGGTTTAACCATAGAGCTGCCAATTTTTCTAAAGAAAATGAACACTATGATATAACTTGGGAAAGACATTTACAAGGATCCTTATTTGAGACATGCATATGAGTACTACTCAGTTCTGTATAAAGGATTATACTACATATTGGAGTCTTGTCAATAATTAATGAAATATATGAGGATAAATGTCAATTTTAACTGTATAATATATTACAGGAGGAAGCCCGACAACAACAGGAACTACATAGGCAAAGACAACAACAAGAGGCCCTAAAGAGGTTACAACAGGAACAGATGGCAAATATACAGGTATAGTTACATATATTTAGTGAGAACTGCAGACCCTCACTAGAAAATGTCATTTCCTTATATTGATGATATATGTTTATTTTTGTGACACAAAAAAGTATGAATTTCAGGAAGATAAAAAAAAAAGTAAAAATCTTGGTAGGCTCAAGTGCAGAAATATCACTGGCTTAATTGTGAAACTAAAATTTTCACAAATTAAAATCTTAGATGAATATGGTAAAGTTGCAAATGATTAAAAATATTTATGGTGACCATGATTAATGAGCAAAACCAGTACTGTATAATAAGCTATGAATGGTCTTGTGATGACGAAACGTGAAACTATTCAAAAGAGAAAACCAATTGCCTGATTTATGCTAACACCAATAAATGATGGCAGACAGCATTAAACGACAACCACAGGTCTGCCACGCACCTGGGAAAATTGGAAAAAGCCAGGATATTCTAAGGTGCTCCTAGCCGGGAAAAGGTTGGGGAAAATCCCTGAAAGTCAAAATACCGGAAGTTTAAAAACAAATTGAATATCTCCCTTGTGCTGGTTGATTCCTATCTCGAAAATTGGTACCCGTATGTTTAACAGGTACTCATGAATGCATTTCTCAGGACATAATGTATGTGGCGAGTAAAAAGGGTTTTTCAGTATTCGATCACTTCTAACTTGGGACTTTGGTGTAACAGTTCAACATAAGAACAAACTGCAAGAATCTCATCAGATCAGTACTAAACACAAACATGTTTTCAAATACTTTTTGAATTTTGAGTGGGTATGCTTAGCAAGACAATGTGTGCACTCTTGTTAATGTTTTCTGTGTTTGTTAGGGCTATTCCATTAAAAAAATGTCGGAGGGTAGGAAGGCAAGTTTAATTATTGAATGTGGGGTCATGGGTCTTTTTTCAGTATGCATCTATTACCATTATGCAAAATTATCTAAAAAATGGTTCTTAGTTGTAGGGATATTTTGAAAGTCCTCTCCTACCCTCCCACATACATTTTAATGGAATAGCCCTTATTATTAAAGATATCTAATGTTTGGACTTGAATAAAATAGACTTACATACTTCATACTTGCAGTTACCACAACATGCACAATGGGCCAGTCAGCAGCAGCAGAGTTTGGAACAACAACAAAGAGCTAAGTCACTGCTAGAAATACAGGAACAGGAAGAAATGGAACGACAGAGACAAGAGGAGGTAATAAATCCTTTCACTGCATTCTAAGAAATACTATTCATGAGGTTACAGTCGATTTCAATGAGTGTGTAGCTAAAGGTAATATCTTTAGTTAGCTTGCTTGCTAGCTGAACCGTAAAGTCATTGTTCGGTAAGGTATACTACCCTCCGTTCGTAGTAGCCTAGTCCTACAGACAGATAGATTGGTCATCTGTCGGACTAGTCTACTATTAAAGGAGGGTAGTTTACCTAACCTAACAATGACTTCACGGTTCAGCTAGCAAGCAAGCTAACCAAAGATATTACCTTTGCCTACACACTCATTGAAATCGGCTGTAAATAAAAAGTGTGTGTTTAGGTTGTCATTTGCCAAAATCTGTTTAGTCTTATCGTTGCAGGGGACATAGAAATACTGGAGTTATATCATAGATTTATATCAGCTAGGTCTTGGACAAATTTAAAAATCAGTGCCGATCAATTATTTTTGAAAGAGTTATGGCACTTGGAAATATTGATTTGTATGGAATATTGCATTGTTAGTGCTCTGACATGTATATGTACAATTCTTGCAAAATTTTTATGAAACTTATATCATAGGTTTATATCAACAATGTCTCTGACAATTTTGAAAATAAGTGCTGATCAAATATTTCTTTTATGAGTTATGCCACTTGGTAATATTAATGATATCAGGAATTGTATTGCGTTTGCTCTCAAACCTTTATTTCTCTTTAAGTTATTACCCTTAAACCTTGCATCTTGGACAGATAAAATATGTGCAATGCAAGGGACATTGGAACTCTGTTCTTTTATTTAAGGAAAAATATGAATGTTAAACTTAATCTTGGATACACTAAATTTATAAATTTTACAACTATTCACCAGAGACAAAAGGACAAGGATTTTTACCATATTGTAAGTTATTAAAGGAATTCCATAACTGATTGTTTACAATTTAAAAGTCTTTTAAATTTTGATTGTTATTCTGTAGATACAGAGACAGTTAGAGGCACAGAGACAACAACAACAGGCCATACTACAGCAGCAGCAACAACAGAAGTCATGGTCAGGACAAATGTATGTTAATAGCAGAACACTGCATCACATCGAATGTACAAAACAGTCTTCACAATAAACTTTCCAATCTACAGACCTGAAGCTTAATTTTATGAAAATCTAAATTAGATTCTATTGGCCTGTGGAGATGATTTTTACAGGCCGACAAAATTTTTACAAGCCTGGGCTGGTGGGCCTGTGGTTAAGCTCGAAGACTGATAAAATGTGACAAAATTATTATTATACCCCCGCTTTAAAAAAGTGGGGGTATACTATTTTACCTCTGTCTGTTTGTCCGTCCCATGAATATCTTTCGTCGCATCTTTCTCAGGAACTACATCATAAGGATTTCTGAAATTTGGTTTCAGGGTTTATATTAGTCAGCTATACCGTGTGATGCGTTTTCAGATTCATCACTCAGCAACTTCCTGTTTACCGAACACTTGCATATTTGTACACTATTAAAATTAACCCGTTGCGGCGGGGGTATCATCAGTGAGTGAGCAGTAGCCCGCAGTTTCACTTGTTTAAAACTCCTCTACAATGGATCTTGATTTAATGCTGATCATATGGATCATAATAAATTTGTTGTATATGAACATGCATCAAAAATGAAATATTACATGCATAATGTTTGGTTTATATCAGAAAAACAACATTTTCATAAAGATTTTGTCATTGGAGAATTTTCAAATTTATGGGAAATTATAGATGAGTCTCTGCTTATTTTTGAGATATTCCGTTTAAAATGAATGTTTGAAAGGTAAAAAGAGAAGTATAAATTTTGGGTCATTTATAGTTATATGTCCATTGGATGTATGCAAAACTACTCGAAGAAAAATATGGATGTGGGAGATTTTTTTTAAATACATCTGTTATAATGGAACAGCCCTGACAAAATTTGAAAAACATGTATAAATATTTTGTGGAAATAACGAGAATTAAAAAATAAATGTGTAAGAATTGTATTTCTGATGCATGTCTTTTTTAAATGTTGAGGAAAATCCGGGTAAATAAAAAAAAAAGCCAAACTTGAGGGAAACAAGAATGTGTTCAAAGTACACAGATGCCCTACTCGCACTATCATTTTCTATGTTCAGTGGACCGTGAAATTGGGGTCAAAACTCTAATTTGGCATTAAAATTAGAAAGATCATATCATAGGGAACATGTGTACTAAGTTTCAAGTTGATTGGACTTCAACTTCATCAAAAACTACCTTGACCAATAACTTTTAACCTGAAGCGGGACAGACGGACGGATGCACGAACGGACGCACAGACTGAAAAACATAATGCCCCTAGGTGGGGCATAAAAATAATAATAACTTTATAATATGAGAGGCAAACAACCTAAACAAGTGCATTATTAAGTCTCCCAAACGAAGTTTGGGAAGACATTGTTTTTGCTCAGTTCTTATTATTTTTCTTCTTCTTCTTCTTCTTCTTCTTCTTCTTCTTCTTCTTCTTCTTCTTCTTCCACCGAACTTGTCCGCATCCATGCTCCAAAACCACTGGTCAGATTAACAGGGTTATACAATATGTTAGACTAACATGTCTAGTGTTGCAATCAGGGTTTTGTTTGTTCAATGGGGTTTATAAAGGGGTACTTTGAGGGGCATAAAGGAAGGAGGGGTTTACTATAGAACCCTATGGGATTTTATTTTTTTTTTATTTTCAAATGATTATAACTTGAAAACAGTTAGTGATAGACACAATCTTTGTAATTGAAAATGTTCTAAATGATAAAGCACATTAAATGAAATACAAGGTTAGTCACCAGGGGTCGTCCCCACCCCCTGTCATTTGAGAAAGTTCTAGTATCTTGTAAGTGGTAAAGATCCCCACTCCTTAACCATATATACTGTAAATTCAGAAATTATTGCGATGTTTTTATTATTGCGAAAAATGCGACAGGGTTATATTCGCAATAATTTAAACTCGCATTTTGAAATTTTTTATTTGAATTAAGCAGGATTTTTCTCAATATCGCAAAAATTAAAATGGCAATTTAGTCTAAAATGACAAAATCGCAATAATAAATGCACGCAATAATTTCTGAATTTACAGTATTCTGGTTGGTCATGCCAAGATGATTTGAATGATAAACAGGGTTAGTCCCCAGGGGTCGTTTAGACCCCCTGCCATTTTAAAAAGTTTAAATATCTTGTAAGTGGTCAGGATCCCTACCCCTTAACCATATATATGCTGGTTTGTCATGCCAAGATGATTTAAAAGATAAGCATGGTAAGACCCAAGGGGTCATCCCAACCCCCAGTCATTTGAATATGTTCAAATATCTTGTTAATGGTCGAGATCCCCACCCCTAAACCATATATATTCCTGTTTGTCATGTCATGAAGATTTGAATGATATATAGGAAAGGTCCCCAGGGTTTCCCCCCACCCCGAATGTTATAATACCTTGTAAATGGTTGAGATCCCCACCCCCTTAACCATATATATGCCTGTTTGTCATGTTCCAAAGATTTGAATAATATATAGGGTCAGTTCCCAGGTGTTCTCCCAACCCCAAATGTTCTAATATCTTGTAAATGGACGAGATCCACACCCCTAAATCATATATATTCCTGATCGTCATGTCACAAAGATTTGAATGATATATAGGGTCAGTCCCCAGGGGTCACCCCCTCCCAAATGTTCTAATATCTTGTAAATGGTTGAGATCTCCACCCCTAAACCATATTTATTCCTGTTCATCATTTCACATAGATTTGAATGACATGCAGGGTCAGTCCCTAGGCATTACTTATGCATATCACTTTACTGGACCAAACCAATTTGTACTGGACTTTGCCCAATATCAGGCGACCATAGGAATGACGAATTATGGGAGCTTCGTTTGGGAGACTTCGTAACAGCATTCTGTTACAATCATTTCTTGTTATTTTCTAGATTTCCATCTCAACAAAGTTCCAAATCATTAATAGAAATACAAGAGGAGCAAGCTCGGCAGCTAGATAAGGAAAGACAACGAAAACAACAACAACAACAAACCCAAGCCAAGGTCAATATATATATATGTTTATATAAGGATTTTTTTTAGAGTATATACTGTTAAATATCACCTAAATTAAGGATTTTTGACAGGTAAAAGTGATGTGATCTAAACAAAAAACAAAAAACAGTTCTTTAACCTAGCAGTCTGCACAGATAACCACTAGTCCGATGCCCAAGACTAGTAAAATTTTAAGCAGTCTGCACAGATAACCACTAGTCCAATGCCCAAGACTAGTAAAATTTTATTTGGACTAGAAGTATTTGCAAAACTTTGTTTAAACACATACTAAAAATGTTGGAACATTGGTCTTTGGATCAAAAGTTGGAAAAGATTTTAGTGCAGACAATTTAGGAAGCTTACTATAATGATAGGGTCAAACTTATATCACAATATGATATCAGCCTATATCCCATGTAAAGCAAGAATAACAATTATATCATGCTGGAGTGTCCTGATTTAAACATTAATTTCTATTCTGATCATTGTTTTTGTTCACAGGTTATATGTGCTCAAGCTCATATACCCTGTGCAGCCTATCGGGGAAACCAATCAAATTGCAGGATTGTCCGTGATATTTCACTCAAATATAATAAACTGAAATTTTTACTTTTATTTTACAGAATCTATCTATATCAGCAGCAAGTGCATGGAATGCTAGTGCACAGTCATCACATTGGGCCAGTGAAGGAGCATGGGGTAACCAAGCTAGAAGTCAGAATGGATCAGGATCTCTTGGATTCTGGGATGAAGCCATTGTATCTTCTAAAAGAGCACCTGCATCATCAAATAAAAAGTAATTTCTAGTTTTATCACTTTGGAGAACTTACCGATTTGGTTTATGCTTTAATAAAGGGAGAATTAAGCACCAAATTAACAGGTGTAATATGTGTCACTCTACCCTTAGGTGAGGGGGCGAGTACAATATTATAATTATAATATGGTAAGTAAGCTTGAATTTTTTTGGTCAACTTTAGGAAAATAGAACTGTTTTGTGTTGTTGCGAGTATGAGTTCTTAAGCAGACTGTATAGTTCTGTTAAAATCCACTTATTAGGGCCCTGCAAGCTTGTTCAGGGTGACATATTAGTTATAAGTCAGTATTCTGATTTTTATCATCAATAATTTCCTTAAAATAAATAACTTTTATTCTTTTCAGTTTGAATTTGAGGATGAGGCAAAAAAAAAAAAATATGTCTGTTTTCGGTAACCCGACCGACCCTACTTTTGAGTGCCGACCTTAAGTCATTTTATTCCCGTCATAAAGTGAAAAATTAACTGAACTTGTTTCAAAAGGGAAGTTAGAGTTGCCAATAAAATAAATCAATTGCCTGATACATCTAAATGTTCACAATCATGAATATGACAGCTGTTTTAAGAAACTTGTGACTCGTGTGATGAAATAAACACTTTGCCACCATTTTTTTCCAACCATTAACCAAGGGAAATAATCCAATCATTTAAAATATGGGTTAACTCATCCCATGGACAACTCGGACCACGGCAAGACGGACCGCATTACTCAAAATCATGTTGCAAAAAATAAATTTGGAAATACCAACCTATTGTTTTTAATGATGTAACCTTAAATACACATATATTTTATTTGGCCTGGTTTAGAAATAATTTGAAAGATCATATTGGTTGCCTGCTCTATTTGACAATAGAAGATTACTGTGTTCAACATATCTTTAATAAGTTTATTTTATTAAAATATAGATTCAGTGAAATGACAGTACGAATGCTTTCTCTCTCTATTAAAGTACTTTTAAATTAGGTTTATTATTTTTTTTCAGAGTGCAAGGTAATCCTACAGAATTTCCAGCATTAAAGGGAGGTAACCCGGTAAACACACCTTCAGTGCCTGTGTCTAAACCACAAAAACAATCAAAGATGAAGAAAGAGGAGGTAATATTCATATTCATCATGGATTGTATTTAGGAGGGTCTGGATGGGTTTACAGAATAGAGAATAATAGACCAAAAAATAAAGAATAGATATTCTCTTATGAAGGTGGCTGGTTATCTATTTCTTGCATGAATAGATATTTCTGATATCACACTGCACGGATGGTGATACGAAAACTGTGTTAAATTTGATTGGCTTATCCAGGATCAGGAGACGATATTACGACATTTCCATTGGATATTCGTTAGGTCATTGTTAACTTTCAAAGGTTAAGGCGATGTACATTTCGTCCATGGCAATGGACATATGTGATTTCATCAATTATATAATAAACAAACACACTTTTCACCTGGAAATCATTTTTTATACGACCGCAAAAAAAATTTTGTGGTCGTATATTTGTATGACGTCGTCGGCGTCGTCCGAAGACACATTGATTTTCGCACTCTAACTTTAGTTTAAGTGAATGGATCTCTATGAAATTTTACCACAAGGTTCAATACCACAAAAGGAAGGTTGGGATTGATTTTGGGGGTTATGGTACCAACAGTAAAGGAATAAGGGGCCAAAAAGGGGCCAAAAATAAGCATTTTTGTAACTTCCAGACATAACTTGTGTGTTAGTGTATGGATCTCTCTGAAATTGTACTGCAAGGTTCCATATCACAAAAGGAATGCTGGGATTGATTTTGGGGGTAATTGCCTCAAAATTTTAGGAATTAGGGGCCAAAAAAGGGGCAAAAAACAAGCATTTTTCTAGTTTCATGACATTAACTTGTGTGTAAGTGTATGGATCTTTCTGAAATTGTACTACAAGGTTCCATATCACAAAGGGAAAGCTGGGTTTGAGTTTGGGGGTAATTGCCCTAAACGTTCAGGAATTTGGGGCCAAAAAGGGGCCAAAAAACACATTTTTCTAGTTTCCAGACAATAAATTGTGTTCAAGTGTATGGATCTCTCTGAAATTGTACTGCAAGGTACCATACCACAAAGGGAAGGCTGGGATTGAGTTTGGGGGTGATGAATAATAAGGGGGTTCAAAAAATTTGGGGGGGGGGGATTTTTTTTTTTCTTTTTTTCCGTTTTTAGCTCACCTGGCCCGAAGGGCCAAGTGAGCTTTTCTCATCACTTGGCGTCCGTCGTCCGTCGTCGTCGTCGTTAACTTATTACATTTTGAACTTCTTCTAGAGAACCACTGAATGGAATGAAACCAAACATGGCATGAATGTTCCTTATGAGGTGCTGACCAAGTGTTGTTACTTTGAAGCCGATCCATCATCCAAGATGGCCGCCAGCCGGGGACTTAGTTTAACATAGGACCCTATGGGAAATACATACAAATGTCTTCTTTTAGAGAACCACTGAATGGAATGAAACCAAACATGGCATGAATGTTCCTTATGAGGTGCTGACCAAGTGTTGTTACTTTGAAGCCGATCCATCATCCCAAGATGGCCGCCAGTGGGGGACTAAGTTTAACATAGGACCTATGGGAAATACATACAAATGTCTTCTTTAAGAGAACCACTGAATGGAATGAAACAAAACATGGCATGCATGTTTCTTATGAGGTGCTGACCAAGTGTTGTTACTTTGAAGCCGATCCATAATCCAAGATGGCCGCCTTGGGGGGACTTAGTTTAACATAGGACCCTATGGGAAATATTTACAAATGTCTTCTTTTAGAGAACCACTGAATGGAATGAAACCAAACATGGCATGAATGTTCCTTATGAGGTGCTGACCAAGTGTTGTTACTTTGAAGCTGATCCATCATCCAAGATGGCCACCAGCTGGGGACAGTGTTTAAAAAAGGACCCAATGGACAATACATACAAATGTCTTCTTTTCGAGAACCACTGAATGGATTGAAACCAAACATGGCATGAATGTTCCTTATGAGGTGCTGTTGTTACTTTGAAGCTGATCCATCATCCAAGATGGCCGCCAGTGGGGGACTTAGTTTAACATAGGACCCTATGGGAAATACATACAAATGTCTTCTTTAAGAGAACCACTGAATGGAATGAAACCAAACATGGCATAAATGTTTCTTATGAGGTGCTGATGAAGTGTTGCTACTTTGTTGCTGATTTACTGTTCAAGATGGCCACCAGGATTTTTTATTAAATTACAGGGCCAATATTAAACCAAATTTGGCCTCACTCATTATTAGGGTATCTGTTATGATTTTAATCTATTTTAACATGATTTCCAAAACCAAAGAAGAATCAGGTGAGCGACACAGGCTCTTGAGAGCCTCTAGTTTTTTCTTTTAAAATTTTCCATTTTAAGTTGGTTATTTCTGATTTATATTTAAAAGCAAATAATAATGATATGGTAGGAGATACACACCAAACAGGATGTGTAAATTATTAAATAATAAGTATTGTGCAATAGCAAGAAATTTTCAATTGCACAGTATTGCACAATAGCAAGAAATCTTCAATTGCACAGTATTGCGCAATAGCAAGAAATCTTCAATTGCACAGTATTGCGCAATAGCAAGAAATATCCAATAGCACAATATTGCGCAATAGCAAGAAATTGTCAATTGTACAGTATTGCGCAATAGCAAGAAATATTTAATTGCACAGTATTGTGTAAAAGAAGATACTTCGTATAAATTGCTTATTTCTTGATCAATTTCAATGGGGTTTTATTCTTGAATTCTTGGGGTTCTTTAATATGCTGAATCTAACCGTGTATTTAGTTTTTGGATTTTGGGCCCCGTTTTTAAATTGGTCCACATTGAGGTCCAAAGGGTCCAAAATTAAACTTTGTTTGATTTCATCAAAAATTGAATTATTGGGGTTCTTTGATATGCCGAATCTAACCGTGTATTTAGATTCTTAATTTTTGGTTCGGTTTTCAAATTGGTCTACATTAAGGTCCAAAGGGTCCAAAATTAAACTTAGTTTGATTTTAACAAAAATTGAATTCTTAGGGTTCTTTGATATGCTGAATCTAAACATGTATTTAGATTTTTGATTATGGGCCCAGTTTTCAAGTTGGTCCAAATCGGGGTCCAAAATTAAACTTTGTTTGATTTCAACAAAAATTGAATATATGGGGTTGTTTGATATGCTGAATCTAACCATGTATTTAGATTTTTTATTTTTGGTCCCCGTTATCAACTTTGTCCACATTGAGGTCAAAAGGATCCAAAATTAAACTTTGTTTGATTTCATCAAAAATTGAATTCTTGGGGTTCTTTGATATGCTGAATCTAACCATGTATTTAGATTTTGGATATTGGACCATAATAGGTGAATGTCCAATTTAAAATTTTTAAGTTCTTAGACCACATTCATTCTGTGTCAGAAACCTATGCTGTGTCAAATATTTAATCACAATCCAAATGCAAAGCTGTATCAAGCTTGAATGTTGTGTCCATACTTGCCCCAACTGTTCAGGGTTCGACCTCTGCGGTCGTATCAAGCTGCGCCCTGCGGAGCATTTTATTTTATAAAATTTTATTACAATCTGAGTGTACAAATTTTTTAAAAATGTCTGATGTTGGAAGTTTGACTTTGGAAAAAGACATATGACATCATACTGGTATGTCCAAAAGACTAGATCAACGATTCACAATTTTTTTTATTTAACCCAATGAGAGTGTTAATCATAAGAGTAATAGGTTTAACTTGTGAGAATTGGATATCGCTTGATATCAACTCTCGATTTTTAATTTAAATAGTAATAATAAAAATCGTGGAAGGCTCCTTTATTATTGTATTGAAATTAAATAACTGGAGTTGATATCAAATGATAACCAATTCTCACTTGTTATGAAACCTATAAATAATGGGGTGCTAAGATATAATGATTAGACAAAAATGGCCTAAGAATTTATGAAAACAAAAATGAAGGAACCCCCTCCCCTCATCCAAATCCTAATTTAGTGCTGTTCCATAAAATATACATGGAATTCAAGGAAGCTGTTCAAAATCTTATCTATGGATGTGTTTTTTATGCCCCCGCCATAGCGGAAGGGGCATTAAGTTTTATCCTTGTCCGTCCATACGTACATCCATCCGTACGTCCCAGAGTTGGTTTCCGTTCTCTAACTCAAGTTTGCCTCAACCATATTTTATGAAACTTATACACAATGCTTATTTTGTACAGTGAAAATGTTAGGGAAATTCAAAAATTGTCTCTATCAGAGGAAAGATGTTTTATAGAAATATTTTATTATGGTATGGACACATATTAAGGGCTTTTGCATTGAAATTTTGCACGTGTATGAAGTATACTTTGGAAATTTAGGGGAGAATCATTTGATTTTCAGTTGGAGGCAGGAGCATCTTTTAAGTAAGGAATATTCATTTATTTTTTCACCACTTGAAAGTACACAGCTGTTCTGCATTAAGTTGGGCAGATATTTGTGTGGGCTTTTCCATTTCAAAAGTAAATTGAAAAATAATTTAAACTTAGACAAAAGGGATAAAGTTGTATGTCTCTATTGTAAATAAAAGCTTAGAAAAGACTAAAAATAATGCTTAATTGTTTTGTAGGAGGCTGTACAAAGGTTGTTTAAACAACCAAAACCTCAGGAAGACGGATTCTCAAATTGGTGTGAGATAGCTCTCAAAAGATTGGATACTTCAGTAGATAGTAAGCTTTCAAAAATTGTAGAAATCGTCTATGTAAAAATTTTAAGATCAGAAATAATGATCTTAACAAATAACTGATAAATTTCAAATTGAAAAAAGAAACAAAAATTTAAGATGAATATCTACCATGTAGTAACTTTTATTTTTAATGAGATTGCTATTGGGATATGCAATGTTGTAAAAAATAACAGATCCATATACCTTTGACCATTGGGAAAGGAATGAAAAATCTAAAGGTCAATAAAACTTCTACAACCATTTATATTTGCTCATGTCAAAGGCCAAAAAAAAAGAGAAAGAAATGAGTGGAAATTCTGATAAAAATAAAATAGAGAGAACATTAAAAAGGAAGGCAGTAGTCATAGGAATGTAAAACTTGCAGGGACAGGCACATTTGGAAAGTGATGTTAAAATCATGACAAAAATTTTAAATTAAAAAAATTGTTTACTTTTAGCATAACAGTTTCTATACAGAAAAAAATGTTTGCTATTAAAATGACAATATTTGTTATATTTGTTTTCCAGTTCCAACTTTTGTAGCATTTTTGTCAGAGGTGGAATCTCCTTATGAGGTAAGGATGACATTACACTCAGTTTATAATTAATATAGTTTCTAAATTTAACAACTTAAAGTTTCTAAAGTAAAATGCAGATGAAAGAATTTTCAACATGTAGTGATAGTAGGAAAATATCAGGATCAGCAAAAAATTTTCTTTTTTAAACAAATATCTTTATCTCAATTCTGTACAGAATAAGCCAGAAGTTTAATTTCTAAATAGATCTTTTGTCACATGGTAAGTGTTTGTAATTTCAGGTTCATGATTATGTACGATCATATCTTGGTGAAAGTAAATCTTCTAAGGACTTTGCTTGTAATTTCAGGTTCATGATTATGTACGATCATATCTCGGTGAAAGTAAATCTAAGGACTTTGCTTGTAATTTCAGGTTCATGATTATGTACGATCATATCTCGGTGAAAGTAAATCTTCTAAGGACTTTGCTTGTAATTTCAGGTTCATGATTATGTACGATCATATCTCGGTGAAAGTAAATCTTCTAAGGACTTTGCTTGTAATTTCAGGTTCATGATTATGTACGATCATATCTCGGTGAAAGTAAATCTTCTAAGGACTTTGCTTGTAATTTCAGGTTCATGATTATGTACGATCATATCTCGGTGAAAGTAAATCTTCTAAGGACTTTGCCAAACAGTTCCTGGAGAAGAGAAGCCAAACTCGTAATAAGGCAAAACCACCAGTTGTTGAGGTAAGGGTATAAAAATAAGAAGATGTGCTATGATTGCAAATGAGAGAACTGTCCAGACTAAGCGATGTAGAAGTTAGCAACTATGTGTCACCATACAGCCTTCAATAATGAGTAAAACCCATACCGCATAGCAAGCTATAAATGGCCCCCAAATAGCAAATGTAAAACATTGGAGAATATTAAAGGGCCTGTAAGAAATTAATGCACAAAACAATGAACGTAAAACAAATATGATATACAACAAACAACAACCACTGAATTATAGTTTGTTTAACTATCTGTTTAAATTCTAAAATATCTAACATGCCTCAAAGCCCAGTGTTCTCCATTTTTCACTAAGGTAAGGTGGGTGTTTTGAAAAAATCACTTGCAACCGGGTGTTTTTTTGTTTGTTTCAACATTTCCAACCAGGTTTTTATACGACCGCAAAAAAATTTTGAGGTCGTATATTGGTATGACGTTGGCGTCGTCGTCTTCGTCGTCGTCCGGCGTCGTCGTCCGAATACACAATGGTTTTCGCACTCTAACTTTAGTTTAAGTGAATGGATCTCTATGAAATTTTACCATAAGGTTCAATACCACAATAGGAAGGTGGGGATTGATTTTGGGGGTTATGGTACCAACAGTTAAGGAATTAGGGGCCAAAAATAAGCATTTTTGTAACTTCCAGACATAACTTGTGTGTTAGCATATGGATCTCTTTGACATTGTACCACAAGATTCCATATCACAAAGGGTCAATGCTGGGATTGATTTTGGGGTTAATTGCCTCAAAATTTTAGGAATAAGGGGCCAAAAGGGGGCAAAAAACAAGCATTTTTCTAGTTTCATGACAATAACTTGTGTGTAAGTGTATGGATCTTTCTGAAATTTTACTACAAGGTTCCATTTCACAAAGGGAAAGCTGGAATTGAGTGTTGTGGTAATTGCCCAAAACGTTTAGTAATAAGGGGCCTAAAAAGGGGTTTAAAATAAGCATTTTTTAGTTTCTAGACAATAACTTGTGTTCAAGTGTATGGATCTCTCTAAAATTGTATTACAAGGTACCATACCACAAAGGCAAGGCTGTTATTGAGCTTGGTTTGGGGGGAAAGGGGGGTGGGGGTGATGAATCATAAGGGGGCAGGGGTCAAAAAAGGGGTAATTTTTTTTTTCCTTTTTTTTTTGTTTAAAATTTACATTTTAAGTTAGTTATTTTTTATCACGAAGAGAAAGTAGGAATTGAGTTTTGGGGTTAATTGCTCAAACATTTATGAATAAGGGGCCAAATATTGGTCAAAAATAAGGATTTTTTTAGTTTGCAACAAAAACTTGTGTTCAAGTGTATGGATCTCTGTGAAATTGTATTGCAATGTACCATACCACAAATTGAAGGTTGTGATTGAGGTGGGGGATGATGAATCAAAAGGGGGTTGAAAAAATGTGTGGGAGGTAGGATTTTTTTTTTCCTTTTTTTTTCTTTAAAATTTTCCATTTAAAGATGGTTGTTTCAGATTTATATATGAAAGAAAATAATAATGATACGGTTATATATCATGAGGAATTGAAATTTAAAATTATGTATATTGGAAATTTAGGTTACATTGGAAAGTAATAATTGGCTTTGGGGGGGGGGGGGGGGGGGGGGGTTATGGCTCTAATGTTTAAGGAATAAGGGGAAAAAAGGTTAAAAAACAAGGGTTTCCATTTTAATAGACAAATAATTGAGTAAAGAACATTATTTAAAAGCAGTGTAAGGTTGGTAATTCAAACTCATTTAAATATCTCATCTACACTGCTTTTAAATTATGTAAATTGGAAATTTGCCAATAACTTTATTGTTAATAAATGCATTGGAAATTTGCCAACAATTTTAGTGTAATAAACTTCATTGGAAATTTGCCAATATAAAATTTTGCTGATGAAGGTTTTTTGTTTACCTTTAGCCTTGACTATGAAGTCATTTTCTATTTTTATAGCCTTATGATGTAGTTGAATTATTTAATACTTTTATGATGTGTTTAAATGGGGTTTTATCATGTTTATGGTTGCAAATTTATTGTTTTAGTATAATAAACTCCATTTAAAATTTGCCAATAAAAAAAATTTTTGTTTATTTTTAGCTATGATTATGATGTCATTTTCTATATTACTTTTATGGTTGCAAAGAAATTTTTATTTTTAGATATTACTGTTAAATGATGCTGATTAAGGTTTTTGCTATGTTTAGCCATGACTATGATGTCATTTTCTATTTTAATATCTGTTATGATGTATTTAAATGGGCTTTTATGGTTACAAAGGAATTTTATTTTTAGATATTACTATAAAATGTTGCTGATGCTGATTAAGGATTTTGTTTATTTTTAGCCATGACTATGATGTCATTTTCTATTTTAATACCTTTATGATGTAATTTCCATTCTTAGATATTACTGTTAAATGATGCTGATTAAGGGTTTTTTGCTATGTTTAGCCATGACTATGATGTCATTTTCTATTTTAATATCTTTATGATGTATTTAAATGGGCTTTTATGGTTACAAAGGAATTTTATTTTTAGATATTACTTTAAATGTTGCTGATTAAGGATTTTTGTTTATTTTTAGCCATGACTATGATGTCACTTTCTATTTTAATACCTTTATGATGTATTTAAATGGGCTCCCATGTATTTAGATTTTTGATTATTTATACATGTTACCAAATTGGTCCACATTGAACAAAAACGGTCCAAATTTCAACTTTATTACATTACATCAAACATTGAATTCTACATATTCTTTGATATATTGAAATTAACAAACAATTTAGTTTATGGATATTCCACCATAATAGGTAAATTAAATTTTTTCCAGTTCTTACACCACATTCATCCTGTGTCAGAAACCTATGCTGTGTCAAATATTTAATGACAATCCAAAGTCATAGCTGTATCAAGCTTGAATTTTGTGTCCATACTTGCCCCAACTGTTCAGGGTTTCGACCTCTGCGGTCGTATCAAGCTGCGCCCCAGCGAAGCATTTTATTTTACTGTTGGAGGGGGTCACAAAAAGAAGGATTAGTATTGTATTCACATTTAATAAAATTGAACTGTTCTTCTGCTATCACTGCTAGCCATTCATTTTACAAATTAGTTTTGCGGGTCTCGGATAGCAGATATGGCTTTTTTTAGGACTCCCTCCTCCTGCATATGCATAGCTTATCGATCCAAGTTTCTGTCCTGTTCCTCGCTTTAGTGCTGTAGTTATGGAACACAGAGCAGTAATATCCTCCTTCTGTGGCGATTAGCCATTTAAAGACATGTTCATATTTATTAAATGAGGGGTAACCTCTCAATGTAATGACTATCTCTTTTATGAGGGGTACATTTAACAAGATACAAATGAGCACATATTTATTTTATTTACAGAAAATTTTCCCAAAGAACTAAACATCTATTTGGTATTATATGGTCAAAACATGTCCAAGAATTTTGTAATATTTCTGGACTTATATCTTCTTTATTATTAAAAATAATGGGAGCTTCTTTTAGAAAAGTTGGTCCGAATATAACGAGTTTTTCCCCTTTTAAGTTAAAAAATCTTAAGTTTTTCTCTTTTCTTTTCTTCAACAGAATTTACATAACCTCTTGCCAAAGAGACAGTCCCTCATTTAAGGGATATCCCTCATTTGGGGGATTGTTCCTAACCTGTTTATCTTCGCGATCGCTTGTGTGCATTTTCCATTGATTTGATACTTTTTTTCCAATTTCAACAATTTCAATACAACTATCCATTTTAGTTGACTTATTTGGCCTATAATTTTCCTTATCACCATCGTCATCTGGCTTTCTCTCTCTCCCCCCCCCCCCCCCGATTAATAAAAGAAAACATTGAAATTTGACGATCCGCCATTTTTGTCGATGAAAACATCAGTGAGGCTTGATTAGTATTTAAATTTTTACGGTGCGGAACCGAAAAAAATCCGGAATTTGAAAAAAAAAGCCGACCACCTTCTAAAATGGAAAGGGGGTCGGCTTTCAAAAGAAGGTGGTCGGCACACCGGCCTTAAATGCCGAATGGAAAACACTGAAGCCTTTAACTCATGCTTAGATATTTCTTCATGTTTGAGAGGGAAGTAGCAATAAACAAAAAACACAGTAATTTTAAGATTTAAAACATTTTGTAGGAGAGCATATGGGGACCTGCACCAGCCCGTGATTACCGACAACAAACCAACCAAAGTTCAGATGCTGACTCACAGAAGAATAAGGGAGGAAAGAAAAAGAAGAAAATGATGAAATTAGACAGTAGTATTTTGGGATTCACTGTTAGCGCTGATCCTGAACGTAAGAACGTAGGAGAGATGGAAGACGATGGGAAATGACAGTCTATAGATTTTAATGTCAGCAGTGTTATTTTATCAACTTAAGACAATGTTTTTTGTAATTGTTGATATTTTGTTATGGTTGGTCTTAATTGTTGGGTTTTGGTCGCATTACACAGTTTCCAATAGCTTCAACACACCTGTGTGGGCGTGGCTTTGTATCCAGCCCCTCCTGTAGATGTGAGGCGTGCCGGCCCATTTGGCCTATGTTAGAGTATATTTTTAAAGAAGATGATGAAAAAGTGAAGGAAATGATTTTTCAAAAATCAGATCTCTAATTATGAAGTTTTTGAAAAAGAATGAGAAAAACTTAATCATAGTGCTTAATAAACAATGCTTTTGGTGGCAGTCCTTGGTTAAGGGAAATAACTCTTTAAATCATAAATACGTTTGTAAAAGTCAGTTTTATCAGTGCTTTATAAGCATTCATGTGATAAAAAATTAAAATGATTTTTGTCATTTGGAAGCTTAAAATTTATTTATGAAAATGGTTGACACAAGCGTAACATTGATTTTTAAAGAGTAATTTCCCTTAACTTAGATCAACCACCTAAATATCGTATGCAGTATTACATGACAAAACAAATTGAATATTTTAACAACACAGTGTTTTTTAATCATGTCAACTGATTTCAGCTTTTTTATTCAAACATGTTTTACAATTTAATGAAAAGAAGTTTTTCATTTGAAAGTATTAAGAATTACAACTTTTTTTATTCAAACATGTTATACAATATAAATAGAAGAAGAATTTCATTAAATAAAATTAAGAATTTCAACCTTTTTTATTCAAACATGTTTTACTGTTTAAAGAGAAGAATAAGTAAATCAATAACACTTAGAATTTGACATAAATGCATTTTACCAAAAACTAAACAATCAACCGAAAGAATTGAAATGATTCTAAACAAACTATATATGCAAAATGCACAATATTGTTATTAATTTTTTATCTAATTATCTTACAATTATTGTGGTCTCAGTAAAACAATTTTAAGGAATCAAAAATGTTCTTTTATTCTGTTTAATATTTCAATATAGTTTGGTTCCTAGTAATTCTTAATGATTATATGAATTTTTCATGGTAGAATTTTATGCAAACTTCTGAATTATGGAAAACACAAATTACTTACAAAACAACATTGTTCCTATTTAGATTTCAACATTTGCATAATACTATCAAAATTGCACACAGGCAAGACATATATCTGTGTCAACAGTTTTATTTTATAACACTATAATTTTTATGAAACTGATATACATAAAGCAAAGAAAACATGTCACATATTTCTAAAATCAAACATGTGTTATAGCAGAATATAAGTTGTGTTATTAATTAGTCTGTTTTTTTTTATTTCTAGATTAAATATCCAGATAAGAAATTTAACAATTTTTACCTAAGAAATACAAAACAATACTTCAGAAATCAAACAGTGACTACTTTTAATATTTTTTTTTTTTTTTTTTAACTTTCAGGCAACATTTTATTCAGAAAGAATAAATTATTAAAGATGACAGCTTTCTTTTGATACAAATTATTTACAGTTTTAAGCGATTTTCAAATTCATGAAAGAACACAATTTTTAAGAAAGAATGGTAGTAATTGACAGTAATCCTCATATATTTTGTTATTTTTGCTGTTTTTAAAAAAAATATAAGCTTTAGAATTGAAATATCATCTTATTCTGTTAGATACTAGAAATTTCAAGCAGAAGGGAAGCTCCATGCATAAAGTTTTGAATATTGATAAGATGGATGGGTTCTTATTTTAAAATTATAGACACTCAAGCTTGTGTTTATTTTGTCATTTACAAATGCACACCACAGCCTAGAATTTTTATAGGCCCATTAAAGGTATTACGTTGTCTGTCCATCTGTCATCAACATGTCGGACAACTCAAAAATGCTTTAACCAATTTTCATAAAACTTTGGTGAATTGTTTGTATTTATTGATGTATGCTCCCTTTCAGTTTTTATAAATTTTAGATTTTACGTTTCTGAGTTATGGGATTTTATTCATAAAAAATTGGAGATGTACAGTTTTCTGTTTTCTGACTAAAACTGAAAAATGCTTTGAACAATTTTCATGAAACTTTGGTGAATTGTTTATAAATATTAGAATTAGCTCCCCTTAGTTTTTTATAAATTTCTGATATGACATTTAGTGTCATGGAGTTATGAAACTTTATTCGTTGAAAAAGCAACGGGTGTATCATGTGCTCATGGTGCAGCTCTTTATGTAAGAGTGATCTAAACTAATGAATGGGACCTCTATGCACAAACCCTCTCGCGGAAAAACTACAGAACCCATGCCTTCCAAAACTAAATTTACATTAAAATTTTAATACACATTACTTTTAAAAGCTTACTTAATTTAACCACGGTAAAAGTATGAATGAAGAAAAAGGTAAACAGTCATGACAAAGCATTTCTTAGTATCCATTAGGAATTGTTGCATTTTGTTTTACGATCTTGCTAGTTCAGAACAGTCATTTTTATTTCTGAATTATCTTATCTTAAAAAGGTGAGTCTAGAACATTGTTTTAAACTTAAAACATTTTTTGGCAGCATGGTTTGCCTTATTAGATATTTTAATTATGGTATGCCATGATTCGTCTCTCCATTTGTCTTACTCATATCAGGGACTTTTTAGGGATGTTATTGATTTGAATTTTAAGTTATCTTCCTGCTTGGAAAAAAGAAAACTGTTGGAAAATGGCACTTCTAAAAGGGCATTTTTAGATACACAGTGATGATTTTCAGATATACCTCAGCCAACTAGTTTTTTTTGGGGGAGGAGGGGGTTATTAGAACTTCGGTACTAGTTTACACCAAATAAAGGAAGTTCTGGGCACATATTGGGTTTTTGTCAGCTTAGGAAAACAGGATTTTATGTACAAAAACAGATTTAAATATTAGTGTAGCCCAAGTTCTTACTACAGACCTTTGTACCTAAAAGGTATACTCTTGCCAAAACTAGGGATAGTCAGAAAAATCAACAACAAAATTTGTTTTTTTTCCTGAAGGGGACTTTACCCCTTTCTAGATGAGGGTGTGGAGTATGGGAGCTTCCTCTCCAAGTTTATTCCATTTTATTATAGTCTTCATTCTCACCAATTATTTGCACAAGATTATAAGTACTGAAAAAAATATTTTTTAAGATTTGCACGATGAGCCAGCTGATATTTTATTTATTGAAAATAGATAATTTTGTACTTCGAATTGAAATTGAAATTATTTTGAATATTGAGATCATTAACTCCCTTAGACACATTCTATGAAATAAAGGCAACATTTACTTTTTGACCTTATGTGTATGAGTATGTAGATAGAGAAATGTGCCAGACTAAATGGTCCTTATTCCCTGATTGGCCTTGTGTGTGTGTGTGTGTGTTATTGCCTGTTTGAGTTGATAGATGCATGAATATCATTAATCTTAATATTTTATTAGCAGTTTCCCTTATATTACAACTTTTTATAAAATGAATATCACTAATCTTAATATTTTATCAGCAGTTCCCCTTATATTACAACTTTTTATAAAATTTAACTCAAATTTTACAAAATATTAAACAATTAATAAAACTGCTATTCCATTAAAATGAATGTGGGAGGGTTGGAAGGTATTTCCAATACAACCCACCCCCAAAACCAATAAATTGAATAATTTTGCATACATTAATTTGACATACAACCATAATTTACCCACATGCCAAGTTCAAAAATAAAACTTCCCTTTCTTACCTCCCCCAATTCATTTTGCCTTTTTATACGACCGCAAAAAAATTTTTGTGGTCGTATATTGGTATGACGTTGGCGTCGTCGTCGTCGTCGTCGTCGTCCTGCGTCGTCCGAAGACACATTGGTTTTCGCACTCTAACTTTAGTTTAAGTGAATGGATCTCTATGAAATTTTACCACAAGGTTCAATACCACAAAAGGAAGGTTGGGATTGATTTTGGGGGTTATGGTACCAACAGTAAAGGAATTAGGGGCCAAAAAGGGGCCAAAAATAAGCATTTTTGTAACTTCCAGACATAACTTGTGTGTTAGTGTATGGATCTCTCTGACATTGTACCACAAGGTTCCATATCACAAAAGGAATGCTGGGATTGATTTTGGGGGTAATGGCCTCAAAATTTTAGGAATTAGGGGCCAAAAAAGGGGCAAAACACAAGCATTTTTCTAGTTTCATGACAATAACTTGTGTGTAAGTGTATGGATCTTTCTGAAATTGTACTACAAGGTTCCATATCATAAAGGGAAAGCTGGAAGTGAGTTTTGGGGTAATAGCCGAAATATTTAGGAATTGGGGGCCAAAAAGGGGCCAAAAATAAGCATTTTTCTAGTTTCCAGACAATAACTTGTGTTCAAGTGTATGGATCTCTCTGAAATTGTACTGCAAGGTACCATACCACAAAGGGAGGCTGGGATTGAGTTTGGGGGTGATGAATCATAAGGGGGTTCAAAAAATTTGGGGGGGGGATTTTTTTTTTTTTCATTTTTTTTCTTTTTTTCATTTTTTAAAATTTTTCTTTTAAAATTTTCCATTTTAAGTTGGTTATTTCTGATTTATATTTAAAAGCAAATAATAATGATATGGTAGGAGATACACACCAAACAGGATGTGTAAATTATTATATAATAAGTATTGTGCAATAGCAAGAAATTTTCAATTGCACAGTATTGCACAATAGCAAGAAATCTTCAATTGCACAGTATTGCGCAATAGCAAGAAATCTTCAATTGCACAGTATTGCGCAAAAGCAAGAAATATCCAATAGCACAATATTGCGCAATAGCAAGAAATTGTCAATTGTACAGTATTGCGCAATAGCAAGAAATATTTAATTGCACAGTATTGTGCAAAAGAAGATACTTTGTATAAATTGCTTATTTCTTGACCAATTTCAATGGGGTTTTATTCTTGAATTCTTGGGGTTCTTTAATATGCTGAATCTAACCGTGTATTTAGTTTTTGGATTTTGGGCCCCGTTTTTAAATTGGTCCACATTGAGGTCCAAAGGGTCCAAAATTAAACTTTGTTTGATTTCATCAAAAATTGAATTATTGGGGTTCTTTGATATGCCGAATCTAACCGTGTATTTAGATTCTTAAATTTTGGTTCCGTTTTCAAATTGGTCTACATTAAGGTCCAAAGGGTCCAAAATTAAACTTAGTTTGATTTTAACAAAAATTGAATTCTTAGGGTTCTTTGATATGCTGAATCTAAACATGTATTTAGATTTTTGATTATGGGCCCAGTTTTCAAGTTGGTCCAAATCGGGGTCCAAAATTAAATTTGTTTGATTTCAACAAAAATTGAATATATGGGGTTCTTTGATATGCTGAATCTAACCATGTATTTAGATTTTTGATTTTTGGGTCCCGTTATCAATTTTGTCCACATTGAGGTCAAAAGGGTCCAAAATTAAACTTTGTTTGATTTCATCAAAAATTGAATTATTGGGGTTCTTTGATATGCCGAATCTAACCGTGTATTTAGATTCTTAATTTTTGGTTCGGTTTTCAAATTGGTCTACATTAAGGTCCAAAGGGTCCAAAATTAAACTTAGTTTGATTTTAACAAAAATTGAATTCTTAGGGTTCTTTGATATGCTGAATCTAAACATGTATTTAGATTTTTGATTATGGGCCCAGTTTTCAAGTTGGTCCAAATCGGGGTCCAAAATTAAACTTTGTTTGATTTCAACAAAAATCGAATATATGGGGTTCTTTGATATGCTGAATCTAACCATGTATTTAGATTTTTGATTTTTGGGCCCCGTTATCAACTTTGTCCACATTGAGGTCAAAAGGGTCCAAAATTAAACTTTGTTTGATTTCATCAAAAATTGAATTCTTGGGGTTCTTTGATATGCTGAATCTAACCATGTATTTAGATTTTGGATATTGGACCATAATAGGTGAATGTCCAATTTAAAATTTTTAAGTTCTTAGACCACATTCATTCTTTGTCAGAAACCTATGCTGTGTCAAATATTTAATCACAATCCAAATGCAAAGCTGTATCAAGCTTGAATGTTGTGTCCATACTTGCCCCAACTGTTCAGGGTTCGACCTCTGCGGTCGTATCAAGCTGCGCCCTGCGGAGCATTTTATTATTGTGTATTTTCTTTTACATGCATATTCATTGAAAGATTTAACACTGAGTCAAGTTTCCATATTAGAAAATTAACTAAAAATAAATAAATAGTATCGAAGATAACTTTATAAGAGATTTCACCATTTTGAAGAAATCTGTATGTTTAACTTAAAGTTAATTTTAACATGTTTTAAAAGGATGTAAGTGTGCTGTAAAAATTAATTTGTTTTCATTCTGTTAACATTCAGTGTGTCTGTGTTTTGTAAATGGTGTGTGAAAATGCTGTTTGAATTTGGTATGTGAAGAGAAATTTGTATGTGAAATGTATGTTGTATGGGAAGGAGAGTATGTGAATGGTATGTGGAATATAGATTGCATGTGTTAAGTAAAATGTGTATGTGGGTGTGATGTGAATTGCAGATTGTATGTGTTGTGTGAAGTGCAGATTGTATGTGTTATGTGAAGTGCAGATTGTATGTGTTGTGTGGAGTGCAAGATAAGGTCAACCAAAGTAATTCTCTTATAGGTAAAGTTGATCAGGGAAAATTGATTAAATCATGTTCCAAACTTTCTTTTGCTGCTAAAAATTTTTAACTTAATGTGGCCTTGTTCCATTTGTTGCCAATGTTTGTTATATATACACAACATAAATTAGCAATGCATGAACAATCACTTTTGAATTAAACAGATTTTTTTTTTATCCCTTGAAAAGCTTCTGGGATACATGTGTTACTGAACTTTAAAATCAGATGTTTCATGGAAAGTCTCAAATTTTTAATATTTTTAGCATGTTTAAAAGTAATACAAAATCAAAAATTGCAATGGAACCTTGTATATTTTGATCAGATGAGCTTGGATAATTTTTATCATGATAAGAAATTATTTTTATGAATTTAAAAGAAGAATGTTACTGGTCTTATTTTAAACTGATTTGAATATGAAATTTTAAGAACTTATAAGGAAGGCACTGTTATCAAGGTTTCAAAGGAAAATTGAAAATGAGATGTATATCTCATATTGTTAATGAATACAAGACGTTTCTTTAAAGTATAAAATATGTTAAATTGTGATATAAATATGCAGGCTTTTGTGTACACAAATGACTTGTCTGTATTGATAAAGCTGAAAATTGTTGAAAATAAATAAAAGAAATACCTAAAAGTTTTTACTTGTTTCTTTATATCCCAGTTCCAGAGCACCTGAGATCACCCCCAGTTTTTGATGGGGTTCGTTTTGCTCAGTCTTTAGTTTTCTATGTTGTGTTGTGCATACTGTTCTCTATCTTTTGGTCTTTTTTTCGTTTTTTTTTACATGGCATTGTTAGTTTATTTTCGACTTATGAGTTTGAATGTCCCTTTGGTATCTTTCGCCTCTCTTTTCCAAAGAAACAAAGTAGAAAATTTTGAACATCTCGGAATAGAAATTTCCATGTTTAAAATGAAACTACACAAAACAGGCACATGTGACAATGATCACATGATTTATAGTGGTATGAACTCGACTAAAAACAAGGAGGGTGAAGGGGCAAAAAAGTTCATGTGATATGAAGAGAAATTTCAGTCGGCAGTGGTCAAAACAAACATGTGACAATGACCTCAATAGATTTATTGGAACAAATATAGCAACTTTCAAATGGTCAATATAAAACAACAATACAGGCTTTACAGCCGATTTCAATGAGTGTGTAGGCAAAGGTAATATCTTTGGTTAGCTTGCTTACTAGCTGAACCGTGAAATCATTGTTAGGTTAGGTTAAACAATCCTCCTTTAAGAGTAGGCTAGTCCGACAGATAACCAATCTATCTGTCTATAGGACTAGGCTACTTCGAACGGAGGGTAGTATACCTTACCTAACAATGACTTCACGGTTCAGCTAGCAAGCAAGCTAACCAAAGATATTACCTTTAGCTACACACTCATTGAAATCAGCTTTAAAATCCAATGGCCAAATGAGACAATACCAGCACATGTTACAATGACCATACTAAATTTAAAGTTGCATGAACTTCCAGGTAGGAAAAAAATCATCTCAGAAGAGAAAATCTTATGGTCAAAGTAAGATGACATAAAACAGGGAAAAAAATGCAATAACCAATAGAATTAAAAATGGTATGAAATACTGTAGACAGTAGCAAAATTTATCTTAGAAGAGAACTCTAATGGTCAAAACATAAAAATGGCTTTAAGCTGTAGAAACTTCACCAAAAATGGTAAGCTTAAACAAACATTTCAGAAGAAGAACTCCAATGGCCAAATGAGACAACGGCAGCACAGGAAGCAATGGCTACAGATTTAAAGCTTTATGAACTTCACTGTCAGCCAAATTTTATGACAGTGGTCAAGATGGTACATTAAATATTTGAAAATAAAATTTTGCTGAAATTTAGTAATTTTCCCAGTTCTTGAGAAACTGATCACTTCTTTCTTGTCGTATCATATTATTGATATTATATCATTTTTTTTTGTAAGATCTTTTTAATCATCAGTAGCACCAGGAAATACTTTAGGCAGAGGGTCAGGAGTGTAAAAGAAAATAAAGAAGAATTTGTGATCTAAAATTTCTTATGGTTGTTACAGCAGTAGAAATTTTTACGTTTTACCGTAGAAAGGCTTGTATAGTTCGCAGTGGTACATAGTCCGCACCCCCTTCTCCCAACGAAATTTTAGGTAAAAAAACTTTTTGTAACTGTTAGAAAAGGTCTAATGAAACTCCGGTAATTTCAAATCCTGTGCGGTCGTTTGCGGTATTTTCTTGGAAAAACCTGTTTTCCATCATCAAACAGAAGCTGAAACTGCTTGTAAATGATTCTAGAACGCTTCATGATTGTTAAAATAAGTTTAATTCACTTAAAAAACAATTTAGAAACTTGTGTATGTTTAAACAGGAAGTTTAAAAAGCACGTGTAAAAGTCAATTCTTGTAGTATTAAGTCCACTGCGTAGTATTTTAGCTCTTCTTCAACACAATTTTGACATAAACGTAGTACCTAAACTAAGTTGCCCCCTTCCAAGAGACCCCTTCTTCCACAATCTATCACAACGATTAGTTACAGATTAAATGCAAGTTCATGTGCTGCATATGGAGCAGGATCTGTCCCTTCTGGAGCGCCTGAGATCACCCCTGTTTTTTTTGTAGGCTTGTTGCATTAACCAGGGGTTAAAGTTTGTAATTAGGTCAGTTTATGGGGAACAGCTAATGGTAAATCATTTGGGTATGCAGTTGTATAAGCTTTGGTACATTTCATTTCCATGGAGTTTATTTGGCCTTGCCCCCTAAGTCATGGTCTATTGACTGAAACTTTTTTCATATTTTACATGTTTAAGTTTGTAATTGGGTTAGGTTTAATGGGAACCACTTATGGTAAGTCAATGATATTTAGTTTGCATTTGTGCAAGCTTCGGCACATCTCATTTCCATGGAGATTACATGGCCCCGCCCCGTCAGTCGTGGTCAATTTACTTTGGAACTTTTGCATACTTTACATATTAAATTTTGTGATTAGATCAGTTTAAGGGGAAACACTTATGATAAGTCAATGATATTTGGTATGCAGCTGTATAAGCATTGGCACATCTCATTTCCGATGGAGATTAGTTGGCCCCGCCCCTCAGTCATGGTCTATTGACTTTAAAACTTTTGCAGTTGACATGTATTAGTTAGTGATTGTTAATTTATGGGGAATCACTTATAATAAGTCAATAATATTTAGTTTGCAGTTGTATTGGGATTGGCATACCTTATATCTCAGAAATTATTTGGTCCTGTTCCTTCAGTCATGGTTCATTTACTTTGAGTATTTTGCATAATTTACATTCAAAAATTTTGCTGTTATGACTTCAACATATATGCATTTACTATCAAAATAAACAGGAGAAACATCTATCTACTTTTGTTTTGTGTACTGTTATTTGTCTTTCTGGTTTTTTCGTTTCTCTTGTCATGGTGTTTAAGTTTCTCGACTATCAATAAAGATCAGGTAATGTCTGTAGTACCTTTGGCAAAAAAGTATCAACAACTTGATTACCAAGCTTTGCAAGCATCTGCCGCGTCAGTTTGTCATCGACTTATCGACTTATGAGTTTGAATATCCAATTGGTATCATCAGCTCTTACATAACCTTGTTGTTTCCTGCCAGTAGACATTGAGCTGACATCCTGTAAGTGTGCCTCTTTTTCCTGATTTGGGATTCTTGAAGCTAGGTCTTTTCGCATTTTAAAACTAGCAAAGATAGTCGAAAATTTCACATGAATTCATGTCGTTTATTTGTCAGCATAAGTCTGGGACTTATGAGATTGTCAAATACTAATTGAGCATTCATCAGGTCAGCTGGAAACCAAAATTAAAACCCTTCCGGAGCATCTAGTTGAGACCCCCCCCCTTTTCTTCGTTTTTTATGTAGTGTTTTGTGGACTTGTTTGTCTTTACGTTTTTAACCATGACGTTTAGGTTTCTCTTGCCAGGGTGTTTAAGTTTCTCTTGCCAGAGTGTTTAAGTTTCTCTTGCCATGCGTTTAAGTTTCTCTTGTCGTGGTGTTTAAGTTGCCATGGCGCTTAAGTTTCTCTTGTCGTGGTGTTTAAGTTTCTCTTGCCAGAGTGTTCAAGTTTCTCTTGCCAGAGTGTTTAAGTTTCTCTTGCCATGGTGTTTAAGTTTCTCTTGGCATGGCGTTTAAGTTTCTCGTCGTGGTGTTTTAGTTTCTCTTGCCAGGGTGTTTAAGTTCCTCTTGCCAGAGTGTTTAAGTTTCTTTTGTCATGGTGTTTAAGTTTCTCTTGCCATGATGTTTAAGTTTTTCTTGCCATTTTTTTAAGTTTCTCGACTGAGTTTTGAAAGTCTTCTTTGTATCTTCCGCCTTTTCTTAAAAAGTAAGTTTTTACTGCATATTTTATGTCTAAGTGGTTGCAAGTAGCTTATGTAATTTTGTTGCATGTTTGTTTCTTAACACTTTTAATGGAAGTCATGCTATTGTTGCACCATACAGCTGAAACGTTAGATTTCCCTTATTTCAGGAAGCGGATTTGGTCTTTGTTTACTTTCACTTCTCCTTCAATAAAGATCAGGTATTTCTGTAGTACCTTTGACACAAAAAAGTATCAACAACTTGATTACCAAACTTTGTAAGCATCTGCGTCAAAAATATGATGTGACGTGTCCTTTTTCGTAAAAAAAATAATGTATAAATGTTCAACACTCTTTAAGTTGTACCATCATTCTAACATGCATATTGAAAAAAAGTCAGCAATCATGATCTGAAGTAGATTACTGAATCTGTGATTGAGTATATCACTTTGGTCTGAAATTTCTTGAGTTATTGTGAGCATTCCTCTTAGTCTAACATTTACCACCTCGTGTAATTGATACTAGTAATTTATGAATCAAAGCATTTTCTTTATTTGTATTTATAATTCAATCAATCAAAAAGGCTGTGTCTTCTTAAACGTATAAATGCTTATCAATAGCACTCCTTTTTTTAAAAACACATGATAATTAGAAGAACCGAAACATTTGAAAGGCTATATTTCCAAAAAGGACGGTAATTGTTTCAAGTCATTTTTGAACAACCATTTTTATTCTCTGAACTTTTCTCTTATGTATTTAAACACATGACTAAACTCTATCTCTCTCAACTACTCCCACCGACACTTAGGGAGCAACCATTTAACCTCAAGGGGGCTATGGTTTTTTGTCTGAGTCAGACATTTTTATTTTAGTTTTTCGACTCTATCAATAAAATTATTTTTTTCAAAATTTAACACTGTAAGGTACGGGGAAAATCTGGATTCAGAATATTTTTTTTTTTATCTGCTTGACCACAATATTTTTTTCCATCAAACTGGGGATCAGAATATTTTTTTTAGGAAAAAATCATAACCCCCCCCCCCCCCCCCCCCCCCCCTTGAAGTTAAATGGTCGTTCCTTTACCCTCTCAAGCACACACACTTACCTCTCTCTAGTCCACATACAATCACCCTCTTCACCACACAGTTACTCTCTCTTTCTCTTTCATCCACACACACACTCCCCAATCTCTCTCCTGACACAATGGGGAGTGTTGGCACCGCTACCTTCAGTTACCTTCACTAGGCTAGGGCACAATGTTGTTGAAAATAAGTTATATAGACATTTTAATGCCACATAAATTAAATAATTTGTGGTACATTAGGGAGATGCCATTTGATTTTTATGGGGGGTTAGGATGAAAAACGTTGTCATGCATTTTATTTTTCACTCTATTCGGTCCGGCCTTTTTTTTTTTAGTTTATCTAGACTTTTTTTTACATAAATTGTCATCCTGCCTTTTTTTTGCAAAGTGTCTCATCCTGCTTTTTTTTTACTCAAAACCCCTGTCCTACCTATTTTTTCAAATTTCATCCTAGCCCCCCACCCCTATAAAAATCAAATGGTAGCTCCCTTAACATTTTATCATCTGCAAATATATCATTTGTGCGGAGGGTGTTCTCGATCCCCCGGCCTTAATAAAAATCAAATTATTCATAAATATACAGAAAAATTAAATGTTGTATCCCCCATAATTTTCAATGGAAACAAACGGTTTCCCAAGATATTTAAAATCAAACAATCTATCTAAAACATGTATATGTTTACATAAACAATTAATTTGCAAGTGTTCACCCACTTCACAACCACATGGCCGTTCCAACAGAGACAGAGACCGAGACCAGAGACATATATACATATATAGCCGTGGTGAAAAAATCGGAGGGGCGCCGTAGAAGGTATATGGTCCATTCGCCCACATATCCTCAGGCATATCACGTTGGCACCTCGTTCGTTCGCCCATAGAACTTATTCGCCATCATTATTAATTAAAAGAAATTAATCTATAATCATTGTATTCTGTTCATGTAAGATAAATTTATAGGGATAAAACATATACGAAATTAATTGATTTGTTTATTGTTAAGCCTTATTCAAAAGTTGCCTCGGGTCACAAGATCACTTTTTAGAAAACTATACAGTTCTAACTTGAACTGATCTTATTCATCAGTCTCTGTTTTTGAATATTTTTTAAGTTTAAGGTCGGAATGAATATTTTCGATCCGACTCGAGTACGCCCCACTTCGATCGAAAAAATATATTTTTTCTTTGCTGAAAATCGTCAAAAGATTTTCTTCTCGCTACGCTCGTTGGTATTTTTGCCATTTTAGAAAATTACGCCCACTTTCCTCTGGACCCGGGTCTGCACCTATATATTATTATAAATGCCTCTGGTTCCAAAATAAACGGTTCGAGGTCGAGTTAGTCCGGTCTCCGTAGAATCAACACTATACCAGAGCATTCTGAACCGGAAGTACTTACACAGTACATGTAATATTTGTAAACAAGTGGTTTCAGGAAACACTTTTCATACAAATTTGCAAAATGGATAAACAAGGATCGTCTGATAAGGCTTCCGAAAGTAGAAGAAAGGCTATTTCAATGATCGAACCTGCGCCAGGATCGGAAGATCGAAGTGTTAATTTTAAAATAAGCGAAGGGAATGCTACCAGTTCTGAGACCCAACCTCCACGCAAACAACCACAAAAGTTGTCAAGGAATAGGTATTTAAAAAATATGGGATGCATTTCATTGTCAGGGACGACCATTTGAGTTTTAGGGGGTTGGGGGTCCTAGGAGGATTTCAAAATGAATAACTGAAAAATAACTGTGCACAAGACAGGATGTAAATGAATGTTATGCAACACAAAAGACAGGAAACAAATGTGTAGAAAATAGAAAATATTTCTTTTGAAGGGCAATGCTACAGAAAAAAAATAATCATGTGTAGCAACAGATGAAAATAAATGATCAATCAGAAAAAAATCCTCCTCCCCTCCCCTAGTCCCCCAGAATTCAAATGGTTGTCCTCTTAATGTTATTAATTTAAGCAATTACTATGCCATAATCTCATGGAAATGAATCTGACGTCTCACTTTAAACATCCTTTGACCTTAAAAATGTCCAAAACCTCACTTTTATGTCCTTAAAAGTGACTTGAGGCCTGTTGCCTATTTAAAAGAGACCTTGCGATCTAAGAGGGGTATGCTACTGGCAGTCAGGGGTACTACTTGTACAACTTATTTTTATTTACTTGAAGAAGTAAATATCAATATACTTATGAAAGTAAATTTGTAAGATACTTATACAAGTGTATTTTATTTACTAGTACATGTAGTATACTTCTTTACAATAGATGCAAACATCATGAATCCACAATTTACTAAAATTAAAATCAAATTTTGTAATCATGTTTTATGATACTGTACTGCATATTAACAGCAAATCCTCCTGGTACCTGATTTTCTGTTTTGCACATGTTAAATTAAGAAAAAGGTGATTGCATGTTTAAGAAGTCACTTTACACTAGTCATTTGGAAACCAGATACAGTAACATTTGATATTAAGAAGAAAAAAAATCAAAAAAAATCATAGATCTACAAAATTCATTTGATTTGAGGATTTCTGATAATCGATGAACATGATGAAGGTAAATCTAAAAAAAAATTCTCTAGACTCACCAATATTCATGATATTTTTAAACTAATTTTTGACCTTTTCAAATTAGACCAAATCGCTATTTAAACCTAAAAAATTGCAAGCTACATGTATACACTGTCCAAACTAGTAGGGACTCTATTGGTAGATAACATGAAATCAACGGATGATAACTGTGTTGCTGGACCAGTTAACTGATTTCATGTATTATAGAAAATTTGTCAATTTAGACAATCCAAAAACCTGAATACTGTGGATTTACTTATTTTCGTGGGTACCAATTTGTGTGCATTGAGGAAAACTTGCCTTTTCATTTATATGTGTGGTTTTGCTAAATTAAAGTCTGCATACAACCTGATTGACAAATTATAATTCGTTCAACAATTAAATTTGTGGTTCACCTGTACCCACGAAAATTGATATCCAATGAGTAATAATGAATCCAAAGTAGATAATTGATTGTAAATTTTATAATGGATTATAATCAGTTATATGATATATAAATACATTGTGCCCAGTTTAAATGGTTGTAGTAGTGCTAGTAGTATACCTGGAGAATCCCTTCAAATGTTTTCAAAATTACCAAGTAATGTTTTGTTGGATATTTATTTATTTTGCATTACTTTTCATTTGTAATTTTGTAATGTTTTAACATATTGAGAATGTCATTCATTTACAGTCAACAAGAAATGTTAATAATAAAGATCATGGTTAACAATTAAATGTAGATCAACAGATAATAAAAAAACCATTCACGACATGAAACAATAGAACCTCACCCATTTAAAGTTTTATTTCGTGGAAATTGAATTCTATTGTTCTAATGATAATTATGAGTACTGGTACATGTGGTTAGAATTTAAAAATAAATTTTAGGACAATTTAGCTGTCCTGTTACTGTTCAGTCATATAGAAATTAAGACTTGTAACTGGTGAGTTTGAATATACTGTGCCTATCTGTGGATTCATTTATTTTTCGTGGATACCAATTTATGATTGAGGAAACTTGTATTTTCATGGATATTTGATTTTGCTGATTTACCAAAGTATGTATACAAGCCTTTAGAAAATGTGTACTGTGTTGAATTGTGGTTTACCTTTATCTTAGAATTTTGGTACATGCAGAGGCTGATTTAGGGGGGTGCCCCGGGCTTCCACCTTTTGGAGCTATATTTATGGTTAATCCAGACTTTTTACTGGTTCCACTCCAAACTTTGTCTAGTTTTGGGGCCTGCAGGCCCCTTTTTCAAAATCCTGGATCCGTATCTGACATGTATCCTATGAACAATAAGGAATCCACAGTCAGTGTATATTATATGGTGATAACATCACAACATTAAAAAGACATATCAATGTTCAAATGATATGCTTCGGTTAATTATTATGGTGCACTAACACAAGTTAAATAGCAGACACATTAACAAGAATAGAATTTATGAACTGTTTAATTGTTGGGGTAAAAAAACAAGAAAAGAACTTGACAAATGGTACATGCAACATTTATTGTTATTTTTATTTAAAGAAATTAATATTGTGCATTAAAATATGTGTATTTCCTGCCGAAGATCAGTGGTTCTCAACGGGTTTCCTCCAACAATAAAAACTGGCCACCATGAGATAGCCAAAAGTGCTGAACGTGCATTAAACATTGAACATCAATCAATCAGTTAAAATATAGATAAAGGTGTTGAGTCTGTTGACAATGAGTGGGAATTCCCAAATAGATATGCAGACAGTTATAAGCAGGGATCTCCATGACCTGTTTTATGATTGCACACTCATACAAGTGAGAGGTTTAGTTATAAAACCAGGTTTAATCCACCATTTTCTATACAGGAAATGCCTGTACCAAGTCAGGAATATGACAGATATTTTCCATTCGTTTGATGTGATTGAGCTTTTGATTTTGCCATTTGACAAGGGACTTTCCGTTTTGAATTTTCCTAGGAGTTAGGTATTTTTGTAATTTTTTTTACACTGCCATCGTTATCCTCCCCCAGCATCAACAATGACTTAGTGAAAGTAAGTTGGTCAACATCAACCGATAGTAATAGATAATTGGTACAGATATCAACCAATTAAACAACACTAGAGAAAAATATTATTTGATCATAATTGATTTCTTTTGATAAGGAATTTAAGTTAACATTTGTAATGTGCATGAAATTTTTTCTGTTTACATAGCTTTCCTAACATTCCTAATGGATCTACTAGAAGCAGGTAAATCAAATACTAAAAATTAAATGTTGTAATTATAACATGTAGAAAGTAATGCTAGTTTTTGGGGTTTTTTTTAAATACTGGCTTTTGATTGGTCAAACAGCAGTGAATATATATGGTAAAAAAAGGGAAGGTGAAGTAAATTTCATCCAGGTCACAAATTTGACAATCTAAAATCAATGCAAAGCCATGATTTTCATATATGGTCTTAATTATCAATTAGCAAGCAACTGTACAGTCTGAAATGCTCTTTAGTTATCAAGTTTAGTTACTTTGTCAAGTTTGTTAAAATTTTGGGAGAATGTTGGTACCGGGTACTTATTTTTGTGTCATTGCATGTTTGATCTTATATGTTGCTAAGCATGAGTTGAAGTGCTTTCTCTAATTTTATTTTTTTTGTAGTATGCATGAATAGATTCATAATTTCTTTGATGTATTTCCTTTTTATCCCTACAGTCTCACAGTGACTAAACAATGTCATGTTGAATTGTTGCAAAATTTCAAAAATTTTATTTCATTTGTATAAATTTAAGATTTGGAGGCTTCACAAACAAACATAACAGATACATAATCATATTTCCTTGTAGGTACAGATAGAATTCAATAATTTGGTTTAATTCACTTGTTTCCTTAGAGAACTAGAGCTCTGGTAGACATAATCTGATATTATCACAGAGCTAATCTAATGTTAAAGAGATAATCTGATTTTATCCATGTACTGTAGATACACGGTGATTCACCTGAAAATCACTCTCAGTGGTGATTTTTCTCAGTGAATGATGGTGATTTTGGATGAATCACTCTAAGTTAGATGTACATGTATCAATCACTATAGATTCCACAGGTAATCTTTGAGGATTAGGATGGGGATTCTTTATTTTTAGACCATTTTTCTCTATTCTTTATAAATTTGACCTCTTATTGTCTATTCTTTATATTTTAGCACCACATTACTCTCTATTGGCTTTTTTTTGTCAATTTGTCTCTATTCTTTATATATTTTGTCCTTTATTTTGCACTTTTTGCCCATTAGTCTCTATTCTAAAAAACGCCTTCTACACCCTCACCTATTGAAGATTAAATCAGTGTTAGTTCACAGTGATTACTGAACACCAGAAAGGGTGATTTTCACAGTCACCTTGTGTGTACGGCAGGTTTTTCACAAAGCTAACTATTGTAAAAAGATGGAATATTTTTAGTCAGTACAGACAGGTTATAAGTTCACTAACTAGTAGTCAGAAAGGGGAATGTAATTTTATCGATAGGTTTCAGATAGATTCTTATTGACTATAGTACTTAATAATCATGGTCATGGTCCAGTGTTGATGTTTTTTTATTTGAAATTCACATATCAGCAAATATAAGAGTATAGAGTATTACAATTTGTAGCTACACAACTATTAAGTCATAAAGGAAATATATTTGATAATTTGTGATCATGATCTACACAACTATAAGTCATAAAGGAAATATATTTGACAATTTGTGATCATGATCTACACAACTATAAGCCTTAAAGAAATAGTACATGATCTACACAACTATAAGTCTTATATACCAAGTACAAGTATTTCATAGCTGTTACAAAATAATGTATATATGATCAAATGCAACTGAGAATTGCTATTTTTTCATTGAATTTAAGATTGTGATCACTATAAGTTTTAAAGGAAATATATTTGATAATTTGTGATCATGATAAGTGGAAACATACATTTTGATAGGTATGGATTTCTCTAAAATCTATGGTCACCTTGACTTACTTTTCAGACATGAGTGAATTTAATCCCTTAAAAATATTGTCACCTTGACTTACTTTCAAACATGAGTGAATTAAACTGTAGTCAAGATTTTAGCTAAAAATTCACAAATAATTTTGTATAAAGTCCAGATATAAGGAACTGTTAATTGTAGATTTGTTTTATGTCTTAATTTGACCAGACTCACTTTTGTTGATTTAAAGTAGAAACCATTCATTTCAATTTAAGAAGATTTTGTTATCAGAGATATCATGATCTAGTCCTATGAAAAATTCCAGAAAATCTATGGTATCCTTGAATTTCTCTTCATATTAATTGATAAATATTAAAGTTAACAAGTGAAAATTATATTTCATGTAAATAAACAAAATTTTCAGAAAGATATAATTAAATAAACTTTTCATTATACATTGAAGTACAAAATAAACTTAAGCTTAAATTAATGGATTATTATATTAAAAATTTCTGTAAGATATATGAATTTATATATAGTACTATATATTAACCCCATAATTCTAAATTTTTATGTTCAAAATCGTGTGATTTAAATAGAGATAAACATTTAAATGTACAAGTGTCTAGTTTAAAATAGATTTCTATTTTTCCTTTATTTTAACTTGTAAACACTGATAAACAAAATGGAAGAAATGAGTATACATGTATCATAAGAAATGAAACGTCATTCAATCCCTAACGGAAAGATGGAAGGAAATCGTCCAGTTTTGAGGTTAGAATATTATACAGTATATTATTTAATCAGGGATTTATTATATAATTATACAGTGAGAGGTCCAAAGTGTTTAACAACTTGAAAATTCTGCCATAAATTTCATCTATAAACACATTTAAAAAAAATTATTTCAGGTCTGATTTTGATGAAATTTTTTACTGTATAACTCATAAAAGAACATTTTTTTTATGGTTTTAATATAATATTTTTATGACAAATTAGTTCACTACTGAGAAATCATTATCTATAAACAAATATTGAATTTAAGTATCATTTAACCTATAAAGCCATAGGACTGGGTTTTTTTCGTGCTGAAATTCACATTTGTGACATTTGTTATTAGACTGTCAGCAATTATTTTCCCAAAAGCATTAATCATATAAATGATTTATAATTATTAACTATTTCAAGATACGGCAGATATTATTGTATTTAATGGTAAAATCAGCATTCAAATCGGACAAAAAATAAGTTCAGGTGGTGTTCGGTTTTTTTAAATGTGTTTTTAAATGAAATATATATATATATATAAATTGTACATGTAGAGCAGAATTTTCAAGTGGTGAGACACATTTGACCTCCGAATATTAATACTTCCATGATTCAATAAAGTTTTCAGGCTATTGTACAGTTTTTGTGAAACATCATGAGTTAAGTGTTGTCTCTGGCTTAAATTATCAGTGATAATATTTAATATACTAGTATACATGGTATATGTAAAATGTACATGTTAAATAACATGTTATTTTTCCTTTCTCAAGTAGGCAACCACGATCATGACTATATAGATTTTAAATGTAAGTGTTCATTACCCTCATTGAATATTGTGTTGATGACATGTATTTCGTAATGAGGGTCTGGATTGGGGAAAGGGGGGGGGGGGTCCTGCATGTCTGTATTCTTTAATGTTTTAGGCCATTTTCTCTATTCTTTATACTTTTTGCTCATTTTTCTCTATTCTTTATATTTTTTCCTATTATTCTCTTTTCTGTAGACCCCCATCTACACCCTCTGTAATCTCTTCTTAATTTACTCACGATTAAAATAAAGTAGACACAGTCATAATGATTGCCATGAGACAACTTTCCACCAGAGTCCAAAATGACATGGATGTAAGCAACTATAGGTCACTGTACGACCAGATTCTTTCAGTCTTTACAATTAAAGAGCAGAGGGGCAAGGGAGGGGCCTATGCCCCCCTTATGAAGCTACATATATGGTTAATCATAATGCATAGACTTTTTACAAGTCCCACTCCATAAACCTTGTTTTGCATGTACACGTACATCATTAAGCTATTTAAGAAATTTTCTTTGAAATTAACAAATATCTGCAGAGAGATGATATGATATGAATACTACCATAATAAATTTACACTTATAACATTCCAATAACAAAGATTTTTAAAACCTGAGGAAAGAGGATGTAAATACAAATTCATATATAAGCAACTTTGAGGTATAGATTATAGAATTCTTATGTAAGCAACTATTATTAAGTCACATACATATATAGTGTATTTGTTAATATGTATATTTGTAGAAGTTGAAAGCATATAAGTGAAGCCGATTACCTTATTGTCTAACATGAATTATAATTATTGAACCAACTATTTTAAAAGAAATTATATAATTATAATTATAATAATGTCTAACATTTGTCTAAGGGGGCTTGTACCTTTCCGTCAAAACACATTTAACATAAAAACATGTACAGTCAGTACTTTACAACAGTAGGTCAATTTCCTGTATCATCCTTGAGCATGTTGAAATTGACACTACTTTTATCATTTGTATGCTTTTATGGCTTTAAGTTATGTTTTTTACACCATTAAACCAAACGGTACATCATGATCTATAACGAATCATTACATATACTTTACTTATACTCATTAGTATAAGTTAAACACAACTTTCTGAAGAACATTTTTACCCCTTCCAAAATGTTGTTTTTGCTCATTATTGAAGGCTGTACAATTGACCTGCAGTTGCTTGGTTTGTCCTGTGGTGGATAGTTGTCTCATAGCCAATCATGATATACATGTAACTTTGTACATTTATTTATAAATATATTTAGGCAAAGATTCTGCAGATTTTGCATTACTCTAATTTTTTAGTCCAAAAGTAGCAATTTATACACCTTCTTCTTTGCCAATTATTTGTATTATCAATTTTCCACAATAATGTTGTTGCATGTGTTTGTTGGGGGGGGGGGGGGGGGGGGGGTACAGAATATTTGTATTATCAATTTTTCAACAATAATGTTTTTGCATGGGTTTATGTTTTTGTTGGGGGTGGGGGTGGTACAGAATATAAGGAATAGAGAAAATGGACAACAATATAAAGAACATAGATTAAAGGGGGTCTAAAATATAAAGAATAGAGATTAATGGGGGTCTAAAATATAAAGAATAGAGATTAATGAGGGTCTAAAATATAAAGAATAGAGATTAATGGGGGTCTAAAATATAAAGATTTGAGAATAACAGGGAGCTGGAAAAATGGTCTTAGAAATTAATGAATACCGTACAGAAATGAAAATTCTACCCCATCCAGACCCTGATCTATGATGTTTGATGTTGACGTTACCCCTTATGCTGTTTAAATTGTACTAGAATTTCTTTGTTGTGATGAAATGGTTGACAAGAAATGAATACAGCATTTCTGATGTCATTTAGGTATGAGAGAGGCTAAAGATTCCAAGGGACATTCGGAATCAAACTCATAAGTCGAAAATACAGTTAACACACTGACAACCCCATGGCAAAAAACGAAAATGACCTAAAGACAAACAACAGTATACAAAACACAAAATAAAAAACAAGAGACTGAGCAACAAATACGCCACCAGAAACTGGGGGTGATCTCAGGTGATCAAAGTAAGACTTCCATTTGAACCCCCTCTATTCTTATTCCTTCATAAGAGGAAGTCTTTCTATCATTCATTTATTTTGACATTCGATCCTGTTTACTTGGTCATGCTTTTTAATTTAGAATAATAAACATACAAAAATATATACTGGTATATATATAAAATGCTTCTATCCTGTAATTAAAAATAATTCACAATGCGTCAACACTTAAATATAAAGTCTTAGTTATGAAACAATTCTCGTTACTGACATTTTGGCGTTCAGTGTAACTAGAGTTTAAGGAAAACATATCTTTTGTCTGTAATTGATCATTTGAGATGATGGAGAAGGATAAAAATTTAGGCATGAATAGTGAAACTGATCTAGACTTGGACTATTATCGAAGACGAAATACATACTGTTCCAGTAAAATTGAGTATTGCCATTTTTTTGTTTTTTCATGAAATTTGAAAGTTTTATATAATCTTAATGCAGACAAAGTGTCATTATAAAAATGTTAAATAGATGTAAATTTTGTATGCACTTTAATTTATTCATGTTTTATTTTTTTTAAATTAAAAAAAGACTAATTTTCATATATATTCAAAGTTCATGCATTTACATAAATATATGTCGATCTGAAAAAACTTTGTTTGGTTTTCTAGATTTGGAAAACAGTAAGAGTGAAAAAGAGTCTATTTATAGATATCTATAAAGTTTTGGAAGCCCTCATTTTAATCAGGGCTGTAATAATGTGTTTGAGAGTGCATGTAGGTGACAACACTTTGATTTATCTACTGTCATACATCACTTGTGGAATATACAGACAGATGTTTTGAAATGTACATGTATTACCCAAAATCACTTGAAGCATTCACTGTGAAAATTCACCATATAAAGAGTGATCATTCACCGATCACATCTAGTGAATTGAATTAATCAGCAGTTAAGCAGAAATATTTTTTTCTGCTTGAAGTCAGTGATTGATTTATTGTTGTCTGCTTAGCCTCCAGTGGCAAATAGTTCATGTATATTCAGGATGAGAATAAAGAAATAATGAATTATTAAGTAGGTACAATGTTTGGTAGAAGTGAAAATTTTGCTTTGTAGTGCTCTGGTCCCTACAGACCCCTGAAAGATTGTTTTCCATACAGAAACTAAAAAAGGGCACCTTACTCTCCCAACATTGAGTACCAAATTTGTCATCCCTATTCTAATCAAATACCAAGGTATGGAAACTTTTCATAAAGAGGAAATAGAAGTGTGAATGATTTTAGCATAAATTATATTTTTTGTTTGATGGGGCATTTCAAAGTGTTTGTATCAGAAATTGCATGATAATAAACATAGCTTGGTAGTGGGCTG